>NC_091144.1:31078979-31678979 GCF_041381155.1 Argopecten irradians
TCTCTAATATTTATTGAAGTGTTTGAAACAACAATATGAATATAAGCTAACATTTACAGAGCGGTAAACGTTTATAGTAGTGGGCCTACCTGTGTTTGTACATGTTCCTCGAAACGACGTTCCGATACATTTGAAAATCTCCAAAATCCGGAAATAATGTCATGAAACTATGTAAACATCCATGTATTCAAGTAATTTCAAACGTGAACTGATTAAGTAGAACTCAAATGATCACAAAATCGAAGAAACTCTCTGTTTGTCACACCTCCTTGACACAGGCGGTTTGAATCGGACGCCGCGTCACAACTGCGTTAAATATCCTGCCACGTTATGAATTGTGTAAGCGTGTGTAATAATACGAAGCAAAAGATTAAAACCAAACTGCTTTGCACCATGGTGTTTTTTACAACAGATAAATATAACGATTTATAGTTTCATACCGGGAAAACACCAGATATATGCTTCATCAGACGGAACTCATTTTATTTGTATGTTCATTGATAAATTGGCGGGAATTTCCGCTCTTCGAGTGGCTGTTCCAAATGCCCGTCGGAACCAAACGATATAATCCAATTTTAGTCTTATAAATGCCATAAACACTATAAAGTGTAAATTTTGAGCTATGAAAATGATATATCGAAGACTGAAAATGATAGTTAAGACTATTTGTTTCACGGACCGCTTCGCGGTCCATTCCAAACATCGATACCCTACTCAACTTTATCCTTCGATAGAACCACCAGAAAGAGACTTTAATCCTTAAGTAATATGCAAATTCAGAATACCATTTTTTTAAATGTCGAAATTTTGAAATAAATACATACCGGTTGGTGAGGGATCCAACGAACGGATTGAACAGTAGTTGAACCAAAGCTTTAGATGCAAATAATAATCCCACTTTGACATTTTCATTGGCTAACTCAACGTGCCGCGAGACCTCTTCCTCGACGACAACGATTTCTGAAGATTTATTTTTGGCTTTTATTGTTCGATTTTCACAGTATATCAGAGGGCCGGGAGTTGTCGGTGCGTAATACGACGATATTGTTGTAAAACTTGACCAGCCGGGACTGCCCGGATCCAGCATGGAATTAGAGGGCTGCGTGTAGTTTGTACTGTTGGAACATACTATCTCATATTTATCTTCTGGCACTGTAACATTCATCGTGTGGAATGGAGCCTCCAGTTTTCTGATGAAATTGGGGATGATAGGAACTGAAATAGTTGAAAGCATGTCTTTAGTGACAATTGAGTGGAACTATTATCATGCAGAAAACATTGCAAGCAGTGTTTCGAACTGAAACCATGATCGTGTTTCGCATGTAATCGTAAGTAAGTAGGATCTTAATTTTTTTCAATTTATTTGCGCAAAATAATATGTTTTTAATATTCTGGCTTTGCCAACATTTCGGAAACATAAAAACTCGTATATTCAAAATAAAATACTGTATTTACTAGATAAAGCGTTTTAAATGACAATATTGGTTTATGTAACAGCTAACTTACCAACAACCGTCAGAAGCATATTGTCGAGGAACAAGGCGATGAACACAATAATAAGCACCAACTTCCGGGACTGCCGACATCTTGCAAGACAGTCCCGCAGTTTTACAGGGGAGACAACCTCTTTTACCGTCATCTCTCACGGCAGGCTGACCGGTAACACCGGAAGTCACTACCGCGCGTGAGCAAGGCGAATGGTCACTGTAAAATTATACACACATCATTAGTTTTTATTTGATAATGTTTTACAAAAAGGAAAGAAAAGTAAGGGGTTTTCAAACTTTTGACATGTGTAAAAGGTAAGATAATAGCTAAAAAGGTAAAATAATAGCTAAAATATAAAAAGGAAAAATAATAGCTAAAATATAAAAAGAAAAAATAATAGCTAAAAATTTGAAAGTAGATTAATAGCTAACGAAGCTTATTTAAGTTGGCGTAAACCCAAATATGCTTAGTTTCACGCACATCACCCCAACACACACACTCAAAACAATAAATGAACTATATATGGAGAGTCGAAAGAGCTAATTCATGGACGTTGCAGAAGGAACTCTGATCGCCAAATTAAGGAACGCCTATGAATCAATCAGAATCAATGTTTTGATATAAAACAATGTATGTCAGGATGTCATTGTTTTTCCATATTCTGATGATATTTTCGTGAGAATCCATCAAGTCGTTATTTAGCTTGTTTGATGTTAGTTTACATCCAAATTATACTTGTTTTCTATGCCAAGTACATTTTCAATGAATTACTGTCGTTTGAAATGTCATTATGACATAAGATATAAAGATAATTAGAGCTTATGATGACATATCGATTGGTATTACACAATAGAATCCACGATAAAAGGATACAGATCAAGTGTGCTACGTCATACTTATTGAAAATCATTTGGTCATAAATTGCAACATACGCTAAAACATCTATTTATTTCGTATCATTTGCAATGCTTTCATCTTGCAGTCATAATGCTTAAATAAAATATCCCATGGTTCCTTGAAATGAACAAAACCCGCTCGATACTTCAATATAATAGACAACAATAGAGGGATCACATGTCATTAACAGTATCATCGACTATTTCTATTATGGGAATCAACGTAATGAATCGATATTTCGTCATTCACGGGCTTTTAACAAATGCCCTTCAAAATTTTATTATGCATACGGCCTATCATATGTCACGTTCTCAATGGGGGATTCCGGTGGAACATTTACCCATATTTACCTGAAATAGCACACGCTTTATAACAACCGTAACATTATCTAGGTTCTAACAGTTTGAAAGATTATAGAGTTGTTGGTATCAACTTTGAAGGCTGGGAATATCGTTAGGCTCTATATAAATCTTCTAGAAGTGGTCTTAATAGTTCCGAGCGAGGCTTTGATGTCAAAGAACGGACACGCTTGATATTAATACTGCGATCGAAGTCAACGATATACAATATTACCTTATATGCTGGCGCAGCAACATTGCCAGACATTTTCTCTTATATGAAAGTTACATGTGAAGTGTTTTTGCTTAAAGGGATCTCCTCAAAGCAAATAATTCTCTAGTGTACACATTATTAACTAATTTTATCAAAATCAAAATAGTACAATGAAGCAGAATACCCGATATATCATGAATATAATTAAAAGCGAAACTGTCACATCAGTATATCAATTTGTCTATCTCAACATGTGTTTGTATCAGCTTTACATTTTTCGTGGAAATAGCTACATTTAGATATCGAAGATTGAGAAGTTTTATACAGTGAAGTGATCATTCTAGTGAAAAATTCTAACACAAAAACGCGTATACGCTATAATTGACAGATTATGAACACAAATCATCACCAAACATCCATAACAGGCCATATTTACAAACACAATACATAATATATTTAGTTTGTTCGGTTAAACGCCCTATTAACAGCTAGTTTCATTTAAGAACCTACCAGATTTATGAGGCGGAAAAGACTTTCCGGAGAAAGACCACCGGACAACACATAAAATAGTTATTAACGTAATGATAATACTAGGGAACCAGGCCGAGGTACATGTAAACTGTGTAAAATTTCGTTATATTCTCAGTGAAATTATTTTTGCGCGTGAATAAAATATAGTATAACATGTTTAGCACTTTATTCTCAGAGTATGATAAATGTTCGAACTTCTTACAGCGAAATTGTTTCCAAGCGAAAATAGCGAATTTTCCTCTCCGTGAATTTTAACTATTACGCAGTATTCAATAGATATACGTGACACTAATGTAACTGTACTTGTACAGTCTATCGAACGGTGCCAGACTCTTTATTGTATCGTTATATGCTAATAAATCTCCAGAGTCGACAAACATAATGACAAATAACCATCTGTACAGGTATAAGGTGTTAATTAAATGTATCTACGCTACCCTGCTGAGCGCTGTTCTGCGATATCGGTGTACGTGATTTGACATCAGCAGGTGCTCGGCTACTGCAGTGTCTGAGTAACACGTTTATGAAATGATGTAAATAGCGTTTATATGGAATTGGGTATAATTGGAGTGGTGATATGTGCGATATAAACAAGGAGTGGATAAGATTTTATTGCCATACGCAAATTATTTTAAGTCTAGTGAATAAACAAAATCAGAGGTAATAGGTTGATAGGAATATTAAATGTTCTGTTGTAAACTCGTTCAGCAGCATGATCTATCAAAATGTTAAAAAAACCTTATTTAATTTCATAACTTGCTTACAATGACTACGTGATTATGTGAACTGGTCCCGATGTCTCGAAACAAATAGAAGTAAAAATCTTACTTAAGCCAAATTGTTTTCATATAAGTTCAATATTAGAAGACTTATCCCCTTGATGTTACGGTTGTGAAGAAGTGATAGATAATTTACCTTACCACCTTGATGTTACGGTTGTGAAGAAGTGATAGATAATTTACCTTACCCCCTTGATGTAACGGTGGTGAAGAAGTGATTGATAATTTACCTTACCCAATTGATGATACGGTGGTAAAGATGTGATAGATAATTTACCTTATCCCCTTGATGTTACCTTGGTGAAGAAGTGATAGTAAATTTACCTTACCCAATTGATGTTACGGTGGTAAGATGTGATAGATAATTTACCTTAACCCTTGATGTACGGTGGTGAAGAAGTGATAGATAATTTACCTTACCCCCTTGATGTTACGGTGGTGAAGAAGTGATAGATAATTTACCTTACCCCCTTGATGTTACGGTGGTGAAGAAGTGATAGATAATTTACCTTACCCCCTTGATGTTACGGTGGTGAAGAAGTGATAGATAATTTACCTTACCCCCTTGATGATACGGTGGTGAAGAAGTGATAGATAATTTACCTTACCCCCTTGATGTTACGGTGGTGAAGAAGTGATAGATAATTTACCTTACCCCCTTGATGAAGACTTACCCCCTTGATGTAACGGTTGTGAAGAAGTGATAGATAATTTACCTTACCCCCTTGATGTAACGGTTGTGAAGAAGTGATAGATAATTTACCTTACCCCCTTGATGATACGGTGGTGAAGAAGTGATTGATAATTTACCTTACCCAATTGATGATACGGTGGTGAAGAAGTGATTGATAATTTACCTTACCCCCTTGATGTTACGGTGGTGAAGAAGTGATAGATAATTTACCTTACCCCCTTGATGTTACGGTGGTGAAGAAGTGATAGATAATTTACCTTACCCCCTTGATGTTACGGTGGTGAAGAAGTGATAGATAATTTACCTTACCCCCTTGATGATACGGTGGTGAAGAAGTGATAGATAATTTACCTCCCCCCTTGAAGAATTGAAATTTACCTTACCCCCTTGATGTTACGGTGGTGAAGAAGTGATAGATAATTTACCTTACCCCCTTGATGATACGGTGGTAAAGAAGTTATAGATAATTTACCTTACCCCCTTGATGATACATGGTAAGAAGTATAGATAATTTACCTTCCCCCTTGATGTACGTGGTAAAGAAGTGATAGATAATTTACCTTACCCCCTTGATGTTACGGTGGTGAAGAAGTGATAGATAATTTACCTTACCCCCTTGATGAATACGGTGGTGAAGAAGTGATAGATAATTTACCTTACCCCTTGATGTTACGGTGGTGAAGAAGTGATAGATAATTTACTTACCCCCTTGATGTTACGGTGGTGAAGAAGTGATAGATAATTTACCTTACCCCCCTTGATGTTACGGTGGTGAAGAAGTGGTTGATAATTTACCTTACCCCCTTGATGTTACGGTTGTGAAGAAGTGATAGATAATTTACCTTACCCCTTGATGATACGGTGGTAAGAAGTGATAGATAATTTACCTTACCCCCTTGATGTTACGGTGGTGAAGAAGTGATAGATAATTTACCTTACCCCCTTGATGTACTGGTAAGAAGTGATGTAATTTACTTACCCTTGATGTTACGTGGTGGTGAAGAAGTATAGATAATTTACCTTACCCCTTGATGTTACGGTGGTAAAGAAGTGATAGATAATTTACCTTACCCCCTTGATGTTACGGTGGTGAAGAAGTGATAGATAATTTACCTTACCCCCTTGATGTTACGGTGGTGAAGAAGTGATAGATAATTTACCTTACCCATTTACCTACCCTTGATGATACGGTGGTAAGAAGATTGATAGATAATTTACCTTACCCCTTGATGTACGGTGGTAAGAAGTGATAGATAATTTACCTTACCCCTGTTACTGATTATATGATACGGTTGGTAAAGATGTGATAGATAATTTACCTTACCCCCTTGATGTTACGTTGGTGAAGAAGTGATAGTTAATTTACCTTACCCCCTTGATGATACGGTGGTAAAGATGTGATAGATAATTTACCTTACCCCCTTGATGATACGGTGGTAAAGATGTGATAGATAATTTACCTTACCCCCTTGATGTTACGTTGGTGAAGATGTGATTGATAATTTACCTTACCCCTTGATGTTACGGTGGTGAAGAAGTGATAGATAATTTACCTTACCCCCTTGATGATACGGTGGTAAAGATGTGATAGATAATTTACCTTACCCCCTTGATGTTACGTTGGTGAAGAAGTGATAGATAATTTACCTTACCCCCTTGATGTTACGGTGGTGAAGAAGTGATAGATAATTTACCTTACCCCCTTGATGTTACGGTGGTAAGGTTGGAAAGTGATAGATAATTTACCTTACCCCTTGATGTACGTGGTGAAGAAGTGATAGATAATTTACCTTACCCCCTTGATGTTACGGTGGTGAAGAAGTGATAGATAATTTACCTTACCCCCTTGATGTTACGGTGGTGAAGAAGTGATAGATAATTTACCTTACCCCCTTGATGTTACGGTGGTGAAGAAGTGATAGATAATTTACCTTACCCCCTTGATGTTACGGTGGTGAAGAAGTGATAGATAATTTTACCCTAAAGATAATAATTACCTTACCCCCTTGATGTTACGGTGGTGAAGAATGTAATGATATGATGATAATTTACCCCCCTGATTACGGTGTAAGAGTGATAGATAATTTACCTTACCCCCTTGATGTTACGGTGGTGAAGAAGTGATAGATAATTTACCTTACCCCCTTGATGTTAGTGGTGAAGAATGATAGATAATTTACCTTACCCCCTTGATGTTACGGTGGTGAAGAAGTGATAGATAATTTACCTTACCCCCTTGATGTACGGTTGGTGAAGAAGTGATAGATAATTTACCTTACCCCCTTGATGTTACGGTGGTGAAGAAGTGATAGATAATTTACCTTACCCCCTTGATGTTACGGTGGTGAAGAAGTGATTGATAATACCTTACCCCTTGATGTTACGGTGGTGAAGAAGTGATAGATAATTTACCTTACCCCCTTGATGATACGGTGGTGAAGAAGTGATAGATAATTTACCTTACCCCCTTGATGTTACGGTGGTGAAGAAGTGATAGATAATTTACCTTACCCCCTTGATGTTACGGTGGTGAAGAAGTGATAGATAATTTACCTTACCCCCTTGATGTTACGGTGGTGAAGAAGTGATAGATAATTTACCTTACCCCTTGATGATACAATGGTAAAGAAGTGATAGATAATTTACCTTACACCCTTGATGTTACGGTGGTGAAGAAGTGATAGATAATTTACCTTACCCCCTTGATGATACGGTGGTGAAGAAGTGATAGATAATTTACCTTACCCCCTTGATGATACGGTGGTAAAGAAGTGATAGATAATTTACCTTACACCCTTGATGTTACGGTGGTGAAGAAGTGATAGATAATTTACCTTACCCCCTTGATGATACGGTGGTGAAGAGTGATAGATAATTTACCTTACCCCTTGATGATACGGTGGTGAAGAAGTGATAGATAATTTACCTTACCCCCTTGATGATACGTGTGGTGGTGAAAATGATAGTAATTTAATTTACCTTACCCCCTTGATGATACGGTGGTGAAGAAGTGATAGATAATTTACCCAACCACCTTGATGATACGGTGGTGAAGAAGTGATAGATAATTTACCCAACCACCTTGATGTTACGGTGGTGAAGAAGTGATAGATAATTTACCTTACCCCCTTGATGATACGGTGGTGAAGAAGTGATAGATAATTTACCTTACACCCTTGATGTTACGGTGGTGAAGAAGTGATAGATAATTTACCTTACCCCCTTGATAATACGGTGGTGAAGAAGTGATAGATAATTTACCTTACCCAATTGATTTAACGATTGTATTGACGGCAAGGCTCGCAGATTAAACCCGTAATACTCGTTTATTGAACTCATTGACGAAAAATGAAAAAAAAAATCTCTGTTCTAATTAAGCGCACCCCTAGTGTATGGAAATGGCAGTCACTTTCTTTCAAATAATATTGCTTCATTTTTGTTGTCCAACTGATAACCATACTGTATTAGGTACATTCTACACAATACCCGATATTATTCACAAAGCTCTTGTATTATATATGTTAATGTTATGTAGAGTATATTTCGTTGATATTCATAATATTCGTTTCTACACCTGCTGCATTATATTGATATTTAACAGAAGTATCGGTGGCACCATCCATACCGAACAGACAAAATAATAAATATTCAAAAGGACTGTCTTTGTCATCAAACGAATTAAATATCAATTGAAATTAAATGTTTATTTGAACAAACTAAGAAGACTTTCTGCAGGTGATATTTGGAAACAACCATACAGTAAAATCTAATTTGATAATATCATCAGAGTCGTTCAGAAAATACCCACAATGCTTCAAAGTGAAATGCATTGTTCTGTGAAGGTTAATTCAGCAAATTGCAAGTACATATCATAGAACTGGATTGTTTGCAGTATTGCTGAAAGTGACAAATCCCGATGACAAACAACCATTAAAACCAAAAGCTCAATTAATCAAATACGGAAAAACTCGATGAATATAATATAGTAGAGTAACGAAGGGGCAATGAACTTTTCCAAGTATGTTCTGATCAAATGACATGTTTCTTTATTTCCCCCACATATACTGGTCATACACAACAGACTTAAAAATGCATGACTATTCGATTTCAAGATTATTTTCAAATATGGAATAAATTTTTGATATTTTTTCATCGTCACGTTTATTGAGTAGAAAATTTAAGGAGTATTCCATACTAAGTAAAAACAATTGTCTCCAAAAGAGGGAAAAATAAAAATAGCTTGTACGATCATAATTTTTCACCAATTTGCAACATACCAGTCAGTACGGAATTGAAACCGAAACAGAAGAGCAGAATCTGATGAGGGTATATAGTATAATTTGTATTGTTTAACGAACGAAGAACACCTGCGATAACCTATTACTACAAGATTTCAGAATAAAATGACTATGGAAATTCTTAATGGTATTTGGTTGTTTTTCTATTCAAATGGATATTGTATGAGTATGTTTACAATTTATACCATTTTATAAAAACAAAAAAACATTATCCAATAAAGGTTACTTATCTAGTAATTATCATCTTCCTGGATTCATTTTAAAAGTGTTGCAATCACTGGTATGTTAACTTGCTAAGACTATAGTTTTCATATTATATCGAATACATGTATAAAAATAAAACTCAACTACCTTCCACCAGGGTTTTCGCCATTTCTTTATGGCTGTTCAGAAATAAAAAAATGCAACAAAAAACATGCAGATACAAATATATCTTCAAATACATGTATATACATTGTAAAAAAACTAATTATAGAGTCTTTACATGATTAAACGATGTCAATTTGTATTATAAATTTATAAATCAAATACTCACAGCTTTGGCAACAGAGACAGTTCCTGATAACTTTTAAGATTATTACGACACAAATATTCCGGAACTACTTGGTGGACTTTTCACGAGTATATGCTCACTTGCATACATATCACGGGTGATGACGACAGATGCTGATCCCCGACCACCCTCGCTCCCACGCTTCCTACCAAACACTCGATCCCACTCACGCTGGGATGTACTTTAACATACAACAGCTTAAACATAGATCGCCCACCTTTATGGGGACGTTACCTGTTCAACCATCATTCAATTAACACTCCAATATGAGCTATAGAATTTGTCCAATGTTTTTACGAACCACTGCCGCTGACAAGTAAAATCAATTTCGTCCTGTCATTGGATGGTATAGATTCAATGCAAAATGACTCCAACTACTTTATGAGCGAACCCGAATGGCCTTTTTATACAAGTATCAATCGAAAACGTTTGGGAATGTCCTTATACAAATCTGCATCGTTAGATTTCCATCGACTTCCAATAACGAGCGTATATACGCAAATCAGAGCCAGGTCAGAAAAGGACTGATCTTTGACGTTACAATGTAAACACTTAACTTAATACACACACAATGTATTCCTCGAGTCAGCATCCCGGGGCGCTGTGTTTAAGTTCCATTATGAACAATAACGTTTTATAAGGTGTGCTCAACTATACACATAAATCCAAACGTTTCCTTATACTTTGTCTCCATTGCAACTTTTCGAACAAATGTCATCAGAATTCAAAACCCACTCTATACACCATATAGTGACAGAATTATTACAACGCATGTGCTATTTTAGGTTTACAAACAATTATTGTTAATGCTAAGTGGTTATTTGAAATTTTGTAATAGAAGTCCGTTAATTTTCTTTAAAAAAAATGATGTATACTACTTTGACGTCACTGTGATGTCAACTTAGGAGCACGTTATATTTGCATATAAATGACTTCCGTTATGACTGGTAAGCTTTACTCAAGTTACAGTTTATCCTGGCTTACATTTCTAATGCATTATGGAGTAGGGTTGATTCCACAATGAATGTTGTTGTTACCAAGTCGACACTGTTTGTTTATATGATACAACTTTGTAATCTGGTACAGCGATCGGGTGACGCAATCGGTGTTACCCCCAGTTAACCGATCATCTAGTTCGATCCCCAGATATTTCAAACAGTATTATCACTTTGAGTACAGAAAATGGGCGTATGTCTGGACGAAGATATTCATTGTGAATATTAAGGATATCGTATTAATTAATTAATGCAGTGAAATGCGCCTGTATCAATTGCGGAAATGATACAGTAAAGTGACTTATAATATATCTCACACCTCTCCATAATGACAAATGAATATTTAAGAAGTTATGACGCAGCGGCATAACATACAACACTTTCATAAATTGAACAGTAATATTGTAACGGTTTGTTCACAGTTATATGATTAATTTTTATTTGTTTTCATAAATCCAACTTTCTGATTGGTAGTTTCTTTATCTTCACACTACCAAGAAGAAAAAATCCCAGAATGGCACGAAAACCCGATGTTATCATGACGTCACAATAGAAACATCGACGTTGCGTTTTGATTCGGAAAAAAATAATCCATTGGAAAATCAATGAAATCTTTCGTTTAAACGTATTTTATTTTATCAAGTAGTCTGAAAAGCAAATATCAACATTGATGTCACTATTATTTAACTTAATCAGGTTGTGATGAAATGTAGCATTTCAATAAATTCATATTAGCAACGTGGCAAAATTATAGGAACTTAAAGTCTCGACCACAATTGTTTTAGTTCGATAGCAGATACGGGAGAAATATCTAAGGCGAATTAAACTAGAAACATGCGAAACAGATTTTGATATGGAAGGTATGATCACATTATGGTAATAATTATTTTGTTTAAAGTACACTTATAAAAAATTGAAAACTATTTTCAAAACAAGAACGTCGTGCAAAAGATGAATGTTTCTGATTAAAATATTTTTCAATATAATCAAACATATCAGATAATTATTAATGATTTCATTTTCTGTTCTGATGTAATCGGAAAACAGTAATAGCACTTATCTACTTAAAAAGAAAAACATTTTCTAGACTGCGTCACCAAATTAACACAAATTCGTACAATTAGTAATCCATATGTCTGGTTACTTTTATCTATGTAAAACTATCATATGGATAACAAAACAGAATATCGATATAATTTCTGGTGATAATTGACATTGAACTCACATTATTGGTGAATTTACTCGTACGAACCCATGAGTATTAAATATTTACCTGATGTGTTTTCATAGCTGATTTATTTGCATTGGAAATCAATTAATTGGCTTGTCAACGACATTTTGTAAAATCACAGAGCTTTGATTATTTATATTATTCATGGACATTAATACTCCGTTTAATTCCAGATTGTCTTTGACAAATCATTTCCTCTATTTTATCCCCAAAGGTCTGACACTCATGGTTAGTTGCGCTAAACATCATTTTCCGTTGATCACATGCTAGCGATAACCATTTACGTGTACA
Organism: Argopecten irradians; assembly: GCF_041381155.1. Taxonomy (NCBI): domain Eukaryota; kingdom Metazoa; phylum Mollusca; class Bivalvia; order Pectinida; family Pectinidae; genus Argopecten; species Argopecten irradians. The sequence continues at coordinate 31,091,289 of NC_091144.1, forward strand.
AGATTTTGCGTGCCAACTGTCAATATAACCGCTAATTGTTGGTATGAATTGTTAGATGTTATTTTCAATATAGTGATGAACTGTGGCCTGTAGCTGTGACAGGGAGGTCTGCTGCAGGCGCGATACTTTTCTCACTAAGGCACGTTATCAATGTCTGACAAAAAACAACCAAGGCACATAATCCTCTCCTTGGATATAATTAACATAATAATTAATCTTTCTCTGCTTTCATAATACAAGTAGTACTTACACCTTAGGAATTTTCTGATTAGCCGATTTGTTCATACCTCTATGAAAAACATATCCGGAAGTGGCGAAAAAAATAACCACGTTATGGTGACGTCACAATATAAACACTAACGTTGCACTTTCAATGGAATAGTACATTTTACCTTATGTCAAGCAGTCTGGTAATTTAATTATAAGCAGTGATGTCACAATGGTTTTTTTTAAATTTCATAGGGTTTTGAAAAACAATTTTTTGCAAATCTTTTTGGAAAATCTCATACACAGTCTCAAGCAATTTCGGTATCCATATAGACTTAAAAAATGGTGACATAATTTGATTTTTTTTTTTTATAAATTTACTCATTTGAAATAAAACCTATACAGTAGTTACATGGTACAATCATTGTTCATTTTCTTTCAACATTTCTAAATTGAATTTTCTTTTAGTTTTAAGACGAATATGGATTTTTAAAATCAATCAAACAAATGAATTTTATAAAACAGAATATACCTGAAGTAGATACGTCTATGAAACATAAATGTCTCCGCCTAAATATGATCGAATCAAAGGTAAGAAAATATTTCATACGTATGTTTGAAACTGAATATTCACTTATATAGGGTGTTGGAAAATAAAACGTTGATCACATTTATTGTTTAACAAAAACTACTTTGTTAAAGATGCTCCACCGCAGACACATGATATTTGTCACTATCAAAAACGGGAGCAGACGAATAATTTTTTTTCTTCAGTTACAAAAATTACTTACTTTACAGCATTAACACTATTGAAAAGTTTGAGCTTCTGATTTTAATTCAAGTAAAAATTAAAAAAAAATTAATTGCATCCCCAAAACAAATTCGTGCACAATATCCTCTATGAAATGAAGTACTGATTGCGCATGCACCAAAGGCAAAATAAATAAAATATGCTCTGTCGGCGGTGGAGCATCTTTAAATATAATTCCTTGTGATGATACCAAAGATTTGATGTCAAACACCGGTCATTCTTGGCTTAGAAATCACACATTTTGTTATTTTGTTGATACTTGGTCCATTATGTACAATGTTCTCCTGTGTAGTGAGAGCATATGTCATTCGAATGGAAGATACAATCCAAACGCGTCCTACCAGCAGAATCTACAAGAACCTGCGAAGGTTCCTAAGTGCTGGTTTTAAACTCAGATCAAAACTCAAAGACTCTCTCAAATGCACCTTATACTATATCTTCTAAAATATCTTGTCAATGGAAAATGAAAGAAAAACTGTTAGAAAGAATATGAACGCTCATGCGGTTATTCGTCTACAACAGAAATGCAGTATGACATATAGAACTCCAAGTACATGAAGATAATAGAATCTCGGTTATCCTTTTAGATTTGCTTGGAGTTGTTAGATAATGGGGAACACATGCACTATTTAGAACTTTATATATCAATCAATCACTTTTCTTGTGAAAGAATTTTCCAGTCCGTTAACTGTAAATGTAATTTAACTCATTCATTAGATGTTATCGTCAGGAAAAGGCTGATAGGAAACTTAAGCTTTTGATGTGTTGTTGTTTATCGACAACTCATCATGGCTTTATGTTTATGATCGATTTACAATGAAATGAATAAAAAAAGATACGTTTAATGCTTCTAGGATCATAATGAATTGTTTCAAAACCTAAAATCTGATATCGCGTCCAAGCATCATTGGCTACAGAACTTCAATTCAAAGTTCGCTATGGAATTTAAAAGCTCGTTTTTTAATCAGAAACGTGTACAAGTAATTCGTGTATGTAAATTCTTATTATCAAACATGCATGACTTTGGTTAAAATTCATCAATAGCTCAGAAGATAGCAAAAAGGCGGTTTTTTATGACTGAATCCCCCATCTGTGTGACGAAGGCCCGGTGGTTTGGGAGAATAAGTTAATTTATTCTGTGTCTCCATGTGATACCGATATCGCATATATTACATTGCATTCGCACTGCAGCATACAGTCAAAGACAAGACGATATATTATGCAATCATATTAATATTTCAATACCAATTTGTGAACCACTCTGAATTTAAAAATCGAAATCAGTTTGGAATCACATACGGTTATGTAGAACTACAAGCTTTCTTTTGTCGTCTCTTACGATATCATTATAGAACCCTCCCTTTCATTTTAGGATATATTTCTAAATGCGACAAATTATCTTAATTATTAATGATTAGCGAAATGTCATTCCCTATCTTGCTGACTAGTTAAAATCTGTCCCTTTGTTTAAGACACGTCTGCTTTAGAGACTCATTCTTATACACAAATATGTTTTTACTCCTCTTAGTCTGGACAGAGATATTCACAATTTTATAGCTATAACATTTCATCATCGTTCCCTAAGATAGAGACGAGTTATGCAAAATTGAACGTACAGGTAGCAATAGCAACTGCATACGCTGCAAGGTCATGATGTTACAACGACGGCAACCCATTACTGGCCCCGATTTCTCGAGACAAAGTTAAGTCGAAAACTTAAGTCATACTTTTTTTATATGAATCAAAGTTTTCACTTATGTCTTCACTTTGTCTCGAGAAATCGAAGCTTCTGGTAACATTTTTCTTTACTGGGAATACCTTTTTAACGAGATACTTAATAACATTCAAAGTATGAGAGGAAATAACCAGGTATTCCTATTCAGATGAGTCATTGATTGCAACGTTTTTGTACATATGTACAATTTAAGGCACTAGGCAGGGCTCGGGCTTGAGAACTAGAATCTTAAATTTACCTGCAATGTAGGAAAGATCATACTCCGAATTATGACTCAATCTAAAATAATTTTGAAATTCATTTTTCACCACAGCAAACATTCATAGTCGTACACTGTCATTAAACTGTAGTTTTGTTCGATTTAGAACTTCTTTTGGTATAGTGAACTATTGAAAGGAAACAATATCTATCATTGTACATATATTGCGTTCTTCCTTGAATTATATCATACAAAACCTTAAAAATCTGAAACCTAATCACATTACTGTTTTACCAGACTGAGGACAAACTTTATACCGCGTGTTTCTCCATAAAACAGATTGTTTATTCACATTTTCTCCCATGCCATGAGTGCACATCTATTTTAAGCAATCAAGGCATCCGAAGTTTTTCGATTTGTTTAATGTCCAATTCTAATACATTCTTTCAATAGTTCATTGAAGCGGACTAGTTGTCCGACAGGCGGTTTAGCAGTAGTAAGACAATCTTCTGCTGTAAAAGGCGAGTCGAGAGACGGACCACAAGCAATGTGTTTTCAGGCTGAGATTTAACAGCACAGCAGACATGACAATCCAATGATATCCGTTCAGCGCACCAAACAAATTTGTGGTCATGGTAGCTATGTTTGGAAAGTTTAATTAATTGGTAAATTCCAATTGAATGGTTTGCACAGTCATGATTAAATACATTTCTCTTCTAATGTCAAAGTGAATAATGGGGGTCCGTTTAAGCGCTAACCAGTCGTAAATACACCGGAGTCGTCTGCATGGCGTGCCCTGGCATCTAGTATAAACACACGCAGTGAACCAAGCAAGGATAAAGGCTGACACACGTTTCTGCTAATGTCACCTAGGAAATAGCATCTCTTTCGGCCAAAAACTATTTATCTTGTCCATTTCCGTTTTATTGAGACACCCGAGGAATGATGGTTTCTCGTCCTTGGCCAAGCACCAGATTATTTCTATTCCATTTCTTCCGAAAAAAATGTTCAGGACTGTAATGAACGTCCCATTTTGTTTTTTGCATCTCTTGTTTTATATAATGTTATTAAACTAAGCAAATGATATCAATTACGATTAAAATTAAATAAAAAATGATACAATTTAAAAGATTATCAGGAATCCATGCAATAATTTAACAACTGATGGAAAATAATATTAATAAAAAATGCTTTTGACGCTTCAGCTATCGAAAACGTAAAAATAACATGAAATGGTCTTATGACAATAGCATTAAACTTTGTATAGTATTGAATGGTTCGTTTGATAAATAACAATATCACCGGATTTTAGGATTTTCTAGGCCGTCCTAATGAATAAAAATAAATACATTACGAGCCAATGGTATCTGTCGTACAACTGTAATGTGATCAGGCACACTATCGCATTTAAACATTACAAACACATTGATCAGATAATCGTATTTTTAAACTAGTATTAACAAACCATGCAAACATCTTTTTTTGCTTAATCAATTTGTAACGTAGTGTTCTGGCATTGTGGATTAATTTCACAGTAATTTTTTTTGTGTCACGATATTCAACATTTTAGATTGCAATGGATAAATACAGCAGTTATCATATCATGTTTAATATTGTTGCAACTCATTTTCTATTTAGTAATTACTTCATGAGGAATTATCTACTAACAGGTAAGTTGATTGGCTTAACCGTTTATTAACAAATCAGTTTGTTTGTGTATTTAATTATTTCAACGTGTCGTCCTATTAACAGCCAGGGACACGTAAGGAAGGCTTCCCATGTATGCAGTGTGGAGCGTGTATGAAGTGTGAGGTGTATGTTTTGGGAGACTGCGGTATGTTCGTGTTTTGTCTTGTAGAGTTGAATTTTGCCCTTTGTATAGTGCTATATCATTGAAGCATGCCGCCGAAGACACCAAGCAACACTACCCATCCCATTATACTGACAACGGGCGAATCAGTCGTCCCACTCCGTGTGTGCTGAACACTATGCAGGAGCAGAAACTATTTTTTATACACTATGACGGGTCTTGGCGAGGAAGCAATATGTTGTATGTGTGAATATCTGTATGTTTTTGGAGGCTATGATATATTACTGGTACTCTTGTTTATTGTATAGTGCTATCTCACTGAAGCATGCCACAAAAGACAACGAACAGCACACCCCGTCCGGCCGCATTCTACTGATATGTCGTTACACAAGAGGTGCAAGCCTATAGCGTTGACCACCCTAACCACTGGGCCTTGATGACATTTTCATACACAACTGTTTGATATATATATATATATATATTGTATACAAGCAAACTGGTCGGTTTATCATCAGAAGGATAGGTATGATTGCTATATTTTTATACAAAACAAAACTTTATCGCTAGTATTGAGTATTTGAAATCGTTATATTCTGACGTTATTTCGCAGTGTCCATGCCTGCACATTAATTTTTGGATTTGCCGATCCCATCGCTATTGAGAGAACAAACAAAAACGTTTGACCGGTATACAAAGTTAATTGATCAATTATCGCTTTGGCATTGTATTCTTAGAAATACAAGAACGCGGTATAAAGCGATGACCATTCATTTACACAAACCGATATCTCTTTTCGGCGTTCTGATTCATAAGTCGGAATCTTCAGAGTCCTTGGGCCCTTAGGATTTCCGGTATGTCCATAAATGGACGACAATCATCACAACACAAAGATAGTAAATATTCTATGTGGGTAGCACCGCATATATCCATTCAAAACCATTTAGGACCATCAATATTCGACATCCATTATCAAGGATAGGGATGAAGGGATATTTGTGAATGTCATAAAAATAATTGACGTATGAATGATTCATTCAAGTATCCCGGAAATACATAAAACGGGAGTAAAGCCCCTATTCTTGTTGAATAGTGTATTAAGAAAAAGTTCTTCTGTAGAATATCCTCGAAATAAATAGATAACACCACCATCGCATACAACCGTTTCGTTTGGTGAGTTTAACGTCCTATTAACAGACAGGATCATATGTGCCATAATTTTCATACTCACGAATCAAAAGACCTTCTAATATTTTATTTGCCATCACAAATTACCAACATTTGATATATATTTAGAATACATACAATACATAGGTTTTAATTTTGCAATACTGATAAGAGCTGCCAAAAATCAGTTTATTTTCATCTTCAACATAGTGAAATGAGTTCATATATATACGGACAGCATGCGAGAATTTGCGGTCTAGACTAAATTCCATTTCACATAGTATCCTGTTTTACTTTAAAATAAAGCCATTTAAAAAAAAATCTAAAAATACATTATACATAAATCAAGAATTTTACAATGCATAAATGCTATGCTGTAACTGATGTTTATAAGGCAACATCAATATTGTCTGTCCATTTTAATGATTTTACAGATTAATGCACTAAAGCTGGTGGTTTTCATTAAATTTAAGTGAAGAAAAAAAAAGCATGTCAAAATTTTCGCCCAGTTATGGCACAAATAACTTTAAAGACGTCCACCGTGTATGCGGTGTATTATACATGAATCTGATAGAACCAAGAGTCTCAGGGCCAAACACTCTACTGAAGGCCCAAAGTGGGGCGGTACGAATAGAAGTAGAAAGTCCGTTAGAAAGAACGGAAACGAAATTATCTTAAATTTAGTCGCCTTTTACGAGTTCGTGTAGCAGTGGCAGCAGGTACAATTATCATATATAGATATATATTCAGATTTAATGATATCATTGAAATATACTGTGTTAAAAAAAATTGTTCTCTTTATTTTATATAAACATTCTTTAACTATAAATTATCCAAAAAAGCATTGCAGAACTGAAGGAAAGTTCCGTAACTTTAGAATGTTCCCATAACTTCTGTAATGTTTTTTTTTTTTTTTTTTTTTTTGTTTTTTTTTTTTTTTTTTTTTTTGGGGGGGGGGGGGTGGGTTTGAGAAATCCCTTAATTTAAGGAATGTTCATGAAACTAGGCTCAAGGATTAGAAATATTTTTAATTGAAGTAAACACGTTCACTGTAAATTTCCCATACAGAGGCTTTACAGAAGAATGTGTTCCTTAACTTAAGATTCACCCAATAGCGTTAACCACCATTAACAAACATGTCATACAATGTAAAATGAATTTTCAAGAAGACGTTCAGATAGGCACGGCTACCTTTCTTTAAAATTCTTTTTGCTATACCGCATACATAACATTATGCACATATACGATGTAAGAAATAAGGGATTTAGCTAACTTGATTATGTGAAAATACTTTTCTACCAGTATAGATATCGTAGGTAAACGCCAATAGACCAATGACTTGATTATGTATTGTATTTTGTAAGTTTATTTAGGGGAAACCATTCTTGCGGGTAAACTGTATGATCCACATGTTACAGCAGGCACTTGAAAGTTCAAATTACTTTTTTGAAAAATATTCTTGGCCAAACAATTAAATCGAAACTTTTCTCTCATAAGGAAGACGTTGGACGATATCTTGTAAGTTTGTATATTGTTAAACAAACCGTGAATATTCATATACATGTATGATGTTAAGATGACTTTACGATGTGTACACTGTCACCTTCAGCAGACAAATGTCCAAGCAGCAAAAGTACAAAAAGGTGTAAAAAATGGAATTCGAAGGTCGACACAAATATAACATAAACCACACTTTCCAAGCAACTAAGAAAATATTTAGAAATAACCGAACAAAGTACAATTTATAGATCATAAATCAAGGAACATTAATTGGCAACATACTACATAATCTTTCTATGCTTCCGAAGTGCCAACATATTTCGGAATGTGAGAGCGTAGTCACAGATGGGACCTTCAGACGAAGTATCCCAAACAGTGCAGGATAGGTATGGTCGTGTTTCGTTGATATACTTACAAATGTGACAAACTGTTGACATGACAACAGATACAGATTCACTAAGGATCCAGCCTATATTAATAGATCAGGGATATCGGATATGAGTAAGATTACTAACCTTGTGGCCAGGGACTCTTGATATCCGCCATGGTGTAGAGTGCTCCGTGACATGCACTGTTTCGTCCATAGTTTACAAAGAACACAGATACCTTAACATACACAAGCGTTCTCCAATAATCGATACCCTGTAATTTCTGATCGGTCTGCTATTTATTCAAAGTAAAACCTCGATAGCAACATGATGTCACACAGATATACATTCTAACAATTATATTTACATACTGTATCGAATGGGATGGAGGTGTTCCTAACTTCTGTACCAATCCCCAAAGGAATTGACGTCAGTGATTCCGCCACTGTTTAGCCCTTCACAGGGCTAAAGTTATATATGGGCTGCCAATACGTCGGTCACTGATGCAAATTGCAACATGATGGTTCGATGTCATGCTTAAATTCCTGACAAACATTGATCCTGATTGGATAAGTGTTTTAATAGAATTGGCTCATCATTGTATAGAGAAAATCCAATAGATATTCAAGTGTGTATACAATATTGATGTGGCCGTCTCTGATACTACAGGGCAGATATTGTCTATCAAAGCGTATCAATGTTTAGTTGAAACAACGTCAGGATTTCAAAGAATCATGTCGGTAACAATGTTGTTCAATCATCCGTGATCTCATTCGTGTTTATCTCTTCATAAATAAGTAATGCACAGTTAGTTCCAGACGGGTGCGCACGAGATTGTGCGAAATAAACATTAGATAAATGGATTATAGGCATCAATACGGAATGATTTAATGCACTATACACATTGCAGATATATGGGTGAAAAGTATTTTAATGCTGATTTTGTTTATGTAATTCGATAACCCACCCACTACAAAAAAATGTTTTAACACTTTTTCAATGGTTAATTTCAGGTTTACCTTTTACTGAAATCAGCTGACAAGCACATGCAAAATTCCCTTTGTCTGTTTTCCACACTAGCATTGTAACATGTACAGTTTTACTTTTCTGCATTTTTTTTTTAATTTGCAAACCAACAAATATTTGGGAAGAATTGATTTTTGGCCCTGCAGGTTAAGCGTAAGAATTGCATGATCGTAAAAAGCGACTAAATGGACTAAAAGATCTTTTTTCTTTTTTTTTCTTTTTCCTAACTAACTTTCTTCTTCCTGACGTCTCCATTGACACCATCTGAACGTTCACCCTGTGAGGAAGGCTTTGGGCTCTGTCCCCTGGCCAAGACATACTATAGTCTATACAATTGTAGTTTCTGCTCTTGCTTAACGCTTAGCATAAAGGAAAAAGGACGCCAGGTTCGCCCGTTGTTAGTATATTGTGACCGGGTGGGGTGTGTTGCTTTGTGTCTTTGACAGCATGCTTCAGTGATATAGCACTAAAAATGGCAACAGTTCCACTATACAAGAAGACACATCACCAATATACCGCAGTCTCCCAAAACACAAACCCGCACTTCATACACACAATACACCACATACATGGGATTTCACTTTCGTCCTTCCTAAAGTCTTTTTCCTATCTATTTTAAATCTCCACATGGTAGATAAATCAAACTTCGCTACATTTGATTTGCAAATCCATACCGTTTATTTTTATTATTTTGATAAAAAATATTATAATAACATTTCCAATATTGGTTGTAATTGTTCTTAACATCGTATCACGGTGTACAAATCCGTGTGCTCGTCATCAGTATATTCCGTCTTTTCGTAATATAGTGTTACTTTGCTTACGGAAAGGTAGGTATTGTGTCGTCATTGTTTTGTTAGCGAAATTCACGTCAATTCTCTTAAACGTATGACGTGAAGCTCGCAAAGACATGACGTCACATTAAACCTACTCCCATTGAGAATAGAATATTGATAACCGATGAAACAAAGACAAAAACGACAGTATCAAATTTTCAAAACACAAATTGAAAGTAGATGCAAGCGTTTCGGAAGGGTAAGGATTCTCGACTCTATCATCAGCATCCGTCCTAATAATCTAGGTCGAGCTAACGCGAAGTTTAACTAAACAAATAAATCCCTAAATGAAAAAAATATTAACTAAAGTGCGAGGTCTCCATCATCTAAATTTGACACGTCCTCAAATGACGCCACTTGCTGATGATAGGACGTTAAACTAATCAATTCAAACCCAACTGTCTGTAAAAAAACAATAAGAAATTTAAAACCATGCAAACAACAAAAAAGAGAAACAAACAATTATATCACTTGGCTTAGCCTTGCCTGCACGTGTAGTTCGATGAGGAATCCCCGTGCGTGTCCTTATCAAGGTTATTGAACGGTAACAGGACGCTTGTACACATGTCAGTAGTAGGACTGGGAATTATGTTGACAAGTTTTGTGTAAATCATTCGAAAACATCTCACCATAGGTTAGCGATTGAGTAAAATTCGGAATTAATATTCACACACTGATAGCGAGCATGTACAGCGCTAATGCCTCTAAGTGACTTAGCTTGTCCCAGAGACGAAGAAACACTGTTCAGGCCTACATTGGGTATGTAATGAAAAGGGAATAATTGTTCAGGCATAAATAACATCCACATTCTAGATGAAATGAAAATCTCAAGTCAGAGCCTAGATTTGGATTTTATGTGTGATGTTATCCGCCAGTAAAAAAATATCTTATTTTATGTTTGGTGTTGCTGTCAGTGACAAATGAACGCGAAAATCTTAGTTTGTAAATTACACACGCATGTAACGGATTATACATGTCAACCGGAGGTTGTAACATTTCTAGGTATAGCAAGACCTTTCAAAACGTACGTATATTTGGTATTGATTATATTTGGAAACCGGAAGTAAATACTTCGAAACCGGAAACGCGATTCAAAATCAACAAGCTTCGTGATACACATAACGTGACGTTTTCAGGTTAAAACAAACGAACTATGGTATATCTTCTAGTTTGGGTTGGCGTGTAGGAAACATGTTAACCTGACTAACTGTGCTGCATCATTTGGCACCTAATGATTAGAATACAGATATACTATAAATATCAAGAGGGCGTTCATGGCGTGTGTATTGTAGTCTTTGAATTGTGACTATTCCTTTCCGGAGATGGCTCTAATGTCGCCAATAAGGAATCATGTAGTCCTTTGTAGGCCTGGAACATTTGTTGGTTTGTTGACTGGTTACGTCCCGTTACTAGTCAGGGTCATTTAAGTACAGACTCCCACGTATGCGATGTGTTGCGTTCTAACAAGTGTGTTTAAGAGGGACAGTAATATGTATATGTTTAACATCATATTAACAGCTATGGTCATTTAAGGACATTCCAGGTTTGGTGAAGGAAAGCTGGCTAGAAGACCCGCAGAAAAACCACCGACCAGCGGTCAGAATGCCTGGCAATGCCCCACATAGGATTCGAACTAGCAACGCAGAGGTGGGGGACGCGTGGTGATATGTCGGGACATCTTAACCACTCGGTCAACGCGGCCCCTAGGTGAAACTTGTTGCTCATTTTAAAGTTTTATTTCAGGAGGATAAACAAAACAAATTAACCATACAGACACGAGCTTACCGTGAAAACGTTAGGAAGAAATTCATTTAGGAAGAAGAGAACAAGTGATATCTCAAACTTAGTCGCCCTTGACAAGCATGTAACGGGGCGGCAAGTACAATTCTATCATCCTATATGTAGGAAACAAACAATAGAAAGTCACATTAATGAATTATAAAATCGATGTAATATTTTATATACCAACAATTATGAGAAAGCTTGTAGAAACCTGGAACTGCAATAACCATGCAAGAATTCTTTTGCGACCTCAATACACCAAATCTTCAATACAAAAACCAGCTACCAGCTCTCCACTGCTTATTGCTTTATGTAGTATATTCAATTGCTTCATGTTTGATAGTATATTCGAGCGGCTGGCCGTTTGAAACGAAAGCTGTGACATCTAGTTACAAGTTCATTGAAGTCAGGTTATTAAATGAAGAGCCATGTTTGTATTCAATAACATCAGGGATAAATAAGTGCGCTGGTATTTATGTTATAGATTAAGTATATTAGGCAGTAACAGATCACCCACTACTGTCCATATCTGCCTAGACAGTGTATTATTATACTTCTATACAGAGATGACTACTATCACTTCGGTAATATATCCATGTTTCTATCTAAACATACTTACAACATGCAAGCGCAGAAGAAGACTTATATATGTGTCAAATTACCAAACATCATAATGAGATAAAAGAGCTAGTAGATTTATGATACGAAATAAAAGGCCAAAATCAATTCAAAGAAAAATCAAAAATCATTTCTATGGAATATATATTCAGTCACTATAGGGCCTTCTTCAGGCCAAAATGACACTATCACAACGTGTTCGTCTACATGTTTGTTTACATCTACCAAATACAATTGAACAAACTAAGGTCATAATTTGTTTATTCAGAAAAAAAACTATTTTCTTTTATATAAAATATCAAAATATCATACTTTATTTATCAATATGCATGACGAAGTAAAACGTTGTATAAAATTATTCTACGAAAAAAGTCGATCAAGTTTTGCTTTATTTAGAAAAATGCCTATCTTGTTGGTGTACGTTCTGGAATTTTCAATATAAACGTGTAAAATACAAGTATTACAAAAATGATGTTATTTAAATTCCAGCGATAGTATCCCTATCAAGACAAAATTCAATCAAGTGACACAGTTTTCCAAAGGTTAATGACCTTAGTCAAACACTTGACGTTAATCATAGTCGTCACACTATTTTGACCTTAATAAGACATTATGAAGAATCACTCTAAGACAGATATCGTAGTGAAACTCGCTCCAGGCTGTCAATCAACGAATACATGTATAATTCAGCAAACATCAAACGACCTAAATACACTGATTAAAAAAGTATCGGATTTAATCTATCACCATCTAAAATACCGTTATCGGTCAAATTTCAAACCTTTGTGATTTCATCTTCAAGTTAATCTTTTAATCTTTATAGTACTAGAATATTTTTGTTAATGGGTTGAGTATTTTGGAATCAAAGATTGCTTTACAGAGGAACTTTGAACTATCATTATTGATAAAAGGAAATTTCTTCTTATCAACTTTAAATAATGAATTAGTTATATTTTTTAACAATACGAATCATGTATATTAATGAATAATTTAACAATATTTTATCATTCCACGATGTCGATATACTCTGCGTCCATTTGATTTCACACCCCCGCCCCAAACTCATGAAAGCATATGTACATATTTACTTAATCAAATTGCCCTTATAAACAGATACAAGAGTTTGAAAGCTACAATTTGTTTACAAACTTTGAATCGATTCAGCGTAATGTTTATAAAGTCATTCGAGGCAAAATGTAAATCGTCTTTGTAAACAAGTCACTGGGCAACTTACAATGAAAGTAAGCACATGTGTGTCTTTCTAGTAGAAATAAACCGTTAATGAAACAATAAGTATCGTAGGTCATGTGGTCAGTTTAAAATTGAGACAAAAGATTATGGAGCAAAACATTGAAAATTTGATTCATGAGTTTCCTCATACTCTCCCTGATAAAATGGTTAGGGTGGTTATTAAATATTGTTATGTGTAAATAATAGGTATAAAGGTTGGATAATTGCCCTTACGGTTCTATTTACAGTTAAGGTCATATATGAATGATCCCTCTTGTGCAGCGAATTTGTTGCGTGTGGCGCTTGTTTGTTATTTGAGCGACTTCGTGTTGTTTCTCCATGCAAAAGTGGAAACAACATTCTATTTTATAGCGCCATATAACCGAAATGTACTGTCACAGATTGGCTGGATGCTACATGTGTAACATCATATCGTGATTACCACGAACACAGCATCCCATCCAGTGATATTATCCTAACCATAGGCCCACTCCCATTTATGCTGGCGAGTATTAGTAAACTCTACCAGTTTTTGTGTCTCGCCAAGGAAACAGTACATAAAGCCTTCTGTGAAAATCCATTGATATTGAAAAAACAACGGGCTCTTCACAAGGACTAATACTCATCTCAAGGCCAATGGTTAGGTAAATTGAGGGCGACGCCATGAAAAAGAGATGAAAAGAAGGGAAAGATAAGATCTCAGATTCTGTCACCTTTACGTGTATATTTTTATCGTGACTAAGGATTACGAAAGGACAAACACTTCTTATTTGAAAATAAAACAAAGATTTTATATATAAGATCTATATTGTTTATGGTTGTCTAGAGCAAGTATAAAATCCATAATCAATAAATAAACATAGTTTAAGAAAAAGAATAAACAACCTTTTAACAAAATAATTAATTAATCAAAATACCCTCAAAGCACCCCTTGTCAACTGTGCGCGACATTTTTTTTTCTCGTGCGGTCGCTGTATCTTGTTTAACTACTCATATCGGTAGCTCGCTCGTAAAATCTCGTTCGCATGCTTGATAGGCATCTAAACGACCTCTCGTCTGCCGTAGAAACTTTCCGGAAACAAAGAACGTAAGCGTACTTTAATGTTGCCTCATCACAGGCTTCAATTCACACGTGTTTCATCTTTAATTCCACCACATTACAAATGAATATGCATTGCGTTCGTAAATCTTATTCAAAATCATGCTGATTTATTTTTGTCGTCATTATTACGCGAATAAAAAAACTGCGTGTAATCTCCCGGAAATGTTTAACTGAATTGCGTCTCACATATTCTTATTAATGTTCTAAATTGTATGAATGCATTATTTCATGCATTTGATTACTAATCAATAATTGTAGATTATAATCAGATTTAATTCAAAAATAGATAAGTCCAGTTAGTTAATGGTGACGTAAGAAATACATATCTTAAATCATATTAATTCATTATTATGACGTGGTTTAGATATCGGAAACGAAGTGACATTCATGATGCGTCTTGGAATATCAGAGCTGATCTGTCCAGATAGTTGATTTTCCGTTCTTTTTTGTGCTGTCGATATAAACGAACATTTTCATTATTCATATGTATTGGGTTGGTATTTCAGCATTTGTTTAAAGAACCATTGCTATACACAGTTCTTACGCAAAAGAACCAATCAGCAAAACACATTGATGACTTGTTGACGCCAGTTGTGTGGGACATTCTGCCTTGATTGTCTCGAATAATATCTTCACTTTACATCATATTGATGCCCAAATGAATTCATTTTCTACCCAATGCTTACAAATGACGCAGGCATGAAATATAAAATCTTGCTCAGTCTTGAATAATACTGTCTCGTCTTTTTTTCTTTCGGTCGTGTTTTGTGATTGGTATGCAGTTCCGCAAATATGTCCAAATCAATAGCATCTCTATTTTTTCCACAAGCCACCTTCAACTGATACCCAAAAGATAAATACGATTTTTAAAAGTTTAAAATAGATTCTATGGTGACCGAACGGCTATTGAGTCTGGTATTACAACGTTAGCCTTACTGGTCTGGGTAGCTAACTGGAGAACTGTCGAGTGATGGATATCTTTCTTCTGACCTTGGGACCTAGTTTTTCCAAATCATGCATATGTATAAATTATGTATCAATACCCTCTGTGTAACACAGACTTGCCTTTTCCATAGTATGGAATATTCCTCTGAAGTATGGAAGTAAAAAACTGTTAAACGTAACAACGTTAGGAGATTTAGTAACAAAGATTCGGCTTCCAATTATTGTTTTCTCTGTATGTCGACCTTCACCGCACATCCACCATTATGACATCTCACCCAATTTATGACCACATGTCTCTTACATGTTTTATACATGTCTCATAAATCATCATTACCTGCCCGGTTTTACCTACCTCCAATGCCCCTTCTCCTCGTTCACACACATATCATAAGATAATACTGTAATTATTCTTACACAAAATGAGTTTCGAAACACTCTTTTAGTGCAACAACATGAAAGCATAAGACAAATAATAATCTGTACACTTGTAAACTTTTCTATTTTACTCAATGATTATCTCGGTCGTTTTATCAGACTTCGTCAATATCGTTAGAGTAGCAGCCTAGCAACAGCTAAGCTATTCGAGGAGAATATATCTTATTTGTTCTGTCTCTCTACTATAGTAGGATAAAGTGCTTCTAACGCCAGTAAATAAAACCAGTTCCCAATAAAACACTATAAAAGTAATTAGTAACAATATACATGGCTTGGCCACTAATTGTTATGAGTTACATTACGGAACTGTAAAGAGTCTGTACGTTTACTTTGACCTCTTCCGATCTATCTTTATGGCAGGTTGTCATGGCATCATACAGTGGACATGCTGACATTTTACCATTACGATATTGGTGTGTCATCTACAAGGGTTCAAAAGCAAGACTATGTATGGCTTTCACAGTGCGACATGGATAGCGTATCATATGACTGAACAAGAATGTTCACTATTGGTGTTGTGAAATATAGTTTTTGTAAAAGCATTAACAATATGTTCTCATTCTCAACTATTGCTCTGTGTCAAACTGTAGAATGATTTATAAAGTTGTCACGTATAATTAGTAATCAGACGATTACGTACCTATCCTATTAGTCTTAACTTCGTATTGCTTTTGACGTTGTACCTTAGCGAAATTTGCATTTTCTACACTAAATATTTACGCATTTTCCTTTGATAAAGATACCATTTGCAATTTAAAAAGCATAATTCTTAATTCACAATTACATTTGTCTTTTATTTATTACATTAACTTCAACATTATAAATAAGTCTTGTACGGAATTTTTGTTTGATTGTTCAGACAAGTTATTTATTATTCCCCCTACAACACTCTCAGTGCATTGTTTAAACACCAATCTCAATGTCAAGTTATTTATAAATACAGAGATTCGTAAT
Organism: Argopecten irradians; assembly: GCF_041381155.1. Taxonomy (NCBI): domain Eukaryota; kingdom Metazoa; phylum Mollusca; class Bivalvia; order Pectinida; family Pectinidae; genus Argopecten; species Argopecten irradians. The sequence continues at coordinate 31,108,011 of NC_091144.1, forward strand.
ACTCCATACAGTAACAGAACTTGTATGCGATGTTATTGCTTAATAAACAAGACAAACAGGGACCCGTTTTTACGCGCCAGAGACTCATGATTGGCACGCTGATGTATAATTCAGGAGTACAGCAGAATATTTAGATGCTGTAAGAGTGTGTCTGTGTCACCTCACTGATGTCACAGGAAGTTTCCTAATTTCAAATCGTTCTTTAAGGAAGTACTTATTTGTTAAAACATTATTCTGCTTCATGATTGTTTTTGTACCATAGATATATTATATATGAGTTAATATATAATGAGAACTATAATATACCCATAAATTTATTCATTATTTAACTAATGACTGCTAATGAATTCAAACTTTACCAAGATGGCGGGTGTCATTGGAAAAACATTGCTGAAATTAAAACGTATATCAAACAACAATAGAATCATTGTACTTACCTAGTATTTTATGGGGCATTTGATAAATACCAAACAAACTGCGAGGTATCGAGTCATATAAATATTTGATTATTGTCGAGTGAATGAAATGCATGTATATGTCAGGAATGGCTGGAAACAACTTATCTGCTGATGTAAAGTTCTGAGCAAATACGCCAATAACGTAAAAAGCGACTAAATCTGTGGATTATTTATTTCCCCTTTTTTGACAACGTTGACGTTATTCATTGGATTGTTCTTGAAGTGACGTCATGATTGTTTGTCATATTGTCAAGTAACATATTATTAATTTGTCATATTTGTTATATGCAAATATAGAATATTAAAAAGTAACCAAATTGACTAGATGTCGTCTTAAAAAATGACTAAAATTCACAAATAATGTTTTAAATCATTGTGATATCGTGTTGACATTGTATATATAAAACGAATGATGTACAATTATTTATTGTACATGCTATAATGCGAGTTTATGTAAGGTTGCATAAACAGATATTGGTTCTCAGTTTAACCTTAGTGCACTAATAATGCTTTTATAACATCATTCTTTTCATTGTCTAGAAACAATACACATTTTCGATTTAAACCTAAACTGTTTCAAACGACAGGATGCCTTTTCAGTTAATTGAACAAAAATAAGCATGTAAACATGTGTCGCCATTTACAGTACATCCGACGAATGTTCAGTTATGTAACTAAATTTGATATCATCATAACTTAACTACAGCTGTGCATGTTAATTAAGTTCTCTGTCGATCATCTTGTCATCATCCGAATCGATACTTCAGATACAGGATCTAAATAGCGACCAAGAGGTTTTTTAATGGCTTGGATTAAACCCAAAAGATAAACGTCCGAAATTGAAACTAACAGTCCCTATAGATTATTCGGCATGCATGGAATTAGTTAGGTTATCTTGTTGGTAAGGACATGGTAAGTGATTGGTAATGCCTAACAGACGGAATGTCCATTAATGAGCGAGCTCGACCATTAAACAACGGAAAGAAACATATCCTTACAGCCCAAAATAGCGTCTTCTAAAAGCTTCGTTACCAGGCGACCTAAGGTAGTCGCTAACCGTAGCACTCCAAATGACGATTTATGTCCCTTTTTATGTGAGAGCTCATTAATTTGCGTTTTATATTATTTCAATGAAACCGAAATAAGCTGCAGGATCATCTAACTGACGCTCAGTCCTAAATGCTGTTCGTCTTAGCTCCAGATCTGAGAGGAAGGTTCTGGTTTGTAAGGAAATTATCAAAATAGTTATTATCCCTTCTCATGATACTTTGAAAATGATGTAACCTTTATAGCACTGACTTTTATGTTATAGTTAGAATGACATCAGCTATTAATATACTGTAAAGCAACATCAACCAAACGACCTATTGAATGGAGTTAAAATCAAAATATGAACTATCGTCATGAAGAATTTATAGTATATACTATATTGGAGAAATTGTGTACAAATGCAGTATTGCCGAATAAACGCCCTTTCACTAATTCTCGTTGTCATAAGACTGTTTGTAATCACATTTAGATAATAAGTTATTAAATCAGTATATTGTAAATGGGTTAATTTTGGCTATATTTACGTTTTACCGTGATAGATATTAGTAAACCACGAAATTTAAGCTTCGCGAATACGCTCCGTATAGGTAACCGCAAAATATTGACATCGATTATTCATAGTGTTATTCAGTATTAACTTGTAGACATTTGATACATTGTATTCTCCTCGGGTTAGTTTGGTACCAAATTAGGTAACATTATATCAGCGGTTCCTGTCATGTTTGTTCTTACATAGATTCCTCTAGTGGTCCATGCTATATTTTTCAAAAGTTCTATTGATGTTTTAGTTTGATAAAACAAAAACACAGCAGAAAACTTAAATTTGACGTCCAAATCATTTTTAAGAAAAAGATATTTCTCCATTTATTTTTGTTGTTTGCGTAATATATATATAATGTTAGTAAGACGTGTAAATGCCAACACACAACTACCGCTATCAATTAGCAAGTATTTCTGCTTTGGGGAAGCGAACATACCATCGCTATTTATTAGCAAATATTTTTTTATTTCTGTCATGCTATTACACTATTGCTATTTATAAGCATATTATCTTTTATTTCGGTAATGCGAACACCTAACTCCCATCATGGGAGATGATGTACACTCGCGTCAGGATCCAACAACCATTGTCAGTGTGCACTATCGGCCTGTGATCAAACCAGCACCAATTGATTTGTGTGAATGGATACCGATATCGTTTAACGATCAATTGTTGTTTATCGAGATCGTAATAACACGAGGAGGAGTTGCGAACTGTCTCTATGTACGGCGCCACTACATACGATCTCTGACCATAGTGGTATGGATTGGCTTCCACTAATTGCATAGTGTTTTGTTAACGACAATGGCATTTAGTAATCCGACCTGCTCAGCTCCCTCGTATGGCCTTCATGTATCGCTGTATGGCTTTGGAGAACAATGATCCGAACAACATTATCCTATACCGTATATGGTCTAAAATCTGTTCTTGTATGGTTTCGACACACATACAAGAAAACAAAGTATCACTTACAAAATGAAGGACAGACTGAAGACCTGAAATGGCAGAAGCTTATTTCGTTTTCAAAGGAACCCGTTTGAAATTTTAATTTGGCAACTTAAGTCATTTGAGTTTCCAAGTGTAACTCGTGGCAAGATAATCTGTATTTTTGGAGACTGACATACTTTTGTTGATTTTCTTGTAATTTTGAGAGTGTCTTTGTATATCCGGTTTATTAACCATGTTGACATTTTTCAAAAAAAATTCTTCATGAATGGATTTCTATTCAAACTCACTGATTCCATTAATCATAAGCCGTTGGATAATAACGATATTAATATATCAACTGTAATTCCTATCATGATATAACCTAAGAAAAGATTTGCTAAATAGATCCATAGAATTACAATGTTGACGAAACAGTGCTTTTGAATATTATGTAATAACCACATATTGGTATGTAACTAAAATTACATGACCAACCAAACCTTATTTCTAATTCAAAACGAATCAATAACTAATTTAACGTTTGTCTGTTCCTTATATCTAAAACTCCTTTGATGACTATCAAAGTGGCATTCGATTCCTTACTACTTTTCCGGCTTGGACGTTGATGTCTAATGCTTTATTTTTCTTTACACTTTGTGTATATGTATTGTGATGTTCATGGTTTCTCTTCGGGATAGCCAGATTTTTTTTTTTGGTATCTCAAAAAAATAAACTGAGTAATAAATAAAAACTACATGAAAGGTTCATGTTATGAAACTTAATAAATGTAATTTCCTTAAACTATATATCATCATATAAGTATAAGTTAGAACGTCACCCTGAAAACATATCATAGATTCTATTCGACGTTTGAACATATATGGAATGTCCCTTTTGATATATATGTCCCACGTGCAAAGCGTGAATAATGAAGTCATTATAAATGTAATGTAGATATCAAAATCAGATATTGTGTAAAATTCATGATGAAAACATTTGGTAGCTACTGTTAATATATTGTTTTATCGTAAAAATTCCTCTAGTATTGTGAGTGACGTCCAATGAATATTTCAGTTTAATCTATATTTCAGCACTCTACAGATTTGTTCCAAAGATCTACGAGACCTTACACGGACAGACTTTATTAATCTTATATATGATATCATTTGCGCATAGCCCATAACAATGTTCTCGGGCAAGACCTCTCATGGCTGTCATTATAATTCATTTTTATACTTTAGGTTCTATCAAAAATGTAACAAATTCCTATCTGTGGATTACGTTTGTAAACAAACGTACCCACACGAGTTCCCTGTACCGCTCTTTGTTCAAACAGAAATGTTCATTTAACTCTTAGACGTTGAGGAGGAACAATGTTTGCTCTACCCCACATGTTCTTCAGTGTTTATGGACATTAATTGTTTAAGCAAATTGTGTTCAGAGCGCGTTACGGGCTATTAAGTGATTACTTAATCTGTGTCTGATGTGATGTTCTCAACAGGCCTGGTGTGACTGATTGACGTGCCATATTAGTAATAAAGTCATCTCCAAAATGCAGAATGATTTCAACTGTCATGGCGTACTGGTTAAAGTGTTGGTTACATAGTTATAAGGAGCTAGATATCATTTCGGCTTTAATCGTTGTATAACTTAATTTGATATGTTACACTCATTTCTATTGGTTAGACTTTGACTTTTTGAATAATCTGAGAGAATCGTACATCAAGAATGCTTAAATAAACGAAATGCCTTTTTAACAAAATTCACAATCAAAAACAACAATAAGACATTCATTAAAGAGAAAAATTAATTTACAAGCTCGGGGTACAAATGTATTGCAAATGTTGTGTGAAGTTGGTTTGACCGTATGAAGGGATCGTTTGGTCATTGTATCCTTGGTTGTGGAGTGGTATTACTTACGGATTGTGATTTGTGGAATGGTATTACTTACGTTTCGTTTGATTTGACTTTTTTCGCTGAGTCATAAACCTAAGAGACTTGGAAAGTGAAAGGGGCGATCCCCTAAAACTTGAGATCTCAAGCCACGGAGTAAGCAGCTGGTAGCAGGCGACCCCACATGGACAAATCAGAGTATCTAGGTAAGTGAACGTGAATTACGTGGCGCCATTAAATAGTGCAATGTGAAATTAGGAGCAATGTCAAAAGGAATACATTTGTATAAACTACACCTAAAAATCTGGGATACAAACATACGTTGATGCTGTTCCTTAAATCAATAAATCTTAACAGCTAGTGTCATTTTAGGACGTGATAAATCTAAAAGGTGAAAAAAGCTTGAGTACTCTAAAAAACCACCAACCAGCGATTAGTACCTGGTATAGGGTTTGATCCGAGAGAAGGGCGTGCAGTGATAAGATAAGATAGGATAAGATAAGTGAAAGATAATGAAGTGGCAGCTGCAGAAATTAAATCAAATGTCAACAATAACTCATATTTACTCATTAATTTACGATTAATTTCGGCAATCTATTTCTGGACCATTTAATGACAATCGTTATGTTAGACTATAAGTCACCGACAAGGGCGTTAATTTCCATCCAAACATCACTATATATGGTTCATTAAGTGGTAACGTTAAGTGCACATGGGTATCGGATGGTGCTGTGAGCATTTGATTTTGTGTGTCAATATATTATAAGCGCCGTCATATAGTCCATACAAACTGCATGGCGATACAGAGTTTGACAACCCAGTATGGTTCACTTAAAACTAAAAATCTAAAATCACATTCATATGATACAGATATGAATGTCCATTTTCAAATGTTATCATTGAAAGCTGTACGTAGATTTGGAATTTGTCAAAATAATAATTCAATAGTTTTTATTATAGTCAACAAAATTAAAATTTCATGACTTTATAATTTGATAGAATGCGTTAACTTCATTAAAAAGCACAATTTAAACAAATAGAGCTTTTAGTATCCGTTTCTATAACTTTAATACATCGCTGTATTTTAAGCATCAGCTAGGCTGGTCATTAATTATTTGAATCCTCGTCTTACACTGGTAATAAAACAAACATAGAAATAACATTAAATAGCCATCGATTAACAGCATGATATCATATTGTATACTTTGACGCCATAACACTATAGTAGGCCCTTTGGTATATCATATGTCCAATTTACAATATAGATCAGATCGCTGAAATCATTTCATTTGGTTAATTCTGCCTAACGCCCTAAATCAGCCATTTAAGGATAGTCTCCAACGCAAATGCATTAACCAAAGGCAACTTATCACATATAGGATAGACCGTCCTTAAGGGAATCAAATGTTAAAGTGATCAATTAGCTTTGTTTGGTTTACTAGGTTTTTACGTCCTATTAACGGTGAGGGTAATGTAAGTACGGCACCCTTATGTGTTACGGTGGGTGAAGAGTTGTATGCCTCTGAATCATATCGCCGAAGACACCGAACAAGCACATCCCACTTGGTCACATTATAGTGACAACGGGCAAACCAGTCGGCCCATTCCCCTTTAAGCAGGAGCAGAAACTAAGACTTTCATATACTTTGGTGTGTCTAGGCCAGGGGACAGAACCCATCAATCAGTTTTGTTTGTCTTGTGAATGTGGGCGGAAATTTCGTGTGGTTCCACTTTTTGTTGTTATTTCCTGAATGAGTGTCTCTCTCCGACATCAGTGCCGTCAAACTGGATCATCCTTTGAAAGTCACAGAACATCATACGAGAACTGAGCACATTATATTACCAGCGATCAAGTAGGTCATTCCAAACATGTATTCACATACCGCAACACATTGCATGCAAGGGAAGATGCATTTTCAATTTCATAACATTGCAACATATAGTTATTACTATATTTCATATCATTTTAACTATCTTAGCACATTAGATATTTTAAATGACATCGACTTGATATATTCTACATATACTAACGGCTGTACCGAACATAGTTACATTGTGTCTCAAAATTGAGATTTTCGTTTAAAAGTGTCAAAGCATGTTCGTTTTATATTTTTTATATTACATTTCTGCGAAATCGCAAACAACCAGCCAACCGCTCACTAAACGTTAGGAGGCGTAAATGCAGCCAAACACAAAACTAGGTACATATCAAATTCAATGATAAAAATTAAAAATGTTTTGATAAAACCATTCATTTGAAACCGAAACCTAGTGTCTTGCTATTGTAGGACTCGATATCCCGACTAACTACGCAGCGTAATTGGTAAACACGCGGAGTGCAGACGACCAGAATCGTTGTAATACGTACATACAATTGTAGGTCTGGTATCCGTTGCTGTTAACCAATAACTCAGACATTAGTGACAATTAATTACCACGGCGGGATAAAAAAAGAAATTAATATTATTTTTGTTGTTAATGGAAAGCTTTATTTCACGCTGTCGTAATTGTACATAACCTAGCGCTATTGCTGTGAGAGATAAAAACAATTTTATATCACAAAAAATAAATTCAATATTCTATTAAATAACATAGACAACATATCATGTGTATGGTATAGAAATTAGCTGTAGAGCTTTGATGGATTTAGTATGTAATCATTTAGAATAATAACGTATTGTCGGTTATTTTCGTGGGTCCAAATAATCGCGATTTTGACTAAAATTAGGAAATTAAATGGTATTGATTTTGATATTTCGCGGACTGACAAAAAGGCACCGATACGTGAGTTGTCGTTCTTGATCGACGATAGAGGGCGTCGCTTTATCAGTAAATATCTTTTCGCGGATCAAATGTTCCCGATCACAACAATGCTCCGCGAAATCGCAAAAATAAACTATATTGTATTGTAAATAACCTCCAAATATAAATAATTATAAAAAGAAAAGAGAAAAGCTTGCTAAAACCTACATCCAACTTTGCTTTCAAGACTTCTGCCGTTTATACCAAACAGTACACTTGAAAGGTGTTTTTTTGACAGTATAGTTTAAATTGGCCATATTTTTATACTGTGCCGTTTGTTTGTGTCATTGTGAAATCCTGGAAATACACCGTGTTCCGACAAAGTTACCCATGTTTACTTTGTAAAAGAAAAAAAATACAACCGTAACTTACCGAGGGGTGATTAAAAAACAATGACGCGAAAAATTGAGAACCCGATAAATTAAACACCCCTATTAATAGCCAAGACGCAAAATTTTAAGACCGCCAAATTTAATTGTCGCATTTCTAGTCAAAATCGAAAAAGAAAATATGAAAATAATGCGAAGATTAGAGGTTATACGTTATAGCACGGAGGTGACTTTCTTAATTGGTGCTTCATGCCGATTGTTATCGATGGTTTTGTTTCTATCAGTTCTACTGATCGTGTTTATTTACCTGCATAAAAGTATTCTATTTGTGTATTTTAATTGTCTCTTCGTTATTTGGTAGTATTGTAAAAAATAATGACGCCAGTGGAATAACTAAAAAATATAGTTTGAACTGCCTCTCTTTCAAACCCTTTCGAAGGCCCTTTGAACAGTTGCGTGGTTTGTCACCAAACCGGAAGTAATCAAGATGCATTAGAAAATAAAAGCGAAAGTTGACGTTTGATTATTTTCTGGGATTCGTTTTAGATCAGGCACTAGAATTGCCAATGGCTGATATTATTTCTGAACGCGTCTTTAATTACGAAATATGCAGTTGCATAACAGCAGAATGAATGGAAAGTTCAGTCATTCATTACCAATCTTAATTTGTTTTCTAGGAAATATCGACGAAAAGAACAAAGCTGGAAAGTCTTTGCAAGGAATTAACCATGGGATGAAAGAATGAAAAAGTCATCATAGAAATAGAACCGTGTGTTTATAATAACAGCATGGATTCTCGAGAGAAGCAGTATTGTACAAACATATATTAAAACGTTTAACTGGCATTCAATAGCTCCTTTAGAAAGTTCGCTTCTGTGTTAATGTTAACGATGAAATGGGATTTTATATGTTATATAATGTTTCGTAGATATATCACAAAAATCACAATGTACTCTATATAAACCGTAAAGCTGTATGAAAATAGTACAGTCAAATTAGTGTTTTCAACGTAAAGACACTATTTCCTTATACAGTTATAACGAACCTCTGGGGACCAACGAAATCACTTCGTTATAAACATAGTTGTTATACACACACAATACAAACATATTATAGGCACGTTGACAGGGACCAAAAAGTGCTACTTTATAATCATGAACTCGTTGTGTATTCGTGATAAACGTGTTTTTACTGTAATTAAATCTAATGTTGAATTGTTTGTTTGTTTGATTAATTAATAGCCAGGGCTTTGTTAGGACTGCCTTCAATGTATACGGTGCGTTTTTGGGAGACTACTGTACATTCATATTTCGTAATGGACTCTTTTGTCTATGAAAGCATGATGCCATTAGGTTTTCAGACGAAGAATTGCATGGTTATAGAGTGCACACTCACAACGGAATGAAAAAATATCCATTGGCATAACCTTAAAAACAAAACAATGCTAATGAAACAATCACTAGTTGTGCGCAAAACGATCCACACAGTTTAGATGTCTGAGTAATGTTGAAAAGAATATAGATGTAAAATATGACCCTACAACTCTAACCACAAACATTTGCTGCTTGTACGTACAAAATACCATTTATTTTTATTTGAATATAGCAGCGCAGCTGTCAACACGTCATTTATCAAATAAAATGGAATATTTGCTATGAAAAAAGTAACCCATCAAAATCTTATGGAAACTGGCTAGTTGAGGGTGTGAAAGAAATCTATTTCAAATCTGGTCATTGTCTATCATGAGGCTGTAACAGTACAAAAATGTATGGCAAATCCGTTGGAACGGAATAATTAAATGGATTTCGCTTGGCTGATATCTGACTGGCCTGGCGATGAAGCAATTCACATATGCACTTTCAGACAAACTATTTCAAAGCATTTCATTGCTTTATATCTATAGTTTTTGCCTATGTGTTGGAAGCTCAAATTACGGTGTAGATATAAATGCCGCTCTAACCCCATGGATAGTGTATTTTTCATAAATGACAATGACAATTTATCGCTTGGTGTCAAAAGCATTTGATATCTAAAGCATCCATGTCAGCCCAATAGGAGAACAATGACATTTGTCTTCGCCATTTATTTAGTTCTTATAATGCCAAACCAAGTGATATTTCAACTTTGTGTCACTCTAAACATGATCAGTAGGCGTCCGATGGTCAGATGCGTCAGAATCTGTTGATATTGACCTTATCATTATACAGTAGTGTTACACATGGCATAATCAGTAGGCGTCCAATGGACAGATGCGTCCAAATGTATTAATAAAGACGTTATCCATTCATCCATTGACTAATATCAACAAGTGTCATAAATCAAAACTACGGCATTAACAACGCGCAATGAATCTCGTGTGTGGTGTAGTATAGCTCGTTTGAGAACACCTTGGTGAGAGTATGGAGGCCAATATGTGTCAATATACTCTTTATTGCTATTTTCATGCTTAATGCTCTTCATTTCTCCATTTCAATCGGTTAACAGACACAATAAAAACAAAAGCAAAATGCCAAAAAACTTAAAAGGTATTTTCTTATAGTTAAAAACCATGCCTCAAAATGCGAAGGTGACACCATACTGTCATTACATCAGCACTATAATCTAAGCCCAACAACATCACCACAAGTACAAGAAGGACGTAATGTCAAGAAAGGTCAATTACTATTAAGGATACAAAAGTTCAGAAAGAGATGGCGTTTTCCGACGACAATAACTAAATCAGGCACCATGACTTGTTTGGGTGACTTTATTGTGAGGCGGATATTACCGATAGTAGGGATCAACCAACTAAATAAAAAAAGACCTTCGAAATGGCCCGTGTGTATACAAGATTGAGCCCAGGATAGAATTTTAACCCGGCCGCTTATTGGCTGGCTAATTATGAATTTCAAAAGTAAAAATGTTTTCTGACAGGTAATTATTCCTAGATAACCATGATATGAATTTGGAAATTCATATTGAGATTTAGGTTCAAAATATCAACTTTGATAATGAATAGGTAAAAGCATTAGAATTTCAGGATTTTTTAGTGCAAAATGCGCCTGATTTCAATAAAGCTACCCTGGTCGGAGTTTGAGCAGAAGGACCCAAACTTTTTTTTCTATTTAGTGTTATATGAGAACATAGACTTTAATTATAGAACACAATAGCTAACTAATATTCCTTTGTTTTAATAATACAGTACAAAACTTTAACAAAGTTTAACACTGTGGTCTATGTAAAATTATTTAGTTGGTTGCTCTCTAGTATGTACTTTTTCGACGAATTATCAAACTACAGAAAATGTAGGAATTTTGCTGCTAGTTAAAATTTTGGAGTGGAGTTTTTTTAAAATAACTGTCATCTAGTACTCCGTATGACGAATAAATAGAGCCGTTACTCCTCTCAGAATCATGATATTATCAGCAGGGAGAAATATATATACCTCAACATATTGCTAAGGTACTGTAAATTTTCTGGTTGTTAATGAGTTAGGATAAATGTTGGCACATTTGTGAATTTCTAACGATATTAAGCGATGCATGTATTCTTTCCGTTAACTTAACCAAAAATATAGGGAAATGTAGTCCTTTGTGAACAACAATAAACTATGTGCAAATAGCACTTGCGACTTATTGTCTTATTAATACCGCTTTCCTACATTTAAAAATATTAAATGACTAATACTATGGTCGTTTATATTATGTAGTATTCGTGTTCGGATTTTCCCATTTTTGTTTCACAACTTAACTTCCATAGTATTCTACCTCTTATAGACGTAAATCAACACGGAGCTGTCAATAGTTAAAAGCCTTTCCGAGTGAGTTTAACTTTAGGACTGGCCGAGGGAATAAACTACTGGTACTATTTCGGCATTGCTTTATATACCTCAATGAGCCATTACAAGAGGAATGGCCCAAAGGTGCCAACTAATACACTCGCTCTATTTCTGATGCAGAGGTTATTGTAAAGTGTCATAATCTGTGTGAGATGAAAATCTATTCAACGTTGGGAATACCTCTCTGTTTTAAAAATGGAAATACCGGTCGATAAGTCCATTCTTGTGTCAAATTTCACTCATACACATTTGAAACAAGCTAAACAGTCGCACTGAAATTGACATCGTCCGTATGTGTCTTTTAGAGTGCCAAAAATTGTGTAGTTGTATTCTCAAAAATATCATCTGTTTTATCGATTGATAAATCTTTATACCTGTTGGATTGAAGTTTACGAGACATTCGAAGGTTATTGAATATATGTAACTTAATAAGAAGGAGTCTAGACAATGTAATATTATACTCCGATCATAAAATAAACTATTGCAGAAGGCAAAAGTGATAATATACAACAGATTGCATGAAAAAAATCCAGGTCGTCTGTCTTTTTTACATTCAAGTTTAATATACGATTTTTGTTCCTATCTTTTGGAAGCCATACGCAAAGCAAGCTAGCATCGCATAGTATATTAAGTGCATGCAGGACGCCATAGTGTAGGTCCCTCAAGAATTTTAAGTCGCACAACCTCCGGAACAGCTGGTCTCATACTTCTTACTATGTTAATATTGAGCCTCCATATTAAACTTTGACTCCTTTGTTACCCATATTTTATCGACACTTATATAAAACGTTTTTTTACACAAAAACAAACATTTAATACCTATACATGTTATACATCTGATGGTTGCCAAGGTTAGGGTCTTCAAAAATATAAAACTTTTAGTAGATTTCCCAGTAGATCTCTTGAGTAATAGAACTCTATCTTTCTCCTATAAAAACATAAAAAGCTTGGATAATGGAGGCCTTTAAATGACCCTTTCTATTAATAAGGCTTTGTTTTAGACATGGTTTAATTTGGATTGATATAGCGAAGGGTTAAATGAGACGTTCGGAAAAACAAGAAATAGGAAGAAGTTAAGAAAACAGATATTCCCTAAATCTAGGCGCCTTTTACACGCACTATGCGATCCTCATTTTGTATGTATAGTGTTTAAATCCATCATTCGGGACTTTTGAATAAATAATACGTTTTTGTCAAAAGAAGAGCTTTATATATCCTCCAATATCTCTACATGAACGCGCTTTTCGTTATAACACGAAGTGCATATTTAAATCATGCCTTTCCCGATTCTGTTGTAACGTAGCGTATTCAAGGGAAACGTTGTTTGGATGTGTAACTTATGTCATTTCGATTTGCATTTCGTAAGGATAAACAGGATATTTTAAAAAATGTTTCTTAGTACGTCATGTTAATTAAGAGAAATAATATCAGTTTAGCAAGCCCTGATCTTAATATTACAAACAACGGATTTTAAATTACGTAATTTGATGATGGTCGTGTTCGAATAGGAAATGTTGTAAAATAATAAAAAAAAAATCAATTAATAATTGATTTCATTGTTTTAACGTCCAATTAAAAGTCAGGGTGATTTAAGGACGTGCAAAGATTAGATGGTAGAGGAATGACAGCTTGGGTACCCGGAGAAAATCCAACGGCCTTTGGGTAAAGTCACAATATCTGTATTTGTCTAATTTTTATGGTTTAGAAGAATAAATTAATCCTGTTGTAAATCATGCAGAGACAGGACTAAATCGAAGTCATGATGAGCGATAATGATTCGAAAACTTTTGATAAAAATAATCAAATAAATATCAACATCGCTAGGTGGGTCCCATTCAGTCAAACAAGCCGAAGTTAGCCGACATTGTAACGTCATTGTCGAGAACGTCATTTGAGTACTGAGATCGGATCATGACATTTCCGACTTCCGTTCGACAATAATAGTAACCTCTATGGCGACCATTATCGACTTTCAACAACTGCTGTAACAAAGTTATTAAGAAATCATTATAAATAGTCTTGGTTATAACTTAATTTTAACTACATCTACAAATACTTACAATTTCAGTGTCAAATCTAACTTGATTTTTGTTGATAGTTACGTATAGTGTGACTCTTCTTCCTAACTGACTTTCTGTCTCCTAATGCCTCCCTTGGTACCGCCTCACTTTTGACCTTGAATTGAGCGTTCGCCCCTGTGAGAAAGGCCCTGGATTCCATTCCCTGGCCAAGACACACCAAATTCTTTAATAGTGGTAGTTTCTACTTCTGCTTTGCACTAAGCAAACAGGGAATGGGACGATTGGTTCGCCCGTTGTCAGTATAATGTGAACGGATGGGATGTATTGCTTGGTGTCTTCGGCGGCATGTCTCAGTAATATAGCACTATAGAAAGGGCAACTCTACAAAAAGACACAACACGAACAAACAGCTGTCTCCCATAACACACACCTCGCACTTCACACGCGCTACACACTGCATACATAGAAGTCCATCCTTACATGACCCTGGCTGTTAATAAGACGTTGAATTAACCAAACAAAGTTAGTTATGCATTCAATGTTACATTTTTCACAACATTTGCAACGTCAGCATTGTATGATGTCACTGGTAGGGGACAACGAAATGCGTAACATTATACCAATGTCATTCATCATGTATCTAACATGTCCTTCGTTTTATATTATAATGTTGAAGTATGTGCAAACTATTCTATCATTATATTTGTGAACGTTACATGTCTGATGTATCCACCACATATCTTAAAAGACGACTAAAGTTGGAATCTAATCGTCTCCCTTCTTCCTTAATAACATTCTCCCCAACGTCTACCTGGACACGGCCTCATGTATCATGTCTCGCCTACAGTTGAGCGCTTTCCCCGGTGGGGAAGGCTCTGGGAAATGTGTCTGGTAGAGAAGCACCATTGTCTGTAAAAGTGGCAGTTTCTGCTCTTGTCTTGCTCTTAGCCTCTCCCATAAAGGAATGAAACGACTGGCCATGCTTTTTCTGTTGTCAGCGGTGTATTTGGTGACTTGCTTCAGTGAGAAAGCACTAAGGTAAGGCAAGAGTTTCTATTGCAAGATGTCACAGCACGACTATACCGCAGCCTCCTAAAACGCCTGTTTGTTTGTTTGATTGATTCATTAACGTCCTATTAACAGTTGTGGTCATGTAAGGACGGCCTCCCATGTATGCGGTGTGTTGCATGTATGTTGTGTGAGGTGTGTGTTTTTGGAGACTGTGGTATATCCATGTTGTGTCTTCTTGTATATTGGAACTATTGCCCTTTTTTTAGTGCTATAACACTGAAGCATGCCGCCGAAGACATCAAGCAACACACCCCACCCGGTCACATTATACTATCAACGGGTGAACCAGTCGTCCCACTCCCTGTATGCTGAACGCTAAGCAGGAGCGCAGAAACTACCACTTTTATAGACTTTGGTGTGTCTCGGCCAGGGGACAGAACCCAGAGCCTTCCACACAGGGGCGAACCCTCAACTCAAGGCCAAAAGTGAGGCGGTGCAAAGGGAGGCATTAGGAAAGATAAAGTCAGTTAGGAAGAAGTGAAAAGATAAGATCCTAAATTTAGTCGCCTTTTACGATCATGCAATAGGGGCAGCAGGTACAATTCTAAAACACAAAGCACACACATTCATACATGCAACATGTTTCATGCAGGAAGTCGCCAGCAAATGACCTTAGGTGTAAATAGGATGCTACGCCCAACAAACCAGCCTATCAATTATATGTTTGATAATAAATGTTTGACATATATCTCCAAATTACGCGTTGTACAACATGTTCAGTTATATTTCAGATAAATATTCATTTGGAGATATCTTTGAATAATTATCCCAAAGGGCTGGTGAATCTTCTAATAAAAGTACACATTGAGCATAGCTTCTACGATGCAGCTACCGTACACACAATTAATGTCAAGACAATTTATATACAATCAGCCTATATAATCGTCATCGTCAGCTTCTATCGCAAAGGCTGGAGCTATGTAATGTCATAAGGTTCCAGATTGAAACGTCAGTCACAAGGCAGTATCTGATATTAGCGTCGGAGTACAGAACTAGATACAAGCCACGCAAATATTTACTGTCGAATATCTAAAGGATTTATAGACTATTACAAACAACGTGTTGTCACTGACGCCGTCCCCTTGGTAAGGGGAACAAGTTCATACAACATTACTCTGATACGTAGGCAGTTGCCCAAGTAAAAAAACCGTTTCAGTATCAGTTTATAAGTAATGATTATTTGACAAATAATATGTAACATGCATTGTTACATTGATGCTAAAACTATTAGCATAGTTATAACCTTAAAAAAAGTTTTGCGCTAATAAAGATTTTTTTTACAGACGAAATAAAATAAAATTTTCTAGAATGCCATTTTATAAAACAACAAAAACATTTGCTTTAATATAAGTATTTGGTATCGGAGTTACGCTATAATAAAGTACCTATGTTTCAATGCCAATAGTTTTCAGCAGAGGATTCAACGGTAACATTGATAAAGTTTCAATAATTTACGGTGCGGTGTGTTGCTTGTAGTCTTCAGCGGTATGTTTCAGTGATAAAGCACTATGAAAAGGGCAAGAGTTCCAATATACAAGAAGAGACAACGCGAATATACCGCAGTCTCCCAAACCACGCACTTCGCACTTAACACACACCAGACCTGTATACACGGGAGGCCGTCCTTACATGATTTTGTCTGTTACTAGGACGTTAATATGATAAATTAAACCAAATTAATAAATAGTCAATGATAACCACAAAAGTACATATGACGTATTTTATGGTATTTTATTTATTATAGACATATGGAGAACATTTCCTCTTATTATTAATGTGTAAAATGACTAACGTGGGGCAAATGTAATTACAAGTACATACTTTTATTCATAATATTTATGTAATGAATACGTTTAATGGATTACATTAAAAAAAACTAACATGATATGAACAAAGCTATGACTTTCACATATATCCCGTCAGTAATGATACGAAGCTGAAGTATTGGTGACAATTTAATGAGATCAAATGACTAAAACCAAAAATGCCAAAAGCTCAATTTAAGAATTCTAACTTAATTAGATCTATCCATAAATCAATAACTGCAAATACTGGTTTGATTAAATGTATTTGAACGTCCTATTAACAGCCAGTGTCAAGTAAGGACGGCCTCCCGTGTATGCGGTGTGTAGCGTGAATGAAGTGCGCAGTGGGTGTTGTCGGAGACGTGGTATATTTATGTTGTGTCTTCTTTTATAGTGGAACTGTTGCCCTTTTAACTGCAAATAAAATACATAAACTATATTCAATGTATATGTATGTGGAGGAAGTATATATTGAATAAACATTGTTTCTTAAACATGAAATACTTGCTGAATCAATAACAAAGTATTTTAAATGAATATAATATTACAACTTATTGCACTCTCCAACACATACAGACATGTACACACCGCAAAATATTACACATATCCTTAATGACGCTAGCTTCTAATGGGACGTTAAACATAATACATCAAACCAATACGTACATGTATACATCCTTTAATATTTATAATTAGTAATGACCGAGGACTTAGCCCGGGGTCATTATTTTAAATGATATAACACCATACAGAATAAATCAAACGTCCTTAAATTTTATTTTAGATATTAATAGCTGTATTTCTTGTCATTTTTACCATCACAAACGTTCATAAAACATACCAAGTGGGAATAGTAAACATCGAAAGTTTAAAACTTAGAGAGGCAGAGAAAAACATTTAGAACACTTTCAATACTTACTGTATGCCAAAAATACAGCAAGTCACAAACCATGTAACCTTAATAAGAACGATAGACATAAGACGTCACCCTGAAGAAATCATCGTTTTGGTAATGCCGATTCTAAAAATGGAAACACCGAGTCGATGTACTATATATTAAACCGTTCGTGACCATGTATTAGCCAATAAAAATAGAGAGAAATCATAGCATATGTAATATTATATAATATTTTACATTATTTGTCTTTTTAGATGCTCCCGAATCTTCCCTACATGTTATATACGCATTAGTTGTAATAGAATCCGTGCACATCTCATGTTAAGAAGATCAACAACTGTTATACAAGTAGTATATTGATTAATCGATCAATCAGAGACACATGCTGTATCCCAAGAAATATATACGTTAACATAATAAACAGATAGCCCGTTACATAAAAACATTGATATGCATGTTTTATTATCAGAATAAATACATTTTCACTTATATAGCATTGCAACATGTAGTTAAATTGTGATATTTCATATCTATTTTATCTAACATCGTAACATCTTTTTTCTTATTATGATATCAACGTCTTTATTTATTTTACATACAATACGATAACAGTAATACGATATGATGCAAACATAGTTACGGATTGAATTTGTGTTTAAAAGTGTAAAATCTTACATTTTGGATGTATAAATTTCTAACAACAAATAGAAACTAAACGATTATTACATCGGAGTGTATTAACCATCAAATCCATAAGACAAAACGTATTGCTTTTTATCTTGCTTAAAACATTATTATCAACGATGAGGAGGAAATGATGTTGCCATCAAGAATGGGTTATTCAGTGAGGTAGCACTATAATGATAACAGAGTATCATTATCGCATGTATATATGTTACAGTAGATAGAATATATGTACAATCTAACCACAAACAAACGCATGGAAAATAGGGGGCATTCTTACATAACTTTAGTTGGTACAAGACGCTAACTAATATACCACTTAAACAAACCAAACATAGAGACATTTAAATACACAGCACATCGCATACAGAGGGGACTATCCTTACAATAAACTGAAACATCCATAGGAGCTTAAGCTCAAACAGTAAGTAACAAATAAGAACAAATATTGTGACTTTGGTAGTGCTTTGAAACAATAATCAAAGACAATAACAATGAAAAAGAAAAGACACATAAATGATCTTAAAACCTGTTCATATGATAATATATGTAGAGGTAAATAATCAGTTACATTAAAGTCTGAAAGATGATTTACTATCATAAATGTACGAATAACCGTAAATTGTTTTTCGATAGCGCTATATTCGCCTATTTAATCACAAAACAACACGGACGATGTGAGGAAGTAATAGGATATTAAGTAGACGCAAGGGAGATAAATAGCGGATTTAATTTTCATGAAACAAACGCAAAAATAGATATAATACGGTGAAGAAATTATTTTCACTGTCGTACTCTTCAAAGTAGACGATTTTCAGGAACACTAGCTTATGTCATAAAATGTAGGTGTATGTCCATTTAAAAGGATGATAACTTATTTGTGATTTATTATGAGCAACTTCGCCTGAAATAACGAACTCCCGTTGCTTCGTGTAAGCCGTCATATTTGAAACGTTTAGAATTTCTTCTTTATTAACCACGCCAATTTTACTGTAGTTAATACCGTGATGTTTTCCATATGAACCAATCGTTAGCTGTTTAAAGTAGTGCACTCTCGCCTCATTGAATCGCTCGTATGACGTAAAACAAACACGAAACAATCATATCTCTATAATTTATTGAACACAATCGATTTATCTCGAAATGTAATCACTATATAAAATGATGTTATGATTTCCGTAATGGGAAACCTGTCAAGTAAGTGTAATGTGGTGACAAGGGAATACTACAATACCAGCACGCTCAATAGAGCACCGAACGGGGAGTAGATTGTGGCAAAGAGAGGGATACAAAGAGAGAGCTCAGTGATTAGAATATTTAAATCATCACATAAACCATGTTTCACTGAAATACCGCCAGTTATCGGGATTGTATTGTAATGGGTTTACTTTCATGTATGGTTCTAATTCGGAACAAGGACGTTGATTTTTAAATTGACAACATAATGCAGAGTAACGTTAATGCATTGCAAATTGCTTTGACCTCTAATATTTCATAAAGTGTTAAATAACACTAGTGAGGTAATTATTGCACAAAATATCAACATATGATGCAACAACACAGCATTATGCCAACTATCAAATGATCGAAATTCCGATAGATTCATATCCAATACTTGAAACCAATTTTCATGGTGAGTCAGTTATAATGCTTTCTTATACACACATGTAAAACAAAGAACAGTATGGACAAAACCAGAGAAAGCCACATTCAATGCTGGCAAGATTTGCTTAAAAATGCAGTTAAAGATTGGCAATCTTGATTTTGTCAGTAACCCGACCTGTATGCTTGTTACATAATCACAGAAATGAATTGTTTGCCGAGCTATTCGGTTGAAACCAACGTATTTAAACTAGAGAATTAAAACAATTAATCGTACAACATATAAAGCCAACAAACATATTTTTGCTACTCGTAATGTTTTGGTGCCCCAAGAACACTATGTATATTTTGTTTCAATGGTTTACATTTTAGGTTGCTTGCTTTATTATTTTTTTCCCAAGATTTTTTGGAAGATGATAGTTCGGCACTCAATGTCCTTAGCTGTCGATTGGACGTACAACTAAAAATAAACGGCACTATTATGCTGATGGAGTGCGAGCAAAATAATAAATTCTGAGATAATAGATAGATGTGTTACATATCATATGCCACAAAACATGAGTAAAAAAATCAATACAGGATAGCCCTTAATAGCACCAGGTGCTCCGGAAGGGAAGGAGCATTATCTGTGTAATAAACGAAACCCATAGCACAGAACACATAATATAATTTATAGAAGTCAACTATGATCACTATGTGAAATATAAATCTGAAGACGATAACGAAATAAAAATGTACAAAAACCCCTTAAAATTTGCACGTCTGCAAAAGTAGCTTTTCTCGGCGATGTTACGATGTCGATTACTTATGTGCATAGACTAAATATCTTTCTTCGTACCTAGATCTTGGAAAACCATAACTGAGATTTCGAACTTCAGATCTAGTATCTTACTAGAGGCAGACTATAGTATAACAAGGAAGTAAACTTTATCAATGACCTTCAAAATTAATCAAGGCTGGCCGAAGTTTTTTTCACAATTTTAAATTGAACAAGTATAATGAGTAACATTATCTCGTGTTAGCTATTTTGGGGCTAATATAGCAAAACAAAACTAGGGAAATTTGACGTAAGAGAGATTCTAAATAATAATAAAGCCGCCTTCATTTTGGTACAAGACTGGATGTTAAGTGAAATAAATGATATTTGAACGACGATTAAACTTACATGCACGATTAAAATGTGTATATCGTTAGTAAAGAAAAGCGAACATAGTTTAACAGAGAAAATTGTGTCGCAAACCAAACTTATATCGTGTCAATTTAAAGGTTTCTCTATGCATTAGTTTTGCGTGTAACGGTGTTAATTCAACGATGTCCATACAGACCAAACGGGGGCTTCCACACATTTATATAATAGAGCTTATTTGGGACTGAAGAACTCCTTTATGTAATGTTCATTTCCTTACTATTTTTTAAATGACGCTTACTGTACTTTCATTTGTTAAGAAAAAAATAATGTTGACATTCATCTTCGTTTAAAAACATAAGCATACTTAGTCAGAATGTTTCTATTGCATAAATATTTTATAACCATGAGTAATAGAAGTTTGCGTAGGCATCAAGCGCAATTGATGCTTTTCACAAAAAAAGAGAGAGAAAAACAAAAGTAAATAATATTAGTCCTTACCTTTTTGTTCACAAAGCCAAAACACTGCCACACTTTGCTACAGTTATATATGATCCTCATTTTAGCTTTTAAATTAACCCAAAAACATGGAGAAGTTTGCAGGCAGAATTGCGAAGCGAATTTG
Organism: Argopecten irradians; assembly: GCF_041381155.1. Taxonomy (NCBI): domain Eukaryota; kingdom Metazoa; phylum Mollusca; class Bivalvia; order Pectinida; family Pectinidae; genus Argopecten; species Argopecten irradians. The sequence continues at coordinate 31,129,660 of NC_091144.1, forward strand.
GTTTCCTAGAAAGGCGACTGTGTCTGTCCTGTAATTCTCCCCAAAGAGTACCAACCAAGCGCGGGACAGACACTGATCAAAGCCGAATCACGTGACCGATAAAAGGGATGAAACGGGATTTTGTGTTAGCACACAGAATTGCCGGTTGTAATTGGGTTTTTATACTGGAGTTTCCTATCCTCATCAATATTTATACCATCATAACGGCAATACACATAAAAATGCAAAGCTTGGTCAAAACCACTCGAGGAGCAGACGACAAATAGCCTGCACGCTTTATACAAAAGGGTCGATTCTAACTTGCTACTTTGAACGAAAAGTGTTCCTAGGCTATATCAGCGATGGATTGTGAATCGGAATCTATCGTAAAGTGTGAAGATGTTTCATTTGATTTCGTCTAATATATTAATTGATCATTCTCCAACCACTTCTTTCATAATTGCTGATTTGTGCCTTTCTTTTGGAAAATAATCTCAGTAACTCAGCCGATAAAGGCTATATGGTACATATATCCTGAAGTAGACAGTAGATTATTAATTATGACACCATTATTGCTGTTTGTTGAATGAAGTAGAAAACTGACTTAACCGTTGTACTATATGCTGTAATGTATTGTACATTTTGCTAATACATTATATTTTAAATAAAAAGCTCCCAATATTCAATATATCAATGGCCAGTTGACGTAATAAACCTAAATCTGACCTATTATGATAACAGCTTTGACATGTTTGCATTTGAAATGAGATGGGTTTTTGGAAGGACATGATGTAGAACATTAGATCACTGTGGGAAAAAAACTATTTTTGTTTGGATATTTTAATAACCTATTAATAGCCCGGGTCGCATAAGGACGTGGCAGGTTAAGATGGTGTAAGAAAACGAAATACCCGGAGAGAAAGCTATCTTCGCAATTAATAAAATGTTAAGCCTTATATACATGTACCAATGCATCAAATATTCAAAAGCTGTGTTTTGGTATCGGTATATCAGGAGCACATTTGAAGGATATGTTGTTTAGGAGGAGGCTTATTTTAGGAATCGGTAAATATATTCCCTTTGTTAAATATCATGTTACACTAGTGGGGAGAAAATAACATTGATATTTGAGTAAATTAAAATATTTATATTTAGATAGAAAGAATTATTCAATTTTACTGAATTAAAAGGGTAAATGTTTTGCACATTATTACACTATATTCTGGTTATTTTGTAATTGTTGGAATTTATCAAAATTATATTCTGATAAATCCTTTACAATCCATTTACATTCAAACAGATCATTTTGGCTCAACCACCCGAGAAAAAGGTTCAAATAGCGTTCACACAAATGTATACCTATTCGAAATGTTATGTAGACACCGTGATCATGAAATTAATATGTTACAATTGATGTAAAAGTAATTAATTCTGAAAGTTAATAATCTGAATGTCCCTATCTTTAGATATATGCACTATCATAATTATTTAGGACGAATTCAGTATTAAAAAGAACTAATATGAGATGTTTGATACTGCGGATTGAAGATTTAGCTAAAACATAAAATAAAAACAGTAGTTAACAAAATAAATATTATGAAGTTATTTGATGTAGTAGACCAAATATGACTATCGCTGGTGAGTACAATTATTATGATTTTTTATTAACTTTGTTGTAATGCAGCACAGGGTATGTGTGCCTATATAATGACAAACACAAACATGTACACAAATTGTCAAAAAGACAAACGATTGTAAAAGCTCTTAAACTTGATATGTAGAGGTCTTTACATAAATACATATTTTTTTCTAATTGTAGAAGCTTGAACTATCATTTATATTCTGATAATAATATTATAATTTTAATATTTATCAGTATATTTTACAAAACGGTATCCGTCCGTATCAAAATACTGACAGCTGTAAACATCAACTATAATTTTTTATCATTTATTATATCATATTTTGAAAGAATAGTGGAAACACACAGAGAGATCGTCATCATTTGTGAAAATTTGTCCTTCATTTAGATAGTATTGGATATTCAGATCTTGACATATTATGACATAAAGCGTACGGTTCGATGCATCCGGAGTCCAATCACTTTCATATCAAAATGATATGAGATAGCGGTGGACAGACAGCTATAACTATTACCATGGAGAGACCGCGCACTCCGGGGACCCGTGAATTTCGCTGTCATTTTATTAGGATGTTGTGAATTAATGATTGCAGCGATTTCCCTGCACCACTGAAACTTGCGCGGGGATCTGCAATCGTTACCGTCTGCGTGTATCCTTGTCAACTCCCAAACCAGGAAAGACAATACGGTGTGGATGTGGGGTCGCAGTTTGTTGATAACTACTATTATTATCCAATTCAATAAAGATCCGACATGTTATGGGTTCGTTCGGAACGGTTACAGTCTGTTTTCGTGGCATCATTGCAATCAAATCGGTTTCCAAATAGAGTCGTCTGCTACCTCACCGCGTGCTCCCCCTTATACTATCCAGCCATAGCCAGCCGCAGGAGCTAAAATGTCGTATTCCTCTCGCATAAAACAGATAAATGTCGCCTAACCGATCTTCAGAGAATAATCAAATAAGACATGTTTATTAACAATACAGCAGCTGATGACTGATTTAGCTTTCTGATGTATTCACGATCTAGGGTATGAGAGGCGATAGCGTAAGAAGACGCTAACACATCAGAAGATGCTGCTAGCATGTAAGAAAAAAGACACCTTCATGATAAAAAGCAAATAGCATGTAAGAACATGCTAGTATGTAAGGATATTATAGTACGCAAGAAGACACAAGCATGCACAAATATGGAAGATGATAGCATGTAAGAAGATGCTGGCACGAAGGACGAAACCAAATTCGACTAATTCTTAACAAACTTATTTAAGTATTTGATACCAAACTACGACATGCATGACGAAGATGAATTGTTAGAAGAAGCAAAATGACATTTGCCTTTACATGGTATGATTATTATTAGTATAGAATGTCTTGTAATAGAGAATAATTGTGGCGTATTCCTTTGCTGCTTCTGTACTCTTCACAACTGAATTTGTTCAGTATCTTCGGCGATATGCTCCAGTGTGATATACCGATAAAAAGTTATACTCTAACAAGGAGACAAAACACCAATATATCGCAGCTTCCATAAACATACATACATTCCATACAGGAGGGCGTTCCTTAAATGACCTGAGCTGTTATTTTGACGTTAAGCCGAATCAACCAATCAAAATGTCTAAATCTGGTATAACGCTGTCACATGTAAGACAGTTTAGTGAAAATACTTTCTTTAATGTACCTGTTTATCTTACAGGATAAGTAAAACCAGGGCCTAGTTTCATGAACATTTCTTAACTTTAAGGAATACCTTAACTTAAATTTCCCCCATAGGAAAGCATTACAAAAGATAAGGAAAACTCTGAAGTTAAGGAGCCCTCCTTGAATCTAATGATTTCCAATGGAGAACTTTAAGATAAGGGATTCCTAAGGAACGTTCGTGAAACTAGGCCAAGGCTGTATAAACTCATTTAATCACTCTTCCAGGTTCAAATACTGGTTTTCAAATGGATACTCGTGTGAATGAAAACGTGACATACATATATCTCACGTGTGGCCGGCCGGGGAATCCGTTTTGGTAAAATTTGATTTCCTTAACGCTTATCAAATGAGTTCTATAATAATATATTCATTATTCCATAAACATACATGTAACATACGACGAAACACGGACATAGACAACTAATACATACTAGTATTACATATTACCAAAAGGTGATATCTACTTACAATTAAAGTTTCGCTTTGGTTCAAGTAACACATAAACATCAAATGTGAAATATGCGTCTGTGAGAATAACTTTTGGCTTTAAAGCGCTTTGATTCTACATTAAAACCACGTTATATCGCCACCTTCTGTTTCATTGCATTTTGGCGATGTATCGAGTTTGGCGGTATATCGGATTCGTCGTAGGATTTATCATGTGCACGTAACGCAGAGTATATATGACAGTGAACAAATAACATGAAGACGTACTCTCTATCAAAAAACATTATATTCAGCTGAAATACATGTTTATCAATTTGAACTTGATGATAATTGAAATTTCAACATCTTGAATATAAGATTATGATCACGTAGAATGATCATTCAAAGTCTCGTCGCAAAACATAGATAACAGTTACACATATGACATAATAGGAAAACGGACAGCAAGTGCTTATAGTCACATGCTCGACTGAAAAAAGCGTTGGTGGTTGTTTGCTTTGCCTTAATGTGACCAACTGATTGAATTAATTGTTGAGTTCAAAACATTTTTTAACATCAGACTCTGTTGTTAATTTCTCGTGTTCAAGGGAATTGACGACGGTGTCAATCGCCAGCTTTGCTTCGGCTACAAATGGGGGCGAGGCTAAGTAAATGTCAGTCTCGTCATCATCCCCATCAGGGTCATCGCTAGTGTTTGTGGTTACTGAGTTCACAATCTCACCTTCCTCGACCATTTCGCTCGGTGCTAATAGTTTGTCTAAGTCAACAAACTGCCTTACTGTCAGTCGCAAATCTGGATCTAGGTCCAGTTCGTCCTGAACTTTTTTTCAGCAAATTATGCAGATCTGCATCCGGGGTTTCTGGTGGCTGTGCATGCGCGCATGCTTCATCTCGAAGAAGAATACCGCTATGATTCCAACATTTAAGGATCGTCTCTGGCGATGTTAACAAAACGAACTGTGGTATCGAGGAACAGACTTGGGGGTTCCTTTTTGTCTATAAAATCGGCCAAATGTGCTAACTGCTTTTTCCGATAGTGACTTTTAAAGTTTTGAATGATTCCAGCATCGAGCGGCTGACGATGACTAGTTGTGATAGGAGGGAGAAAATGAGCTTTCACATTAGATAATTTAGGAATAGCATGGCTTGGAGCAATGTCCATGATCAATAGAACGTTTCTTCCCTGTTGAGCAATGTGTTTATTAAAGTTTTGTAGCCATTCCGAGAAAAATCACAGAAGTCATCCATGCTTTTTTATTAGAGCAATAGTCAACGTAAAGCTTAACATTGAAATTCTTGAAAACCCGAGGATTTGCCGATTTTCCAATCACAAATGGTTTATGTATATGTTTTCGCATGGTGTAGTTTTTATCAATAACAAAAACAGCACATTTAAAATGGGAAAAAAATAAAAGCGTATAGACAATAAAGATTTGCTTTAAAATAAAATCGATTTTGCGATATAACGTAATACTATGAAAGTCTGCATGGGAGGTCATGTAAAATAATTCGGGGAATAGCATTAGGTGTTCCGGAAATGTCTGTGACTCTTAACGCTCCGTTGGTGACATCTGCCATTGGAATATATGTAAAATACTAGTTATATCACAGTCACAAACCCAAACGCCAGTGTTAAAATACAAGACCAGCCGTAGGTAAGAAAACATAACGGCAATTACTATCGCAAAAGAAAATCAGGTCTAAAAAAGTCGACTGCAACATCTTCAAGGTCCATTTTAAGTAACGATTTCTTGTTATCAGTTTTGCACTTGGATAATATTTACCATAGAAAATATAATTTGTATATCCTTTTGGTTTATTTTATGGAGTAAGGAAGTAATCATTACCAAAGATTTTTTTTTCAAGTCACAACAGGAAAAATTAAAAAATTCCAGTATAAAAGAGAAACACAATACGTCTGTACTAAGTCTTTCAAAACCACACACGCACAGCAGACACGTAACACGTCGCATACACGAGAGGCTTCTCTTAAATGACCCTAACTGTTGGTGTAGTCAAGCAACCAACCTTCCAGTTGTGTGTGCTTGTTCAGCGTCGTTATCAGCATGATTCAGTGTGGTAGCACTATGAAAAGGGTAAAATACAAATAGACACAACACTAATACATGTATACCTCAGCCTCCCAAAGCATAGACACATAGAAGTTGAATACCTCTGGCTATCAATGGAACGGTAATATAAAAAACCAAATTAAGCATGACAGTTTTAGAGTCTGCGGATATCTTTCTGGACATTGCCATATACTGCTATTAGCAATTGTCCATTGTTATTATGAAACCTTATTATACAGGTACTTTACAGGTATACTGTTTGAAGAAGTTTTACCTAGAAACGTATAGATTTCGCGTAGGAGTATCAAAAGTGTCGACAGCAAATTATCCGAGTAAACAGCGCGTGCCTGATGAAATAAACATGGCTGACCAAAGGGTTAATGGCGAATAAATAGGGATTGATTCAATCATGATCTTTTTATTTCAAAATCGATTTCACTTTTAGCAACATCTTTCTAGAACATTAACGGAGAAGTGAAAAGTAAATTATACCGCTTTACAACCGGAAGTGAGCCGAGCACATAAAAAGGACGTATTGGCCTCCGTAAAGTTCTCGTGATGTCACGCGAGATGTCTCGGGAGGACAGAACACGTTCGTTATCACATTAAGTGAGAATTAAACGGTAAATTGTGAACAATTCTCTGAAGAATTAGTTTGGCAATATAGCAGAGCCCTCGATAATGGTTCTTTATAATACTAAGCGACAGGTCAAAGACTGTCCGTGTGACCGCATTTAGACTATCTGCTCTACATAGTGGAGACGACAGCAGTAACGTATCATAATGTCATGTGACTGTCGATCACTTTATTTTCGCGAGAGATATCTCGAACGCGAATTTTCAATATCTCGCGAATAATTTTAAGAATGAATATAAGAATGCACTTCATTGTCAATAAGGACCTTTGACCGCGAATTTATATATTTGTGAATACATTGAAAATAACAATGACGCTTACAATATAAATATTCAAATGTTTTCTTCAATAATGTGAAACTGATAGATAAATTAGCATGTAGCCATAAAGTGCTAAATATCTTATTTATCTGTCAGCGAAATGTCATTTAGATCAACTATATACCATATATAGTACTACCATTTAACAGTTCGCTTACGCTTAGACATTGTAAATCTCATAGACAAACACAAATTAAAATTTTAAAATGTACCATAGTTATCAAGTTATACATTATATTGGTAACATTACGTTGACGTTATTATCATTAGTTTCAAATGGATGAAGGATTAATTAGAAAAAAAAAAGAAAAAAAAACCTTCAGCAGTTCAAACCAATAACTACACTGTCGCACTGATTGACAGTGGTAAAGACTGTTGCACTTGTTAGAAACTAATTACAGGACGAACAAGTCAGCTCTCGGTAATAAAATCTGGTATTGCTCACACAATAATTACATCAAGACACAATTAATAATCCTTATTTTTCGTGAAAGCAATCGCTTTCATCGAATGTGACATTTTTTTCTGAATGAAAAATTCGTTTTCTATTACACTATTAAGTACAAAATGGTTTTCCATAAAGTGTAGAAATGGCCAAATTAATTATATAAAGTTTATAATTTACAAACTGTTTTTAACAGAAGCTGTGAACATTATATTTTGAATAAACATGAGAAATGTAGAATCCATGTAGAGGCTATCTAATATATCTGCCGGTTTAAAGAATGAATAGATCGAGTTACGTCCCCTAGCTTAGAGGACGCCAATTAAGTCATAATGTCATACACGCCATAGCTAACAATCCAAAGTTATCCTCAATTTATGTACTTCATAGCTAAAAAAAACTCTGTAATTTTGTGTCCTGCTGAAGCCCTAATAGTGGCAAAACCAGTTGACCAATAAAGATGAAACATTGAGGTTTCCTTTGCCTGTTATGATTTCACTTACCTTCTTTATTGAAACACATACATTACAGATTCGGAATAATAACACTTTCATTGCCCTTGTATAAAGGGAGACATAAAGATTGTTTCCCCTTGATCCCCATCATGCCTCCCTCATACCAGTGCAATACATGTATATCACTCACCTTTATGATCACTAGGAAGCGAAGAGCTATCCAACCATATACCTTGCTATATTAGCTTCTTATACATTCTATACAATAGTATAAACATGTATTGTCGTTAGGATTACCAAAGATACCCGAGTCACCCTACCCATGGTCAATACTATGTACAATATATAATATGTATTTATCAATCCGATACAACAAAGACAATGACAAGGCGGATAAAAGAGATGCGTAGCAGAACGTCTGAACTACTGGACCTCTTAAGCCACTTAGGGATTCACGGGTGTGATATTTAGGAAAATAAAGGAAAATTAAGACTAAGCGAATTTCTCACAGGCATCCATGTTTAATGACCGTAATACTGCCAATAAAAAATATTTAAACGATTCGTTCTTTCTATCGCGAGTTTAAAAACGATACTTAAATCAACTTTCTATCGTGGCTATTTTTTTCAACTTACATTTCTTCCTTTTTGTAGGTATCGAATCAGTTCGAGGCGATTAACTTTCGCATATTTAAGAATCGAATTATTTTCATTATATTTCCATGTCAAATAGCGGAAATAGATATGAATTCGCGAATTTACGTGGATCACATAATTAGCGAAAGAAAGTTGGTTTATAGAATTTGAATTGCCAAGTACTAAGTTGATAATTTCGCCAGATATTTCTGGAGCATCAACAACATAACAGGTCCTTAATGGATTTTGTTTATAGGACAAGACCAAGATAAACTAAACCACACACTGTCTGTTCCTGTATAAATACCCGCAGTTCCAAAATTACGTTTCTAACTATACATTAAATCTGGTCGCCCAGCGTTTCAATGATCGCTTTAGGTTTTGCCTGGTACTGTCATTTAAGTTTGACAAACCGCGACAAAAAGGTATCCCTTAAACTACTATAATTATTTTCATTACAGGCGGAAGGATGACGATATGGCTGAATTTTTCAAACTCTGAATTGATGGCTTTGAGTAGACGGCATTGCACAGTTCCTCAATAAAACAAAGGGAAGCAAAATGGACCTATGGACATTTACTCAGCTCAGAATTGAAGAGGCACAATAATGTACCAATTACTCATATACCAGGGACTGTTGTTTGAATTTTCATTCAGTAAGGCAATATCATTCAAACCTCAGCCAGACGGACGAAGGGAGGTAAGCGATCCAACACATCATTATCAAGTTCTAGTTGGTCAGGCAAGTATAGATTAAATTCCGTTAAGCTCTATGCACACTTCGTGATCCTAAATCGACTAAATTGGTACTTTGTTTCTGTATTGCTACGAAACCAACTTTTTCTAATGTCACAAACGACCTTTAATCACTGAAATGGTCGCGTTTCGATTAACATCTCTAACAATAGCATTTTTCGTTCTATAGAGAGCAACCAACTAAAAATTTTTACATAGACCACAATATTAAAGTTTTTAGTGCGAGTGTACTCGTACTATTATTTTCCTTGTTGGTCGTAGAGTCTGTGTACATCCGTTATACTGAGATTTCAACTGCGCACGCGATACCGGAAGTCAGTGTCTTATAACGTTTAATAGATTTCGCCGTGATTTAGTGACACCAAAAACATATATTAAGATATACTTGTCAGCTATAATCTACTATAGATTAACAACAGTGACATTTCAGAGTGCTAAACGCATATGTTTTGTGTAAACTTCAAGCGGCGTATCATACAAACTCTTGCAACGGTCACGATATTCTAAGCATCTGATCGACTTTGGAATTTCTGGAACAATACAATGCAATTCAGGTTTATATAGTCAATAAAAGAAAGTGACGAAACGGATAACTTTTAGTATCGGCCATATATTTAATTTATTTCACATAAACTTAAGTCCTAGGTGTACGTTGCACTATCGCTTACTAAACCCTGCAGTTGTAATTAATATTTATAAAATTACACAGCTTTGCGTGAGAGAAACAGAATAAAAACACACATTATAAAATATCAGTCTGAGTGTCTGAGCCCTAGATCTAATGTAACACAGAAAGACGTTCAAGCAAGACACAGGTAAGTCACCATGCGCATGTGTACAGAGACTGGACGGTGTTCTGAAACAAGTTTATCGCGTCAATATCAATATGATAAAAAACACACTTTAATGTAACAAAGAACTTCAAAGTAATTTCACATTTAAAGTTCTGATGAAGTAAAGGAAAGTATTTATTACAAAGCACCAAGGGCGTAAACCATCTCCTTGCAATAGTCCCAAGGATAATGAGCTACATACACCTGTTGCAGAGGATGATTTCGTAGAGGAAATTAAAGTTGTATTTCTTGTAAATTTTACTGAAACGATATCTCGTTTTAACATTTGATATTTGAACATGGACATGTATCTTGATGATTTAGCTCCCCAAAACCATATGTAAGCCTATAAGAAAGCCGAAATCTAGGGATGATATATTCCTGGTTTTGAATAAAACGCCTTCAATCCCCACCATGTTAAGTGCCTTCGGGTTATGTCAGAATTCCGAATCGTATCACGTGATTGACGTCCACACGTCCTGCACGCGGTGATCCAGGTAACTAGCGTAAACGCACATGTGTTTGTTGACGTTTTCTTTCTGGCTAATATGAGCAAATCGTGCTGATATACATATGTATGTCCACAGAGTAAGTATTTAAAACATCTAATTCACACATTGCCGTAATCCAATATGTTGTGTATTAAATATTGTAATGTGCGAGCATTATTTTCTTAGTAAATCCATTCTGCTGAGGTCGACCATATGTTTTGTTAACGAAAAATTGTTGACATTTCTCTTGGTTTCACAACTCTCGTGTTACTTCGAGATTGTCGCGACGATGTTCGGAAGAGTTCGGAATGATTCGGCCTCTTTCGAGCCTATTTTTCACTTAAAAAGATTTTTTACATTCATAATTAAAAATACTTCCAGTGCTGCAACTTTATAAAAAGTGGTAAAATTAGAAAGTTTAAAACCTAGACAAACTGAGTAAAATATGTATAACACTAAAACAGTTTTCACTATGGCAAAAGAGCGAAAGTAATAGACCACATAACTTTAAGGTTAGGAAGTATTAAGCGAACACTTAATGTCTAACAGACATATTTTAGTTTAATTTTTTTTTTATTAAAACAGCTAAATATTAGTTAGTTACTGTGTTCTATAATTAAAGTCATAGTCATTTAAAGATTTTAGCCATTTTGACCCCTGTGACCTTGAATGAAGGTCAAGGTCATTCATTTAAACAAACTTGGTAGCCCTTCATCCCAGCATGTTGCAGGCCCAATATGAGTATCCTGGACCTTCTGGCTCTTGAAAAGAAGTCGCTTAAACGATTCGACCTTTTTTGATCCCTGTGACCTTGAATGAAGATCCAGGTCAATCCTTTGAACAAACTTGATAGCCCTTCATCCAAGCATGTCAAGGGTCCAATATCAAGTCTCTAGGCCTCTAGTTATTCACAAGAAGTTGCTAAAAGGATTTTAGCCTATTTGACCCCTGTGACCATAAATGAAAGTCAAGGTCATTCATTTGAACAAACTTGGTAGTCCTTCATCCCAGCATGCTACAGGCCTAATATCAGTGCCCAGACATATTTTAGTTTATTTTTTTTATTAAAACAGCTGAATATTAGTTAGTTACGGTGTTCTATAATTAAAGTCTATGTTATCATATATAAAAATAGATAAATAAAATAGAGAAACAAGAGGCCCATGGGCCTTAACGGTCATCTGACTATTGGCACAATACAACATAGTCATTTAAAGATTTTAGCCATTTTGACCCCTGTGACTTTGAATGAAGGTCAAGGTCATTCATTTGAACAAACTTGGTAGCCCTTCATCCCAGCATGTTGCAGGCCCAATATGAGTATCCTGGACCTTCTGGCTCTTGAAAAGAAGTCGCTTAAACGATTCGACCTTTTTTGATCCCTGTGACCTTGAATGAAGATCCAGGTCAATCCTTTGAACAAACTTGATAGCCCTTCATCCAAGCATGTCAAGGGTCCAATATCAAGTCTCTAGGCCTCTAGTTATTCACAAGAAGTTGCTAAAAGGATTTTAGCCTATTTGACCCCTGTGACCATAAATGAAAGTCAAGGTCATTCATTTGAACAAACTTGGTAGTCCTTCATCCCAGCATGCTACAGGCCTAATATCAGTGCCCTTGGCTTTCTGGTTCTTGAGAAGAAGTCATTTAAAGATTTTAGCCTTTTTGAGCCTTGTGACCTTGAATGAAGGTCAAGGTCATTCATTTGAACAAACTTGGTAGCCCTTCATCTCAGCATGCTACATGCCAAATATTAGTACCCTGGGCCTTCTGATTATTGAGAAGAAGTCGTTTGAATGAAAAGTTTACGCACGGCGGACGGCGCACGACGACGGACGGTGCATGATGACAATACGTCATCCCGACTCTTTGGGTCAGATGACCTAAAACGTTTGGGTCCTTCTGCTCAAACTCCAGCTAGGTAAGTCATTTTGAAATAAGGTGCATTTTGCCCTAAAAAATCCTGAAATTCAAATATTTTTACTTATTCATTATCAAAATTGATATTTTGAACTTAAATTTAAATCTCAATTTCCAAAATAATATCATTGTTATTGTTACCTTTCAGAATTTTGAAATTCATAATTAACCAGCCAATCAGGGGCCGGGTCAAAATTATATCATGGACTCAATCTTGTATACATATGGGCTATTTCGAAGGGTTTTTTCCCCATTTAGTTGGTTGTTCCCTATATTCTAAAATCGTTTTTATCAGTACATGCACATGACTATATAATCTAACAGATATCTCGATCATATCATTTTCTGTACACAAAACTGAAAACTAAATATAATATATGATTATTTTATTACAAAATGTTCAATCTCATTTTACAATACAGTCAAATAGGACTGCCCTGAATATATCGTGGTTTATTATCTTCACCATTTCACAAAAGAAATGGATGTCAATATAAACGATAAATGTTACATTGAAAGGTTATGAAGCATTATTTTTTCAAACTAATTCCATTTAACTGTAAATCTTTTCGACCAATTAATTGATGACGATGATTTCTGGTTTTTTTTTTTTTATTATTTTATCTGAAGCTGATAAGGTCATGGATATGCACTTGGAGGAAAAAATCTTTTGGTTCTAATGTCTACCAAAAAACACAAATACAGTTGACACCAATACCCCCTATTGTTATACAATGTATGCAAATAGATTACAGCTTTGAAATCTGAATATTTATAAACTTAAAGATAAACTATCGGCATATCATACTTTTGTACATGTATGTACATGATATACACATTTGTATATCAAACAATGATATGGATATACACAATATGGTAATAAATGCTTAACTGGCATGTGGAATCACTGTTGACGACAACACGATACTTTGGATATGATACATTTAGAGAAAAGCGCGCTTATAACAAGGATCATCAAATGAAAATCCCATGGGTTTTTTTTCAAATGATTATTTATCATACCGTCAAAGCGCACAATTAACATATCTAACAACTTCGAGTCTATGTACAGAGAAGATTAATGGCAATGAATCAAAATTATGTCCATAGTGTTCTACATCCTTATTTTAATGAAGTTCCTGGTGCCTAAACACAATATGAAAAGCTTAACAATGACACCATTGTACCTTATCAATATTTATAGATATGCATAGCATTAAAAAACAATTTATGATCAGTATGACCTCAATTGTCAAAATTAGCTAGAAACCACACAACAGAAATAACCAAAACCAGCAGCTCTTATGTCATGGTTTGTTTTTATCAAATGTTGAACAACAAAAAATTCAGTAATAAATCTCAAATATCGATTCATACATTGTTATAATTTTTTAAGATAGAAATACTTCCAACTAAATTTCTTATTGAACTATACGCTAATGCATGACATATATATTTTTGTTTCAAAAATAGATAGCTAAAATAAATACACTAATATTAAAAAAATAATACTGGTAAATAAAATTAGGCAAGAATTGTGACGTTTTATGAATATGCAGTCGATATCATTGCTTCAACTCATACGATATTGAATAGTACTTAAAAATGACAAATTGATAGGTAATTTCCTACATTTCCAAGTATTTTAATTTGTTAAAACACGTTCTTCATACGTTAAATTGATGTATAAAGACTTAACTGTCGTTGTTGTCCTATCAGCGAACATGTATATTAATTCAATATTAATTCATCGAAGTACTTACTCTTTCAATATTTATAACAAAATGCACCATCTCTAATCTTGTAAATTACTTCGGTGGGTACTCTCATAATCTTCTTGATGTACTTCGCATAAATAACTGTATTAACTCATTTTTTAAATAAGCGAAAATCATTCTAAGATTCTAAATATATGCATAACCAATTTCGTAATAATTAGAGACAAAAAAGTACACAGTCTTTATATTCTTTCAGCAACACTGCTTTCATTTTGATCATTGTTTCAGCAACACTTTGCTTTCATTTTGATCATTGTTTCAGCTACACTTTAATTTCATTTTGATCATAAGTGGTCCCAGAATATTTTCTTCAAAAATCATATGCGACAACATAAGCAACAAAAAATATTTAACAGCAAAATATAACAATTGGTTTGGTATATTAAAAGTGCTGCAGCAATACCACTGACTTTTTAATATTAAACATATAATTAAAATCTAGTATAAAAATACCAATGCATGTGTGTAAGTGACAGAACCATACAAAACTACTCAAAATTTGCATAACTAACGCTGGACTAGATCAATTCTAAATGTTACAGGGACTTGACACCTCTCAATCACACGTAATGAGATGTGTCAAATTCCTGTGTATAAATATTAGTGTGATATAACTAACAAAAACAAATACAAAATTTGTACTTAATAGACTAGATATTAAAGCAGGTATAAGCACGCGTTATAAACAAAATTACCATTCGTTACTGGCGCTGAATAGACTAGTCAAGAATGTGTTAGAAAATGTCTAACTGAATACATAAGAATATATGTATTTACCATATAACAAGTCAATTTCCCGGAAATGATAATTTCTTATTTGGAACACCATTGGCGCAGTCGCAAACTTCTTACTCATAAAGTTTTACATATTGTCAGTAGATATTACATAACGGTATTACATATAATCGTACTGATACATCGCAAACCCTTATTCATTCTTATTAAAGATCGAGAAATTGTTGATGGGTAAAAACAACTGGCAATACACATATCCAATGAAAGACATTATACAAAATACAACATGTTAAAACCTTGTCTAAATGATCAGCAAATATCTTTCAAACTTTAAACAAAAATTACGACTCAACTATATTACATACTATATGAAGTCAACAGAGAACGGTTATCACCAGTAATTAGTCCAACTACCAGCAATACGGCACAAAGGTAAACATGCTTAAAACGTAACATCTAGCCCTATTTTGTAGAATATTGTCGCATAAAAAGACAAATTAAACATAACTTTTTAAAGGCCCACTACCAGAGCAAAACATACATGTTTCTTAAAAACATTAATAACATCAGAAAACATATATCGATGGCCTCAGATGAGGTTACAATACCAAACATATTAAAGCTTCCCTGCGTAGTGGAGATTTACCATCTGGCGCAATGATAGTCAACTACCGCGCGGTATTCAAGACTTGTTTTAAACATAAGACGACCCACGTTATAAAAATTAACATCTTATTTATTTCAATCAAATTGTTCAGAAGGTGATGATACGTGTAGTATTAACGGTAAGTTAATAACTTATGCGACTCTATAAAATTATCGATCTCGTTTTACATTCCCGTTTTAAAAACTAAAAGCCGTTTCGTAAAGGTAGTGAGCCTTTGATACATTTACATTATGTGAGGAAATATTTTCTCAAAAAAATACCTTTTCAGCAACGACACGTTTTCAGACTAACCCATCGCATTTGAAATTATTGAAGTATTTTCGAGACGATCTATATAACTGAGTTTAGGTCAGCATTTTATCGATAAGAATGTTTAGTTGAAACAAGAATAAGAAAAATGCTATAATAGTCAAAGAATCAAATTTGGGACTTAAGAATACTAGCTAAATGTTTAATATTATTTTTCAATCTTCACCAGTCAAATCTGTTCAGCCCACACGCGCTGAACTATATTTGTTTCATAATTTTCCAGACGATGTACATGGATGTTTGACAAGTTTTCTTTCAGCATGTGACACTAACTTCAATATGTTCACATTCGAATCGAAAATTTTTAAATTGAGGGACTTATCCCATTTTCATAATTTTCTTACTGTTTACATGCATCAGCAATACTTTTGTCTGTGAATGCAAATTAAAACAGCACAATTTTTAATCAGAATGATCAATATATACATGTATATAAAAACAATGCATATCACTATTCCCAGAATGTAAATTGACGTAACTTAGCGACATGTATATTATTCGACTGGCCACTGCAATATTGTAATCAATGGCAACAAAACACCATACAATATGATAAATATGCTGTTGTAGTAAAATTGTAGTCGTACAAACTACAGAATATTAAGTATGTTGCCAAAACTATGATAAATCAATACACCATGTAGCTGATCATTTTCGTATTAATAATATTTTCGATCGCGATTTCTCAGGTAACTTAATAGGGTAACAATACCTAGCTTTATCTACAACTGATGTAAACAAACACAAAGTGATGTACATGTAGGTGATATCTTCATCTAAATGATGCAATAACGCTCCATGCGTACAAGCTACAAGGTTATGCCGTCAAACAGTAAATAACAGTGATAAATAAATATGAATTAGGAATGAAATAATGGAACAAATGGTCTTATAAAAATGTAAACAAAAACAAGTATTTAGGTTGAAACTGGAATGTTTTTGACATTTTGATATATCATAATGCATCTATATTTAATGTAATATTTGAGGAATAACTGAAGATAAAAAGGGGAAAAATAAGTACTTGTACATAAACTCAAAGAAAAATATGTTCATCAAACAGGAATGAATGGTGATGCTTATTACAAAATGAACCAGCAGAGTATTCAATACTGAAACACTGAAGGGTGCCGTAATAAAATGCATATCTCTTAAAATAATCAACCAATGGTTTGAAAAATTGTGAATAAAGCTACAAAAAGAGATTCACGTAGGGAAGACACTGTTTTAAAAATAAAATTCAAACAATTCAAACCGCTTTCATAAAAATAATACTGAGTATATATAAACTTTAAAATCTCAAACAATGCTAATAGCTTTATACACTGTTCAAAGTAAAATGAACATCCATTTACCAATACGATACAGGAATTTGGCAAGAATCATAAAGATGATTGTGTTCTTTTAATGAATTTTCCATAAAATCAGTCCATGTGTAATCAATTTATAAAAGGATACATTCATTTATTTTGTCATACCTACGCACAGATAAGATTAGTATACAATGTATTGAGCTATTACAGCTTAAAAAAACAACAGAATTTCTATATATCTAGACTAGTTTGTCATATCTAAGAGTACTGTATGTGGTTATATTTTGATCTTTTGGCGTCCAACAATATTCTCTAAACGTGAAAATTAAGAAATTTGCTAATATTTTAAGATGAAAATGAAAATTTACATGAGATAAATAATTGTTGGTTCAGCACCGTTGATTCTGGGAATGTAAAAACACTTAATGATGGACATCTAAATTGAATTGAATTGATTCTGGGATGGTGAAAACACTTAAAGATGGACACCTAAATTGAATTGAATTGATTTTGGGATGGTGAAAACACTTAAAGATGGACACCTTAATTGAATTGAATTGATTCTGGGATGGTGAAAACACTTAAAGATGGACACCTAAATTACCAAATCAATACATCATTTATAATAAACCGATAAGAAATTCTTCATGAAAACTAGCGTATAATGTGAAGCATTATCTCATTTATATCAACAAAACTAAATCTATTTCAGATCCGACATGCACGAGAACAGGTTATTAAACTCTGGTTATTTTTTCTGAATGAACTACTCTCATTACATGACTGGACAGCGGTTTTCTGATCAGACGCTATTTTGTCGACACAAGATAATGTTTCAAAAGTGTCTCGTCGTGATAAACCTCCAACATGTAGTATAAATGAACCATTTGTAATGATGCATGATTAAGTTTTTTAAAAAAAAGTAGTAAACATTTTTTGATAAATACAAATTTTAAGCTACATAATTTCTTATTATGCAACTCAATCAGTAATGCTAAATGGTGCTTCTGCAGTTTTCGTTGACAAATATATCGCATTAAAGATGGTAAGGCTTTTACATGGTGATAATTTCATACAGTTTGAATCTTTCAAAATTGCGATAACTAGAAATGTAGATGCTTAAATGTTACGAAAAAATGATTTAAATACCAATGACTAACTTGAGAATATAAAGTTAAAGAAACTAATATTTTCTATGAGTTATGCTACAATGTACAACCTGCTAGTGACAATCCTTCTGATATATTCGAATAATTAATATGTAAAGATGCCTTATTCCAACCTTTTCTCATCACTGTTGTACATGAAGATTGTATAAATCAAAAATTAATAAAAATTATGATTGAATTATGAGTTAATTAATATCCCAAACGAATCGTTGATAGCGTAAAGTTTCCATGTATTTCAAAGCACTGTTTTGACGAAGTATGGTGTTCATAATTATACTGGAGGCAAATAAGTTGGTGTCCTGGACGACAGATCTAGTTTACTTTTTGAACAACTTATCAACACTTCTGGAGACTATTTCACCTTAAGGTTGCTTTGGTGTCCTAAAATATCAGCAATTTGATTCATGTCATAAAACCTTTTTCTTAAAATGTCAATGATACTCAGATAAAACTAGTCCTTTTCGCTTTATACAACAAAAAGGTAGAAGTACTTGATTTTGTGATGTAGAAAAGTAATGGTCAAACATTGGTATGTGTTGATATTCAGATCAAACTAGTCCCTTTCGCTTTATACAACAAAAAGATAAAGTCCTTGATTTTTTTATATAGAAAAGTAATGGGCAAACATTGGTATGTGTTAATGTTTCTGCTGCATCAACCTAGGGTTATCATATATTTACTGTACAATTAACTGCAATCAGGTCAGATGAACATTTGTGATTAGGATGTATCAATTACCTGGTCTTGACCACAGTCCAAAATGCTTTTCATAACACACTAAGAACTTCCAAATTTAAAAGCCTCCTGATTAGGTCCATGGTAAATGGTGGCGTTCATAGTGTCAGAACTGTATGAACTCCTCATCTATTATACCTGATTTAACATAACTTGTACATGTGCTGCTATACACTATTGATGATGTCCATGATGTGCCTGCGCCCATCTTGCTCTTTGATCCATCACCTGACCCTCCAATAGTCGTGAGAGGCAAATTCCAAATAACTGAAATACATAAATCAAATTTTATCAAATTGTCAATTTATTTCCCCCTAAACGAAGTCAATGGCTTTTCTGTCAGTCTGTCCGTTCATAGAAACATTTTGTCCGATCGACTCAACTTTGGTTGCTATGGTAACCAGGTCACTTAACACAGGCTTTGTAAAAAAGGTCAATAACTTATTAGCTTTTTGATCAGTTTTGATCAATTTGGTCAATTGGTGTAACATATGGACGTCTATAATTTGAAAATGTTCCAAGAACGGTTACTATGAAAATTTAATGGAGGAACAGTTAGTTGCGACGGTCAGAAATATGGGGTTATTAGTTAGCAATTAGCTTAGAGATCTGAAATGCTGTGTAGAGTCTTTATATTTGAGATGAGATAATGTCGGGTGCTCGGTAAAGCTGCTTGCCTTTCACCAAGCCGGCTGGGGTTCGATCCCTGGCACGGACGTGAAAAGGTTAGAGGGTCACCTGCCCGATAGGGGGTCACCTGCCCGATCATTTAGGTTTTCTCCGGACACTCTGGTTTCCTCCCACACTAAGACCCCTCACGGGCTTACATCTGGGCCATCAAGAGTGATTTACATACCGGTAAGTGTATAACTTGTTTCTCAATCGATGTAAAATAAATAAAGTTTACATTATATGTTGAGATAATATCTTAATGATTGTGTAAAGAACAAATTACCTGAGGAACAGCCAGTCCAATAATAATTCCCCCCATGACTGGGAGTTCCTTCTCGGCCAACCGTATCCCTGCATCCACACATCCAATGGTGTAGATAATAGAAATATCTCCAGACTGGTGGAAAATAAACATGAGTATAAATGCACAACTTGCAGTAATTTCAAAATATATTTTTTTTGTTGCAATGGTTTATTTATCTAATAGCCTGATGAAGTAATGTTTTGATTCATTTACATAATACATGTATCACCATTTTATCATTTCTTGACAAACTATCAAATTTATTTTTTCTTTATATTTTTTATAAAGCAATTGTCAGTGACAATTTTGATTGTTCAAATAGATAAATTTCAAGTTGCATGAATATTATAAATAATACAAAATATGATTTGTTATTTGGAGAAAATCCTAAATATGGACAAATGGATTTTCTGGGTGTTTTAAGATGCATGATTATATAGATTCATATAGAATGAAATCAATTGTAATGCAAGGAAATGAGATTTCCAGTCATATACAATTTAATACCATTCAGTTTTATCAATTTGAAGAAACTAAGAGGAGTTACTCCAGCAGATCAGAAAGAAAATTTTGAGAACAAATGAAAAGAATTGCCTCCCTTACCTCTTCTAAAACATCTTTCCCACAAAGTATATTGGGCACTCCAGGCTGTAAATCATAACGCACATTCATCAATACATGTATCTCAAGCCTCTGTGGCAAAAATACATGTGATACACACATCACATTCAACACTAAATAAATCAGACTTAATTGGATCAATAAATGAAAAAAATTACATGTACATGTAACTATGTCTATAAGTGGAGATTGTAGGTGATACTAATAGCTGGACGGGGATCGGGTGAGACAGACAAGAATAAACCAAAAGTACTTATCAATTTTCAAATTTTTATCTCCTTATGATTCAATAATCAAATATCAATGGTGATTTCTCACATAACTCGTCAAATTGAGAATATAAAATGAAAACTACTTATTTGGATACTTCTTGCTATCTACTTGATCAAGCGACTAAATGATAACATGAACAAATCTATTTTTAGTTACACCGGTTCCTACCGTGAGAACGTCAGGGTCTCTACAACAGGAGTAGGGAACACTACAGCGTAGTGGGCTGGGGTTGTCTTCTGTACAGTTAAAGTATTGATTACTATTCCAGTCTCGGTAACCGTTCACACCACAGCAGTATAACTGTAAGGTAGAAAACATCAAACTCAAAATATTATACATACTAAGATATACTGAAATATAAGTAAGGGGAGGTAATTAGTATTGTAATACAACATACATAGAACTCATAATTCAACATATATACCGTAAAGTATAATTGTAATTGGAGGTAATCATAATACATTGTATCATGTGTAAAGGGAGGTAATAGGTTCAAATCATACTTAAAATCGGCAGACCAGAATAAAGCAGTGCATAACTGTAAAGGGAGGTAATCGGTTAAAATTATACATAAAATCTACAGACCAACAAATAAAGGGGAGATAATTAGTGTATAAATATAAATTTAAGTAGTGTGTATATTAGTGTAAAATATAAATTTAAGTAGTGTGTATATAACTATAAGAGTAATTAAGGGGAAGCAGTATCGACTTTAAGGGGGAGATAATCAGTTTACAACTACAGCAGACTACTGACTCACAGACATCAAACTGTTTATGTTAGGGGAGATAATCAGCTTAAATTATATAAGGGGAGATAATCAGCTTTACAATTTACAGAGAAATAATTGGTTTAACTACTGTAAGATAGTATGTCAATAGATTTTACATATTAGAAATTCTCTACAGATCCTCTTATTGTACCCTTTTAAAACTATTTGAATATTTTTTTTTCTATTTTTGCTGATCATGAAATCATCCACTTATAAATAAAATTGATAAGCCTACCTTAATGATGTATTTCTAATATAAAAATTAAATATGTAAAGTGTTTATGAATGATTCTATAGAAAGTATAATCATTTTTCAAGCAAATGCTATGCTTATCATTTGATATAATTTATATATTATTTTACTAAGTAATGCATAAAAGTTGATACCCTTTCTTGTATCCAGTCGATAGTGCTCTGGCCGTCTGGGTCATCCTGGTAGCGTGTTATCAGATTTTGTTGAAGAACATCGACCAGAATTTGTTTAACTTTGTCCCTGAACACAAATGCTAATACGGCTCCCACAACCAGAAGTAGGAAAATGATGATCATTGTTATGTAGTACTGAAAAATCACACAATACAATCAATGGAAAATCACACAATACAATCAATGGAAATGGTTGAAAATGGAAACAAAAAGTTTAGTATTCATTAAACTGTAACCAAATTCTAGTAGTAGACAGATGACATATAACTTTAATTAGAACTATTTGGTTGGTGTAGTGATTAAGCTACATGCCGTCACTTAGCTAGAAGGAGAGTGTGTTTAATTCCCAAAACAAACATGAACTGCTCTGGGGTCATCCGCCCAATCATGTCACAGTTCAGATTCCTCCCAGCCGAAGACATTTTTTTTCAAGTGATAATGTAAAATAAAGAAACTATAATTTTTCAATTGGAGTAGAAAAATCAAAGGAGAAAGTTAACTGTCAATTGTATCTGTCATCAAAATTATATTTACATAATATGTACATCCATATTGCCTATAACATTAAATGTTTACTATATTTGAATACTTACAAATTTGAGAAGACAAATATTTTCCCTGAGAGCACCAATACAGCCAGCATATCCCAGGATAAAAATAATGAAACCAATGATGAAGAAGATGACAGAGAGGTCAAATATGATATCATACACCGTCTGGACTTCTTTGTGATAGAAACGATTCTTTTCGATAAAGGCCCACACTCCAATTCCGATAAGTACCCCACCAAATAACTGAAAATGTAGGTTGTAAATAGTAATTATGAGATTGTGTAATTACCACATTGAAACAAAGAACCTTTTAGAGTAAAATATATATGTATTGTTACAAATAATATGTTTATAACCAAGTAATTCACCATGTCTCACTATATAGCATAATTAAATTCATTGTGTTTAATTAACTCTATATCATATTTTGGTCACGGGTCAGTTTTTGTTCTAAAATGCCTTTTTCATCAACAAATTAAAAGTACAATGAAGATGATTTAATTGGCAAGTCCTTAATCATTTTATAATTAAAGTCAATCCTGTCTGTAATTGACAAACAAACGGACACAGCAAATATCTAAAATGTCCTTTATAGACAGGTGTCTTTATACAGAGGTCAGTTGTATATGATTGCACCAAATTTGGGTTGATGTGACCAGCCTTTATTAGTATTATAAATCAGCTACATTTATATATATATATAAAGGAGTATTTTTAGTAGGTTTGACTGTACATGTATTAAATGCTACTATGGGTGAAATTATTGAATAATATTAAAAAAAGTTTAATTGATAGATGGGGAAAATACCCCTTATTTCTTAAACTTGTCTTATAAATTCCCAATAGACTCTTGCATTGGCTGTTATTTTTTTTTTTTTTTTTTTTTTAAGATTTAAATAGATTGACAATTTAATTATAAAAAAATGCCTGCTCAAATATAGGACAAGAAAAATTTACCTTTAAAATTGAAGAAATATAACTTAAAGTAAAACTAAAGTACCAACGAGATTATTTAATATATCAATAAAAGTTAAGAAATGTTAACCAAGGGAACAAGATCAACTTTTATAATGTAACTGATGACTGTTTTTGTTCCTTTTTGTTTGTTCTTTTCTCTCAACACTCTTTTCTAAACTTTTAAAGTACAGTCAGGTATCCTTTATACAAAAGTATATAAATTAGGGTATATAGAAACTGCACAAACAGTCTTTGACATTAACTTTTTCACTGCTAATCATAGTAAATCCTAAAATTTTACATGTCTGCCTATTCAAACACTAGTCCTAAATAACTATACAGATGTTTTGCTTTATCATTTCAGTCATCATCAGTATACTATTTTTGACCCAAAATACAGTCTGGAAGCGTTCTCAAACACAAATTCTAACAAAATAATGCATACGGACTGAAATAATGGCATACAGAATGCACTAAAAATAGGTTGAAAATGCAATTGACCATTGCAGATCAGATATAGTATTTTATAACAATTATAATTGAGCAGATCGCCACTAAGTTCAATCGGACTAGTTCATTACAATTAGCACTAGTCGTGGGCATCAGACTATATATATATATATAGCTAGTGCTTAAAGTCACAGCTGTGCAAATGGGGTTGATAACTTGAGATGAGTCTGTCCATTTAGAGACAGGTGTACTTTATATAGAGGTGTGTCTTTTTCAACAGCACAACAGGTTTGATTGTACATTTAAAACACATTTAGTTAGTTACTGGTTTATAACCTATATGACTCCACCTATTGCTTGGCTTTATCTCACCAAAACAAAATGAGTTTATCGTTAAGTCATCACCATGTGCACCTTTTCAATCTGTCTACAGGCTAATTCATACCTATAGGCGTAACGTTATGTCGCATGACTGACCAGGGTTTAAATTTCTACAGGCAACATCAATTACCTCGAGGCTAGTGTCTTAAAACTGTTTATCCTAACTTGTAGATATAAGCATACCTATGACATTTACCTTACCATGGATATATATAACTCAGTAGAATAACAAAGTCTATTAGACTTTATTTACATATAAATTAATTTTATAATACTAGGGCATTGCAATTTTCATAAGTCACATAAAACTTTTGAGCATTTACATAAATTTATAATATTAATTATCTTATTTGTTACCAACATGTACAAATATGAATCACATCCTGAAACAGCATGCAGTTGTACTTGCCTACTTTAAATACTTTAGCCTACATTCTGTAATTTCCTTCCTTTTAATGACAATGTAACATTATACTTACATCCGCAGATTTTTATTTTTAATTGCAATAATCTTGACAAAGGCTTAATTAATATACATATACAGGCACTATACATCAGTAGTAATACAAGCCAATTTTCAAGTACTACAATTACCCATTACATGCAGACTGAATTTCAAAATTTTGCAGAAATTGGTTATACATTTTTATAACTGGGCCCCTAGAACTTAAGCAGGTGCTCATTATATTTATAAAGTATATCATATATAGTTGCTTAAGCTTTTTTTTTTATTCAGGCCTAATATATTATATATTTTACAAGAGTATAGTATAGTACTACAGGTAACTAAGAAATAAAAACCTAGCTACTTCCAATGGCACCTGCGACATCTGGTAACATTAATATTTAATGTTGATCCTAGATGTTTTGCCGCTTTTGGTGTATTGACAATCCTTGGTTTGCATATGTTATAATACACATAAGAGCTAGATGCCATAATCATGTTTCACAAGTAGCACCTGGATGCCAATATATACACTAAGTACAGTTTGTGTACTCTTGCCAAATAACCAAGTATATCTATAACTTTTTTAACTACTTGTAACTTTAAATATATAATCAAACCTGTCTATTGACCACGCAAGGGACAGAGGAAAACAATGGTCTTCTTATTACCAAGTGGTCTTAATACACAGGTTTGAATGGTGTTAAAACTGGCCATTTGGAACCCTAGAAAAGCTGATCATTTTAACATGGTCTCTGTAACTCAGCTCAGGTAATAATATAAGTTACCACTAAGGGCAATAACTAGCTTAATATATATAAATGTCTCTATATTTGTAGCTGTTGATCGCTTATTAACTTTTAGTTGAGTGATATAATGTTGTACTTAAATATCACTCATTCAGCAGACTGTTTTATTGCCGCAATACTTTTTCAGCTGATGTCTACCAGAACGTCTCTCTCTCTTTCAGCTGATAACATTAATGATAAGGTCTCTTTCATTTCAGTGGTCGAAAATAAACTTGGTCCGATGGCCCAAGGCAATAGATAATCTGGTTGGTCTATGTAAATCTTATCATGTTGGCCCTATTGGCTAATGGCTATGCAATTTGGACATGCATGCACTGCCAACTCAACTATATATGGGACTCATACTTTTCTTTTAGTCTGCGTCTGTGGAATGTCCTGACTTCAGTATGTTTTTAGCCAAATGTTTGACCAGGATAAAGAAAAAAAATGCATCATGAAAAAACTGTAACATTAACAGTTTACATTTTTTTGTTACTTCTCAATTAAACACTTAACGTTACATTTCATTTAACAAGTCAATATGTGATAATAAAACCAGTCTATGAAAAACATGACTGGGGCCATATAGAATTTTATTTCTCTGGTGACTGATTGTCTATAGAAAATTCACAGCCACTTTCAAACACTGATTTCACCCATCATGATCACGAACAGCTGTACTATCATCCTGTATGTCAATTAGGCCTATCACCAAGCTGATGATGATATTATTGTTTACAAACGTGCGTACATGCATATATATTGTAGCATATAGTGGGAAAATATATGATTGATTTACTGATGTATCCAAATTCCCTGTTTCCGTCCAACAAATTTCAAAATAATTATGAACAGTAACGTAGGGGATAAAATTTGAAGAAAAATATTTCAATCCAAAATACAAGTCTTAGTACATAAACAACAGTGACTCACCGTAGTCTGAGACATAATGAATTAAGATGATATGGACTTACCCAGCATCCAAAGTTAAAGAAGAATAATAGATATTTCACTAGTGCGCTCACAAAGGTGTCTTCTTGGCTGCAGCAAGCCATTTTTGAAGTGAGCTTCTGGCAGCTTTCAGAAGATGACAGTCGCCATCAACGGTGTTACATCGCTTTTCACCCCCGGAACTATTTGTTCTGTGGATGCAAATTGTGCCGGAAGTAGCAGCATCAATAACATCTTTAAAGATGCATGGTCGTGCTTTTAACAAACCACAATCTTAATAATTATATTACAATGGATGACAGAATGTACTTTAACTAATGTGGATGTGAATTAATCATTTAACATCATTCTTTTTCTTTCTTTTTTTTTTTTTTTTTTTTCAAATTTTGTACATGTACATGTATATAACATTAACAATGAGACAACACCAACACATCACACTATACACACAAACACACACACACTCACATATACACACATACAACTCACATACCCTGATGCATTCATACACCCTCATACTTTCTTACTAGAATATTTAAATTATACATGATAAGTTTATTATAATTACATATAATTTTTGTCTTTTTGTTTTTATTTTCATTCCTTCCACACACACTTTTATTCAGGGGGGAGACAACATGTTACATTTACAGGAGAGAAGTTAGGAAAGGAAAGAACAGTCAGAAACGGGATGGGTGGGAGGGTAAGAAGTGGGGAGAGGTGGGGAATATATGTTGCCAGTAATGAAATGGAATAATTAACAAGAGATTATTCATTAAAGAATTATACTTATATATTGAATAAATGTGACAATAATCTGGAACAGACACCAGTGTACCAGTATCATATACTTGTACTGTACGTAAATCATACACTGTATATAATAAGAAATATCAATGTAATAGTAACAGCTAATGGATTAATGTTTGCAAGTATAATTATTGACTGCTGACAACGAAGGAAGAAGGGGGGGGGGGGGAGGAAGATCTACCAATGTCAGGTATCATCAGACAATGTCTAATTCGGGTCTAATGTAATTAAGTTTTGCCATTTCCTCCATTCCATTGTAAATTTGTCAACACTTTGTTCACATTTACCACAAGCAATATTTTTTTGAACTTTATGGTAATCTTTTATTGAGTTAATTAATGTTGAAATATTTAGAGTTTTATGTAAACATTTAGTTTTGTATATATATTGTTTAATAAAAAAAAGAAACTTCATTATCAATTCTGGTATTAATACCATTCTGATTAATAAAACCGAATAGCAAAGCCTCCTTATTTAAAGCAAATGGAATACTGAGAGTAATAGCAAATTCTCAAATCTTATCAAAAGAATCTTTAAAGTTATATGTGCCGTATTTTTCATAGTCACGAATCAAGAAGAGCTTTTGATATGTTATTCAACTCCAAAAGTTACCAACATTTTGAGAATTACAATACTTTCAAGTAAGGTTTTAGTTTTAGAAGTACAAAAGAGAGCTGAAAATGATTTTTGGCAGTACTGCCAAAAATCATTATTAACATCTTCAGTGTAGTGAAATGAGTTCATACGGTCAGACAATGAAGCCATATTGTTGTCCACAATTTCATTGCACATTTTTACAGTATTATTAGTAATTGTAAAGTGATTTCTGAAGGTATGTCTCCATCTAAACGTGTATATGGCATAAAAAACAAGAGTTTCACAGTGCATAACCTATTTGTTCCAACTAACGTTTATAAGGCATTATATTTGTTTGTCTGTCCATTTGAATGATTTTCACAGCTTTATTCATTAAAACTTATGGTTTTAAATAGACAATTGAAGAAAAAATAACATGTCAAAATTTTCGGCCAGTTACGGCACATATAACTTTAACTTCCCTACATTCCCATAGAATATGTACGATTGTCTCCCTTTCAATGAAGCAGAAATCACAGTATGGATTATGAACAAGTCAAACTTTGTATAGGTAGGAGTTAGTTGTTAAGACATGGTGATTAATTCAATATTGTAACCACTGTAGCTTAGTATTTTTTTTGTAACAGAAAAGGGAAGAGAATATATTTTCTCCCAAGTATCATGGTTATAATCAAAATTTAAACCCTCATTTAATTTGGGAAGTTATTTGACAGTTGTTTCCTTTAATTAAGTACATTATGAAAGTCTTTGGAACCCTTTTTCTTCCTTAGTATTATTTCAAGGTGTAATGGAACAAATGGATATAGTAGTGTTTCAAACGGGAAATGGAAATTGTTCAAGTACTTCTTTGTCTTAGTAATAAACCCATGGTATTCCAAAAACAAATTGTTATTGCGCCATGTTTAACACAGAATTCATTAAATGAAAAAAGGAACAATCTATATTGTATTTCAATAGATCATTAATTATCATTATTCCCTTCTCAAACCATTTCCGATAAACTACTGCTTTATTTCCAACAGATAGATCATTGTTAAACCATAATGGCGTCTTAAGTAAGGATTGGCTACTCTTTAACTTATCTTTTGTTCTTAAATTATACCATGCATTAAAAACATCTACCCAAAACTGATTTTTGCTATTTATTTGTTTTAAATACTCTTTGCCAGAATTGGCCAATAAGTTCAAGCTTATATCTGATTTCAGTATACTTAACCACTTACTCTCCGACATAAAAATTCTTCTGATCCAACTTATCTTAAGAGACTTAATATATGATGATAAATGAACCATTTTTAGCCCACCTTCCTGGTATTGCTGGATTTTAACGTGATTCTCAAAAAAAAAAAAAAAAAAAAAACAACAAAAAAACATAATATGCTCCACCGCCGACAGAGCATAAATGATATTCATCACTTGAACAATAATTGACGTTTTATCGTGTATATATATGTCTAATAATAACAAAAAATAATATAAAATAATTTATTTTGCCTTTGGTGCATGCGCAATCAGTACTTCATTCCATATAGGATATAGTGCCACGGATTTTTTTCGGGATGCAATTAATTATTTTTCATATTTTTAACTTTAAGTAAAATTAGAAGCTCAAACTTTTCAATGTTGGTAATGGTGTAAAGTAAGTAACTTTTGTAACAGAAGAAAAATACTAAATCGTCTGCTCCTGTTTTTGATAGTGAAAAAACACCATTTGTCGGCGGTGGAGCATCTTTAATCAGACAAGAGAATAATTTAATTTACATCAACTGACTAAATGATAGCTGTTATAAGGGAGGCAATCCGTACAGTACATGAACATGTACCGTTACTTTGATAAAGAAACATATACTGCAATGTATGTTTCTGAAGACAAACAACAGTATCAGAGACATCTAAATCTCAGACAGTGTTAGCAAAATTTATTAGAGGAAATTGATTACTCTGTCATTTTTTTCCCAATCTAGTACTCTAACAACGCGCTCTTTAATATCATATAGACTGGTTCATGCAGGTAACTGATTATGGATGGACCCCTCTGATTATGGAGGGCCCCTGTACATGTACATGTGCCTAGGTTTTATTTTATATAAGCTTACCATTAAATATTTATAAGAAGGAAAATTTGATACAAATGTAGCATCATTTGTTTTAAAGATACTACACCGTTGACGAATATAATTTTTCCATATAAAAAACAGGAGCAGATGTATTAGTACTTTTATTCAGTTAAAAAGCTACTTACTTTAAACTACCACTATTGAAAAGTTTGAGCTTCTTATTTTATTTCAAGATGAACATGGTTTTTTTTTTAAATTAATGGGTACTGCGGAAAAAAGTTCATAGTACTATATGCTCTATATCATAAAGTGAAGTACTGATTGCGCATGCACCAAAAGCAAAACGAGTTAATTTATGTTGTTTTTTTCCCCCATATATTTACATGATTAAACACCAAATATTGTTAAAATCATGAGTATATCGACCGTTTATGATCATCGGGCGCGGTGAAGCTTTTTTGAAGATAATGTTTTTTGATATATTAATGAAAAAAAATATTTCCAGTTTTAAATACATGTATATATGCTTTTCGGAAAAGGGAGGGGGAAACCAAGATGAAATTGGTTATTTTCGTGCTTGCATAAATCACTGAAATATTGTAATCAAAGAAAAAAATTGCGATAACACACCAATAGCACTGAAAATGACAGATATATGAACAATCACCAAAATGTTATATCAATAAAAAATACAGAATTAAAAATAAATCAAACTACACCTACTATTAATTTTAATGTGTGGCCTTTAAATGGCCGTCAATTTAAGAGTGATACATGTAGCTTACCCTTATGACATGAGCGCAGAAGTCTGGGGGCGTTTTAAAATGGTCAGTTTGACACCGCCGTTCGCACCTATATACAGTATTACAGAAATGGTGTACAGATTTGGGTTACTGGTCTATTACGGAGCGTTGCAGTGACCAGGTTCAGGAAGTACTGACCACCATATTACGTGCTATGACCACACATACTTCCGTTACTTGAGTATAAATCGACCCCACTCACAAGCACAAATCAGTTCTGATCTGAATTCACTACTCAAGGTAAGTCGATCTCTTCAGTTAGAGTGAACTACATATTTTGTTTCTTTGGTAAACGTTATATTTTATCATTTTTACAAATACTGGCCGGTTATACCTCAAATAGATTTTTCATGAAATATAGTATAAATCTTCATGTAGATATAACACAATTTCAAGCAGGATACACTCCAGATAAATCGTGACACTATGCCTTCATGTGATAGCTCTATATAGCATGAAAATGAAATCAAGTTCATCTTACTTATAACTCATATCCGAGAAATTTCAATTCATGCTGGATTCACTTCATCAGCCAATCAGGAGTGACGATACAGACAGCGACGTCAATTTTCCACCACTTTTTTCATTCAATGAAAATGCTCGTTTCAATCAAGATTCATATTATATCAATTATCTATTTCTTTTTACAGCTTCAAGATGAACAAGTGTATCGCCCTGATCCTCATCCCATGCCTGGTGGCCTACGTTGTTGCCATGGGTTACCCCGGATACGGAGGTGCCGGATATGGAATGTCAGCTTACCCTAACCCCGGATACGGTCTGAGCAACTATTACTACCAATATGGAAACCAACAACAGAAGAAGAGCTCCAACTTCGCTCTCTGTAAGTGTTGCTTTTCTTCAATCGTCTCAGAAAAGACGGAGTTGTAATTTATAGCTGAAGTTTCAATAAAAGACATAAAATTAGAATTTAGATAAAAGGTGGTTGTGTTTAAAGCTAAAATTCTAATTATACTCCTTCAGCCATTCCAACCATGTTTTCATTTGGCTTTTTTCAAAAACCAAAAAGGATAGGTTACAGTTAGTTTATTTATTGGATTAATAAAATACACTTAACACCAATATCACGAAATGGAGTCAAATTGGTGATATTTTATTGGCTTCGTTATAATCCTACTAATATCTTTAATTCATTGACCAAATGTTCGATATTGTTGATGTTAATTTGATGTGAAGTCGGGGTAAAGGAAGAGTTGGGGTTATTGAAACAATAAAATGATAATTCACTGTCTTCGATTTCCACTATTTAATGTAGTAATCTTTATAGACATAGCAATCGGAAAGGAATAACTTTACCTGTGTGAAAGATTTTGACTGGCCAGCTCGAGGCTTGCCGATTGCTGAACAGCCAAAATTATCCATGAGGTATGGGAGATGTATGAGATAAAAACAGTATGACCACCGAGTGATTTTGTTCACATGTTTTTGTTTACAGTGATCTCTGGACTGCTGCTGTTGTTTGCTTTCAACATCACCGGAACTCTGACTGGTTAGATGTAGACAGATGAAGATCGGCGAGACACTCATTCATGTTAAGGTAAGCACAAGCTTTAATGTTATCAAATGTTATCAAATTATGCAACTTTTTTTTTTCAAATATTAAAATACACACTCAAAAAATTACATGACCGATTCTTTCTATGTTTTGAGGTTAAAGTTTTAATCTAATCAAATTTATGCAACATTTTGTTTTGTTGAAAAAACTAAAATACACACTCAAAAATTACAGGTTCGTGTCTAGGTTTAGGGGTTTAAAACTTCAGAGTTCCAGATCAATATCAATTTTAAATACAATGAGCTTAAATTAAAGTTAATCATTCTAGTGAAACATATTATCATTATTAGTAATGCTGTAGCATTATTTTTTGTTATAAAATGTATTATTGATTATTATTAAGTTTTTCAAATACTTACCATGTAATAACAATAATAGTAATATATAATAATGATTTGTTTTCCTCTATTTCAGATTCGACACAGGGAGCAAACATGACTCTGTGCGATGTCTTAATAATTGTTACTGTTATTGTTGGTATTTATTAAACGTTCACATTCTAATACCGGCTGTGTCGTCATTTATATAAAGATAAGATATCCAATTAATTTTACAACTTGATGTACATCGTTACACATCGTAGTAAGAACGAAGCATGTTGAGTCACATTTCATCGGTAAAATAACAGAGCAATGATAAAATAATCCAAAGTGCAATCAGACATTAAAATATAAAATTAGATAAAATTGTTTGAATTTGAATGTTTTACACTACGAATGCATAACAGATACGCATTGTGGGTTTTTGTTGTTGTTGAAATAATAAAACATATTTATTACAATACTTATTTGACGTTGCTATTTTCATTAGTGTTCACTAAAGCGTTTAGTCTACCAGACAATTTTTTCATCTACACATGTGTTGGTTGTATAGTTCAGAGCTGAAGTTTCATCAACATTGCTTAACTTAAAGGAATTCATTAATTAGCTTTATTGTAAAATCTCCTTTACAAAATATTGTGTTATTAATCGGTTAAAACTTATTATTCAATTTGAAGAATTGAAGAGAACACGGATGATAATACGAAACGAAAACATTACAAAAGTTTAGGATTTGTCCTTATACCTTCATTAATGCTTCTCATGGATCATTTTTAGGTTTAGTAATTCCTACAGTAAAGGAATATTGATGGAACTGGGCGAAGCCTGTCTAATAAGCAGACGAGAACAACGTAATGTGTAACAAATGGCCGTATATCTTAGTAAGAACATTTTTACATTGTATAAGAATAATAAATCTTGCTAGGGAATTGGTCAGAAAATGTTCTTTTGATGACAAAAATATATTGTAGAACAACTGATTTTGATCACGTTATTGCAAGAACAAATTTGCAAGCACAAACTCTCTGGCACAAAATGCGCCAAAATAGAATCACCGCTAGTTTCTTGGTCGATAAGCCACCATGTTTTACTTGTTAGTTGTGATGACTCTAGTCACGGTCAAGGTATTTTTAGGTTCATTTTTTTCTCAATTAATCATAATTTATTTGCATGGAAAGAACAAAGACGTAGATGAGGTCTCACTTACAAATCCTTTGTAAGAATAATTTAAATCCATCATACATGGTATCTGGAACTTTCTGAAGGAAATAGATGTTCAAGCGATGTTTATAAGATTGATGGTAAAACCTAGTAACTGACTGAGAGTTAACGAGGGGAAGGAACTCTGGTAGGTCAGAATGTGATTTCTAAAAAACAAAAACAAAATCACAACTTGCAAACTTACATAACCAATCAAACGACTATCCGAGCGACGGAGGAAAATGGTGTTTATAACCAGGTGGCCGATATACAAAGATTGAACTGTGTTGGATTTTGTCATTTGGCACTCTAGTAGAAACGTGGTTTTATAAGCAGATATGGTCTTCATACAGAGATGGTCTTAATACAGATATGGTCTTCATACATAGATGGTCTTTATACATAGGTGGTATTGGTCTTCATACAGATATGGTCTTCATACAGAGATGGTCTTTATACAGAGGTGGTCTTTATACAGAGGTGGTCTTTATACACAGATGGTCTTAATACAGATATGGTCTTAATACAGATATGGTCTTTATACAGAGATGGTCTTAATACAGATATGGTCTTTATACAGAGGTGGTCTTTATACAGGGATGGTCTTAATACAGATATGGTCTTAATACAGATATGGTCTTCATACAGAGATGGTGGTTATACAAAGGTGTTCTGTATACAGACGTGGTCGTTAATGTTTTAGTTTTATACATATTCAGCTATGCTGTAATTATTGTCTAAATTTTGTTAATATACGTAGTCAACGTGAGATGTATGTGCTATTGCCAAAAATGTGTTTGTAGACCTTCCACCACTTGTCAATTTCTCAAACAATCTTTGTCAAATCTATCGCAATTGGTGCACATGATATTCCTTATAAAAGCCTTAGCATAATACATAATAAAGAAACCTCCAGAACAGATATTTTAAATGACGAATGCATTTCATTTGCGGCAACATAAAATATGTCCAGAGGAAACAAATAACAAATCCCCATATCAACATTTATTTTTGTATGATTGTTGCTAAATAACCCTATGATAGCAGTTTCCTCCTTAGCGCAGTGCATATGTACTTGTTTTGGAAATGCTTAATGAAAAATACATTTAAGATATTTTACTCAGGGACTAGGTCTACTATCATGCTTTTTTAGGAACACTTAACAATAGCTCAAAGGCCACTCTACAATTGTAAGAGATGCTTTACATGGTTTGTTTTACCTTGTGTAAATTATCGCGTAATATATCTTTATTAATACTGAAAAAATAAATAATTCATCGACGTGTCACATATTTTTAAACATAGGACATTCATTGTACATGTACATGTTACATTGTTAAACAGTGTATGATTTATAAAGTGCCCAGTCAGTGTTTGACTTACGAGGCACAACATGTAGTCTTACTTATTGTTAAAAGAACGTTTCCTCATGAATAATAAAAGTCATCTGGAATCTACCGTTATATTTAACTACTATGCCCACAAATCATGTTCCTTGTATCAATGAACTTTGTTTTCTCAGGTAGTTGAATATATTCAATATACAATGTACAATGTATTACAGACATTTGCAGAATAAGCAATATACAAGTGTAAATATTGCCCTTGCTATATCCTTCATTGATTCTCACAGATATACTGACAGCTATTGTCTGTTAAATCAAATATTGATAATGCCAGTCTAGTTGTTTAACTGCTTTGTAAAATTCAAAATAGAACCACACCACTCTACGTAATATACGTTATTTTTATACTAGAATATCGGAAAATTGTATTGTGCAGTCGGGATTTGAAGCTGTGTTTTAGTCAGTTTTGGCTTGGTCGTCCTATCCAGGTATTTTAGGTTGCTGTAGATCTTTCCCGGTTACCTTAATGTTAACTTAGAATTTCTTTTTATTAATACATTGATTGTTTACGTTGATAATTTTATCCCCATTGTTAAATCTAACTAGATTTCATTTTATGGTTAGTCATTTTTTTAATTTTTAATTGACAATCGTACTCCCCATTTATATTAAACTAGACTTTTAAGTGAACAGTCATTTTGTTTTCTTTGAAAGATGCTCCACCGCCGACAGAGCATAAATGATATTCATCTTTTGAAAAATAAATGGTGTTTAATCGTATGTATATATATATATATACATGTCTAATAAACACAAAAACTAATTAAAAATAATTTATATTGCTTTTGGTGCATGCATGCGCAATCAGTACTTCATTCCATATAGGATATAGTGCCAGGTATTTGTTCAGGATGTAATCAATCATTTTCTATATTTTTAACTTGAAGTAAAATTAGAAGCTCAAACTTTTTAATGGATTATTGGTGTAAAGTAAGTAACTTTTGTAACTGAAGAAAAAACTCAATCATCTATTCCTCTTTTTGATAATAAACAAATACCATTTGTCAACGATGGGGCATCTTTGAATTTTTAATTGACAACTTCACCCAATTGTTATATTTAACTAAATTTTTAAGTGAACAGTTGTTGTTTTTTCTTTTGAATTTTTTACAGACAATTCTATCTCTAATGTTATATTTCCAACATGATTTTTAATATGGACAATTCTTGCTTTTTTCTTTTAAATTGTTAATTGAATGTTTCCCTCCC
This sequence comes from Argopecten irradians, assembly GCF_041381155.1. NCBI lineage: Eukaryota > Metazoa > Mollusca > Bivalvia > Pectinida > Pectinidae > Argopecten > Argopecten irradians. The sequence goes on from NC_091144.1 coordinate 31,166,269, forward strand.
ATTTTTATATGTTTAACTAAATTTTACATGTATATATATATAATATTCCACGTGTTTTTCTTTCAGATTATTAATTGACGATTTTCTCCCCATTATTACATTTTCACCTTTATTTATAACATGGACACTCCTTGTATAGTTATTAACGCCGTTTTATTATATAAATCAGCAAGAACACAGCGTAGATAACAACAACGACCACATTTCAATGAATTATGTGAACCATGCGTCCATATTAAAATGCATGTGTTGGTTACAATTATGCACATAATGCAATTTTTTAGACATAAGGATGTCTAATGACAAATATTAAAGCCATTATTATGACACGTTCTCATATATTGGCGTTTACCAAACCTAGAAGCATATTTACCTCATCGAAATAACACTTTTATCAAATTACGCCAAATGATAATGTTTATCATGGACTATATGCGTACGTATACAATGCTTTATGATGCCCGTTTTCAACAATTGAATACTTTTCTGTCATTATGGTGCATGACAATATGAATTGTAAATAAAACTTGGACCAAACTCAATCTCGTGTACTAATTAAAGTAAATACAATGTGATTTAAAGTGAAGGGGTTGTCGAGGGAGACGTAATAATTTGATATGGATTATACTTATAAACTAATATTTAAAAGATCCTTGATCTCTCGTAACTTTAAGATGCTTCAACGCCGACAGAGATATTTGATACGGAATCCTTTTTCTAGACATTAATAGAAACAGGTGTCCGTCCTTCTTTTCGGTGACATGGTGAATTCTGCCACTGAAATCCCAACAATAAACGATGATGTCATCATTTCTATTTTGACGTCATCATACAATAATTATATTGTAATCTATTTGTACGCAATTAAGTTAAATAAGGATACTCCTGCTTTCCGAATCATTTTGAATTTTCAAGAAAGCTTTGTAATGCAAAAGTTATTTCCTGTGCTATAGCTGTGCGAAAATATTTTTTTTTTCTTCAGCAATTTATTGAAAACATTAGGGCTTGCTGAATATAGTTAAGACACAGAACACACAACCTAAAACAGTATAAAATTCTTGTTTTATGCCATATGCATGTTTAGACGAAAACATAACTGCAGATTAGGATAATTTTACAATCACTAAAAAAATTCTAGTCAAATTGTGAAATGAAACAGTAGACTACAACATCGCTTCATGGTCTGACTGTATGTACGTATGATGTAATTGTAATGTTTTAAGCAATACTGCAAAATATAATTTTTAACTCTGATCTGTACTTGTAAAATTAAACGCTATGCATTATAAGTATTGTAATTTTCAAAATGTTGATAATTTTCACGGTGAATAAAATATTCAAAACTCTTCTTGATTCGGGAGTATTAAAAATACGGCACATATAACTTTAAAGTAAAAAAAAGTGTTATATTTATATTTCAGTCAGTGAATGTAATGGTTAATTTGGCAAATTCCGACGGAAATACTTATTTTTAAAGCGCAATGTACTGGGTAACACTATGGTTAATATTTCAAGTTTACATATGACAAAATTGTTAATCAGTTTAAATGCATATCAAATTGGCGACGCTTATATTATTCAATTTGGTATGGACTGTAATATTAGTAAGTGTTTTGCGTCATATTTAATGCCTTGCAGCACTATTAATACTATCACACATTATAGTGTTGGTTAACATTATGAGATGATTGACAGAAACATGGGTACATGATGATGTAAATATCGCAAATCAATAAGCATATTCAAGCATGACTGATTTTCGTTCTAATCGACAATGGATTACGTAAATAATCTGGTAACCTTATGCGAATAAACACTTCAAATGCAAAAGCCGACAGGCTAAGGCGTTTGCCAGTAGTCCTAGAATTAGAAAGTTATGTGGAATATTAATGTTTCCCAAAATCATCTCATGGAAATGCTGACATTTCAAATGAAATTAAAACACAACTGCTCACAGGTTATCAAATATATGCAAATATGCATAGTGAGTTCAATAAAACAGAATCATAAATTCGATAGACGGAAAAGCTTGACAAGTAACATGTAGTTACTGCCACGAAGAAATCAATTATGATAGAATAATTGTATATGTCCATTTTAGTTTAGAACTATCTTATTTGAAAACAAAAGCAAAAATCAAATGAAATAGGGTACAGGTGATATTGCCAGAGGTTATAATCTTTATATAAACTGAATATAAACATAACAAACATAACTATTACTGTTTAATCGATGTGGTACACAATCTCCATATACCATTAGATATTTCATTTATAATTATAATCTAAATGACATGATCAATAGTAAGGTTATATATAGGGTTATAATTTCAATTACGGTGTTATTGGTACATGTACAAAATATATGTTGATATAAAATATGAAAAAAAGTATTTAATATATAACACGATCCCATTTTAAATTACACATCATTTCGACTTGAATCAATACTAGGAACTGTTTTCAGACGTCAGTGAGTGCAATGTGTTCCTGTGTTGGACTATACATCGAATGTTTTATCAAATATCAAATGAGATCAAATGAGAACAAACAAATTCCAAATTATATAAATATATTTATATTAGAAAAATATCATTTAAAATATATAATTGTTTCATTTAAAAAAAAGTTTAGTTACCACATCTTCTATAAAACTCATTTTCGCTTGAAACTATTTTTTTTTGTTAATGCGCGGACGATTGTATCTCACGAACGTTAATCGCCGCGGAAATAACATATAATCGCAGATTCTTTAAAATTGACAGATGTTTAACGGGCCGACCTTTGTTATATTACCATCAATTTTAGAAACGATTTTTCATTAGTTAGAAAACAACTCGTAAAATGTACAGAAATATGTAACAATATCGTATTCACAATGTGTTTAATGATCCAAAAGATTATTATTTTTGTTTCTGTTCGTTAGCTATACACAAAATAAACATGTAGATATTTCAAGCATATTGCACAATCATGTTAAAGCTGTTTCGTATAGGTTGATGCTATACAAATATCAGACGGAGAGGTGTAAAAAATAATTATTATTATTTGAATTTGGATAAAAAAATTCCACTTCAATCATTTTTTTTCATAACAAGATATGTCTCGCAGACCATATAACATCTCTTGTTTTTCAATAGCATAAAAGTGAATGCGTGAATCATAATAATAATCCTTTTAATTCTCACATTAAATCTATAAAAGGATTCCGTGTAAAGTTATCACTACCAAACGTAAATGTGTATATGTACTTGTAAGCCTAAATAATATTAACATTTACTGAACCGATCATTATTGACTGGTGAAAATGAGAAAAATATCATTTTTGTCACAAAACAACATTTTGATTTATATCATAAAGATACAATTACAAATATACAACGAATATTTACAAAATATATTCGATGACGAAAACCTTGTAAATAACAAAAATCTACTGAAAATTGTTGATTAAGCCAAACACACTTATTTTGCCAATGATAACAACATTTAAAACATAGTTTCATTTCTAATTAAAAAAACTGCACTGCGAACTCCTTTCACTATCAATAAAAGTATTTTTATACATACATTTAACGATAGGAACGATATCAAATGGATAAGATTATTAATGTACATAAATCTCTTCGTTTTATTTTCAATTTTTAATTTGTTATGCCCGATAAGCTGTAGTGTAATAGGAATAACATCTATTTGGATTTATGAGACCGATACTAATCACTTTAACACAGTAACCGGCCTTAGGGCTTCTAAAAGTATACTTTCAGACACGGAAGTTACTTAAAGTAGCATAATACGCGTTTATATCTCCCCTTAAGGGATACTATGATATCCATTCATGAAAAACTCTAACATTATCTAACTATGCATCTTCCGGTAAGGCACTATATAAGGGTAGAGGTTTGAGAATATTGTCAGAGCAAGTCTGATCTCCACACAGCAAGGTAAGACATTTACTATTTATCCTATTGGAACATGGAAACATGATCACGTATATTTTACTCTACATTCAATCTTCACGTGTTCTCAGTTATTTTATGGATTTTAACAACGATTGATTTTTATATGATAATTCCTATCATCACTCTACTATTTTTTACTATTTGTTTTTAGATTTCTTTTCTTCCTTTCTATCTATGAACCTTTTTTCAAATGCATTTCAGGTCGGTCACTTAAAATATGATTCTTGCAATATTACTGTTAAAACATCTTCTAGACAAAGGAGAAAGAGCATAATGATAGCTTTTATGAAAAGATTCAATATTATATTTATCTTACATTTGTTTCATTTCTTTTAACAGCTTCAAAATGAACAAGTGTATCGCCCTGATCCTCATCCCATGCCTGGTGGCCTACGTTGTTGCCATGGGTTACCCCGGATACGGAGGTGCCGGATATGGAATGTCAGCTTACCCTAATCCTGGATACGGTCTGAGCAACTACTACTACCAATACGGAAACCAACAACAGAAGAAGAGCTCCAACTTCGCTCTCTGTAAGTGACACATGCTCTTTTTATTGTTTCTTGTGATAGTTTGCTATAGAATATGACGTGAATTGAAACATGAGGGTATAGAAGAAAGTAGACTAAATGTAGAGAGACTATAAGCAGTCGAAAATGTTGATGATTTGAAACTCTTTTCAACTTTAGATGTACCAACTTTATATATATATTTCTAAGCTGTGTGTCGGCTATGGTTCGTTTGTTCTAACTGCAGTCCATTGATTCACGCATATGTTCCAACATCTAGTGTTCATAAGCACGAAATTTATAGTGTATATGATATCAGAACATGTTAGATACATATGGGAATGTATTATTTGATATATCTTTATTTGAATTGTAAATTAAACAAATATTCAAAATTCAAAACAACCATTATAATTATATATATGTTTGTGTTACACAGTGATCTCTGGACTCCTGTTGCTGTTTGCTTTCAACATCACTGGAACTCTGACTGGTTAGATGTAAAAAAGCGAGGAGATCTACAATGCACTCATTCATATTATGGTAAGCATTATTCGTATTCAAAACATGTATACTATCTTCAAATAGTTAGTGTCGTTGGTACTTTTTCAGAAATTTTAAACGTAAAATGAATATTTCATTGCCATTAAACGAAAACCAAACAAACGAAAATAATAATGAAAAATCTACATTCCAATTACTATTTTTACAAAAACATTAGCAGCTCACTGCACAGTCATGTACTTCCTTACTACACGATCAGTATGGGTTTAAATCTACTTGTTGGAACTTATTTTTACTCATTTCATTAATTTGTAGATTTAAATTTCAAAAATATGTATTTCAAACGGCTAAACTATTCATGACTGATCTGTTTAAATGTGAAATGTAATCAGACTTGTTTGTAAATGTAGTTAATGCCTAATATACTTTAATAAAATTCTAACGAGATTTATTTTATTATTTTCAGATTCCATACGACAGCCAAACATAGATGTAATATTGCGCGATGTATCTGTATTGTTGTTATTGTTGTTCTATTTATTATTTAAATTAAATATTACCAAAAAATGTACCTCAGTTTTTGTTCCTATTTACATTGCACTATACAGTACACTTAAGTCTGTATTTCATCCCAACGAAATGTTGCCCACAATACCATGGGTCGTGGATAGTTTCTTAGTTTAGTTGAAGCATATTTTATTGTGAAAACAAAAGACAAAAGGATCAGGCAAAAGTAATTACAACTTATAAAAGCCTTTTCCTTACATACAACGACGAGACAAGAGGCAGTAGACCTAGACAATATTAATAATATTAATTACTAAATTTACGTTTTCATTAAAACCAAAATCTTTTGCTGGACTTTATAAATTGATGCACGTGTCTAAAAATACTTTGGTTTATTTGATCAGCATATAACTCGCTGCCACATAGTAAAACTTTCAAACTTACATCAACATTCAAGTATCTCAAGGTATCTAATAAAATAATTTTGCAATTCAAATACTTATTACATTGGACGAAAAACGAAAGGCACTCCCATGCATATGACCACATATAAAATTTGGACTGTTAGTGAGGTTTACGGGAAATAAACCGAAATTCAACTGGCTATATCGATGTCTCTTAACTTTGTATGTACAATATATGTAATTCTGTCACCAATATTGTGATAGGCTGGACAATTTTCATCAGAATTACGCGATATCTATTTTTTAAAAGTTGCTAATGAATGTGATGATCTAGTTGCTTCATCCAAGTCATTCCATATATGAAGAAAAAAGGCATAAAAGAATATTTAGCTAAAGAAAGACTGTAAAGAGGAATTCTATAATTGCTGTTAGTTCTTAAAGCATAGTTATTAGTATCGCTGTCTTTTGGAGGAAGAAGTGAATGGTGCTAAATTATTTTCGATTTTGTAGACTACAAAAAGTTTTCTACTTTTGCGTCTCTCAGAAAGTGTCTCAAGGCCCATTTCCGAACATAATTCTGAAACAGTTACATATGGAAGTAAACCAGTAATAATTCTTGTCGCTTCACGTTGAGCTTTTTCTAGTTTTTAATAGACTCTAATACCAAACACCCATCCAAAAGCTTACATGCATATTCTAAAATTGGGGTAAAATAAAATATTTGTAAATACGTAATAGAGCATCTCTTTAGAAAATGAATTTTAATTTCCTTTACTGAATGATATATAGAGTTCAAGTGATTCCCCCACTTAGCATTTGAAATAATCATTACACCAAGGTGAATGTTTGTCCGTAAAGTTTAATAATTTATAAGATATGGTGAGACAAAACGTAAAAATGACTGCTCATGATTAATACATAAAGCAGCATTATCCACGTAGTACATTAAAAGGGTTCATAACACAATTTCCCCTGCTAATAAATTGTGTATTAGGCTTTATAGCGCCATTCTCCGTGACTAGAATTGACGATATCAGAAATCCGTGTAAAATTGATGAGAATTCTAAAACATCATTAATTTAGTATGAGGTGTAGTACGATACATTAAAAGCTACCCAACAGAATAACTTCAAATTCCACTTTCAGTTTAGTGTTTTCTGTTACACGTCAGATTAGGATTTTAAAACCTTAACTTAATCCTCTATATATTATTAAAATGCCCCGTATCGCCTGACTACGTAGCATTATTTAAAATCGATATAAAACTCTTTTGGCCTTGTATTTCAATTTGAGAAAGGACATTGATACGAGTGCTACATTGTAAAGGTAATACACACTGCTGTGCTGTCATGACATTACCAGTTACCAATACCATATCAACCACCAAAATTACAATTTCTGTATTTCGTTACTATTGCAATTAACGTACATATTTTTAGTGGTAATTGTATTTTCGCAGCTTTTAATATTTTATTCACCACCAAATTTACAACAATTTGAGAATTACATACTATTTTAGTTTTAATTTTACAAATTCAACTAAGAGCTGAAAATGATTTTGAGCAGTATATTGTCAAAATCAGTATATTCATATCTACTGTGCAGTGAAATGAGTATATACGATCAGACTATGAAGTCAAGTTGTGGTATAAAAATTTCATTTTACATTTCGACAGTATCATTCGTTTCGTTATGTGATTTCTACCGATATTTTTCCATTTTAACACACATATAAGGCATAACAAACAAGAATTTTATAGTGCATATATTCTGTGTTGTAACTAATGTTTATAAGACATCAGACAGGTTTTTCATTCAATTTGAATTATCTTCACAATTTAATTCATCACACATGATGGTTTTCAATAGATTACTGAAAAAAAAATATGTAAAATGTTTGCCCAGTTACAGCACATATATAACTTTAGACAACAGTCACTTGTTGAGGAAATTTTATTAAAGCGTTAAACTGTCTTTAGTTTCTATAGATGCCATGGGAAGATAGTTTAATACTTAGATTTAGATTATTAACTCATTTTGAGGCTTTTGCATGAAGGATGTATTCTTTTGAGGTTTCAGCCCCGTTGAAGTCTCTTTTCGACAAAGATCAAAGAGGTTATGAGATTTTCAAATGCAATCTATCAATATCTGTAGCAAGTTGCCAGTTGGAAATTATGTAAAAAAAATACAGTTCTTTTCTAAGAAGACTTTTTTAAACAGGAATTTTAAGAAATGACCCATTTGACGGCCATTTTGATATTGTGACTTTTTTTTTTCGCTTTGATTAGAGCCACAGTTTAACCATTTTTTTTTTACTTATTTTTGTTTTACTTAAACCATCACTGTGCCAGCATTTTTCGCTGTATCAAGCTAATTTTTGTTGTTAATCTTTACTAGGTTTGTGGTTATTAAAATATTGAACATAAATGTGTGAAATGATACACTTTTGTCACTTTATTTTTACATTTAATGGTAGTTTGAGCACTTTATTTATCTTTTTTGCTGTAAAATATTGAAAAATGACAAATATTTTAATGGGGCAAAAAGTAAGCACACAGACCCCCCATTTCTGACAGATTTAGAAAGAACAACCCTTTCCCTATTGATATGGAAAATATCGACAATAGTTTTAAAACCAGAACTTTTTCTATTAAGGGTTTAATTTGGCAAAAATGGCTGAAAATGGTGCATTTTGTACCTTAAAATTAATGGGCAGGGGTAGCATATGTTGTTATTCTATGGAAAAATATGTCTTGTTAATCATTACTTGTATATTTTTAAAAAGACGACTACTGGACAATAAAATTTTGCAAATATCCATATATATCAAACACCTGATTAGGAAATTATGGCATTAATCTCTCGTGTGTATGGTCAAAACGGCAAAATTCCCATAAAATCCAAGATTTTGTCAACTAGGTATCTTTGAGTGACAATAGCTCAAAAACGAGCACACGGACATATTTTTTCTTCCATTTTCTTTTATGGTATGAACTCTTATTTAAAAAATCTATATGAGAAAAAAAGTTTATTACAAAAAAATTATGACTTCTCAGAGGAGTACATCCTTAATACTGTTTAAGTTAGACAAGGAAAAATGTTTACCAACGACGATTTAATCCACAAGATGGAACAGCCATTTTGACGGTGATCAGTTGACGTAACCATGTCAGCATAAGTGACGTCATAACTGTCACGTTTTGGGTGTCAGTTATTCCACCATAGACTTCATTTAACTTTAGTTAGTTTATATAGTAGAAGTTGCAAGTGAATATAAATCTTTATATCAATAGAGTATCTAGAATTGCATGTGATACTTATAACGGCAAATAGATGTGATAAATGAAACCAATGTTTTATATTTATTTCTAAAGAAAAATCAGTTCATATCAACCGTTAATCGGTAAAAATGCATACATTGGTGCCAAAAAGCATTGGAATTTAAAATATCATATAGGTTAAGATAATTAAAGCAATGGAGTTTAACAGCGAAGTATAGTTTATTTTCTAATGCTGAATATTCTCCAAAAGTAGAGTTTACAGTTTCCCTCGATTACTGTTTATATGGAAATAATAGTCTTTTGGTGTAAATGTTTCAGAGCATTGTTATGTTTTGAGTTTGGTAAAGAAAATAACCATGATACGAGTATTAAGGAATGATAAGCCGTATTGAACAACAATATTTAATTGGCATAAAAATGACGTATATATGATCGAAACTGAAACGAAAACCTAGACTCATGATTTGTGATAAATGACGTACGTTCGCAGTTAAAATGGTAGATAAATTACATCACTAGCGTTCATATTTATAGGTATTTTTACCTTATCTTTCATTTCCATGGTTTTCGCTCGGTTTTGATTCAAACGTGTAGCATAATGTTAAAGCCAAATAAAGAATTATTGAGTTCATTGAAATGTGGCATCGTCCTTTTTATTATAGGGTGCTGAGTCAGTAGTGCATACCACCGAGGCAAACATTGTCAGGAGACAAACCAGTGGCCACATTTTCTGAATGTTAAGTGTAGACATGATGTACGATGAGTAATGTGTTGATAAGTTCCAATAAAGGGAGATAATCAAAAACCTTCATCACTGAGGCCAGATTGGCTAATGATAAAGTGTACAATATATATCCTAATGATAATATTAGTTAATTTATAATGCTAAAACACAATGGGACATTAAACATCAAATGATGCATGCTACAGACTAACCCAAAATTTTCTTATTATATAGAATAGATATAATAGTGTGAATTGTTTTCGAATGAGCTTGCCAATCAATCTTAACAGAATACTCTTACAAGCATTATATATGATGTTTCGACCATTTGAAAAATGAGTCATTATAGTCTAATCCAAGTGCATTTGGTCTTAGTCGTCATAGTGGTAGTCTTTATAAATATTTTGATATGTTTATATTTTATTAAAATTCAATGTAGACCATAAGTATCCGAAAATACATAACAGAGACTAAAACAGGTCAGTTTATACCTAGGCCTTTAAGTGACAAGTTTTATCAAAATCATAAACCGACATTCAGATCTAGTTTTGGTGCACTGATTTTATTTTAAAAGATATACCATATTCAATATGTTAACAACATATATTTCAGTCTTGTTTGGTCATTACCAAAGTAGTTTTGTGATTTTATGTTGATTTCCGCGATCGCACACTACATTTGTATTTTGTAATCTTTATGACATTAATTTCTTTGTTTACGGTTCGGTGTTCACATCGCTATAAATGACAAAATGTTTTCTACTCCCTTATATAAAAAGGAAGAACACAAGATGAAATTAAATATTGCATCACAGTTTCTCAAACACAATACCTACAACCGGACCCCTTAGTATACTAGTGATTGGATTATGATTTCATTTCAATATTGTTATATGTTACACATATTTTAAAATAGCATCTTTAATATAAGGGCTTTATTTTCTTAATGTTCGTAAAATAAATATTATGACATTTTTTTTAATTTTAAGACTTTTATAACGATATTGAGCAATGTGAATGAGTGTGAATAAGGGATCTCCGCCATATCATACTTATATTTGCTACATTAAGAGCACATTAAGAAATAGAAGGCTTATTACACTCATTACATATGTGTAATAGTGTAATATTTTTCCCAACATCTGAGTCATATGAAAATCTTTCTTTCAATTTCGCTGTACCTTACACTATGGATAATAAAACTTAAAATATATTAATTGAGATTAATATTTTTCTATTAAAAACGTGAAATCAACATACCTGTCAACAAAACTAATAGTATGAGAAGTGATTCTTACTAGACACGGAAGTCTAGACCTAGCCACTCCACGTGACGGTAGGAGAATACCGGCCCCTTAGGGAGTCATGGCACGTACCCACGACCTGCCCCTAATATTACATAGGGTCGGTTTCTTCCTGTACCTATATACGGGTATATAAGGGCCCGATGACCAGTGATAGGCAGAGCTAAACTGATCTCCATACAGAAAGGTAAGCAACCTTCTCCTACATAGAAGGATCATAAAAATTCAATAGGGCTAAATATTTGATCTGATATGAATAATTAACGGACATATTGAACATTTTCTAATGCGATTTGTATTTGCATCTAATTCAAGATAAATCGTTCTAGTTAATATATTTACCATGCTTCTTTATACAAAAAAATTGTTTCATTTTCAATACTTTCTATTTCTTATATGTTATGATACTTGATTTGCTAAGTTTCATTTGATATTCATTACACTTCTTCGATTTAATGGTGTTTATGTAATTTTCTATGTCAATATCACTCTCATTTTATGTATAACTTTTTCGTGCGTTAATACAACTTAAATGAAATGTTAATGCATTAAAATGAATTTTCCCCCCATTTACAGCTTCAAGATGAACAAGTGTGTATCGCCCTGATCCTCATCCCATGCCTAAGTGGCCTACGTTGTTGCCATGGGTTACCCCGGATACGGAGGTGCCGGATATGGAATGTCAGCTTATCCTAACCCTGGATACGGTCTGAGCAACTACTACTACCAATACGGAAACCAACAACAGAAGAAGAGCTCCAACTTCGCTCTCTGTAAGTGACACATGCTCTTTTTATTGTTTCTTGTGATAGTTTGTTAAAGAATATGACGTGAATTGAAACATGAGGGTATAGAAGTAAGTAGACTAAATGTAGAGAGACTATAACTTCGCTCTCTGTAAGTTTTGTTTTAATCTGAATATTGAACATTCCGACGGAATCAACGTTCAGTTAATGTATGTGTAGTTATAAAAAATACATTATGTTAATAGGTTAGCATCATTATCAAAGTACTCTTATTATCAAAATTACTAATTATCCTGTAATTTTCCTAAATTAAATTATTTTTTTCATCTGATTTAACAACCTGAAGCTTTTCCAAGCTTTAAATTAATTAAAACATCACAAATTTCATTAGAAGTAACAAGTAGATAATTTAAAACACTATTAGTTTTCAACTGTAAAATAGGCACTTGCTATCGTCAATTATTAGTAAACCTACAGAAATATTCATTTAATAGATTTGCCTTGTCTTTATCATCTACAATGTTACCCCCACTAGCTACTGCTGGAGCTGTAACACTCGAAGTACTGGGACCATTCTCACTCCGACTGGCTGCTGCACTCAACGACATGGAACCATTCTTGTTCCTTACATAGGGGCTGGTAGAGAGCCTCGAGGGTCGCTTTCCCTTACCCCGCACGACTGAAACTCAAATAAGGACATATAGAACACATGTCGACATTATCCGACATACAAACATGCCCCTACATCCTCGGTAACTCGGCATTGGACATTTACCTATCAGCGTTAGCATATATAACGCCCGGGGCACCGAGGATGACAACACTTACACATGATCAAAGGGCAGCAACTCCCATCAACGACAATACCAAAGTCCAAACACAACTTAAACGAATTAATTATCGCCACTTACATTAAAAATAATGACGACTTACAGTCTGAAAATATATCATGATACGAATAAAAATAGTAATACTCAAAATCAATACCTAATTCATGTCTCCGCTAATGCTAACTCCGTTTGCTATGAACTAGAAGTGCAAGATTAATTCTACAATAAAATAAAAATACCGAAATAAATTCCGGTATGGGATAATGCAGTAAAATTCCGGCAAAATATTAGCGACGATGCCAGGAACAAGACATTTCTTTTTAAACGGTGTTAACAACTGGAACCGGGACGAACACGTGTTCGATGGTAGGAAGGCCATGGCCGCACCATGCGGTACGGCTGACCACACGATATATCAAAATCGAACGACATCCGCTTCAATAGATTATACAAACCAATTCTGTATAACAGACACACAAAGAATGTCCGTATGAACACTAAATTACTGCTGGCACCACAAAACTTCAACAAGCGATTTTTTTGGCAAACAAATCTATGGGAGCAAATATTGTGCACCTTCCCTGTACGTAAACTAGATTAATCAAAGTACTGAAAGTACTGCTGCGGTAAAACTTCTGGATGATAGGAGTTGATTCGAGTGTTAAAGATTGATAAGTCAATGGTTATATTATCAGTATAACTGCAAATTGGAAAACGATCCAAAGAAAACAGGACTTAAACTAAGGCTGAAAAACTAATACAAATAATTGTTTTTTATTTGGTCGTAATAATTTACCACATTGATTTATTTTCTCACATTTTGTACAGGTCCAGTTATTCTAAATACACATAATGCATTTCAGTGCAGAACCTTCAATCAAAGAGGAAGTATTTATGTTGTCAAGTTTATATAAAGAAAAGTTTCAGCATTATGGTGACTTGTAGCTGCAATATTGTAGCCCAAAAGACTTATAGACAGAAAATGGTGTCGTCTTTAGAGCTACAATTGGTGCCTAATTACCGCTAATGGAGCAAATTAATGATTATGCAAACCATTATTAATCATTTGTTTGCATTTTATCGTACTTGTTTGGTATCGCTTACCTACTAGGCAATAAAACTGAACCACATAAAATATCAAATTCTCATCAAGGCATCATTTTTTTTACATATTCATATGAAGATCTTTCTGAGGGGAATTTATACGGCGAGTCCACAAATTGTGAATTTGACGTCTTGTGACCTGTACGGTAGATATTAAGAATGGTAGTTATGTTTGTTTTGGACAAAAAATAATATGTAAATGCATGTATACGCATAAAAAATAATCGGAAACCTACAAAAAAGTATGAAAAACTATGCCCGAGTGATTTTCGGAGGCAGTGCTCCACTACGACACATAGGGACCAATTCGTACCCGGCCGAAAGGTATAGTAGGCCGGGTACGTATATTCGTTCTAAGGTGACTTGTAATGTCAAATTAAATTGATTTTTTTTTTAAAAAATAAACAGGCATTCTTCAGATATCAAGAAAAAAACTTACTGGTTATATTATATAAAATCTCATATAATGTTTAAGCGATACCGTACACGTATTTGACCTTTAATGACTAATATGAATGACATCAAGGATTTCCTTTTTTAACAAAAATGTATCTAGCAAGTTTAAGAACACCATACTATCTATAAGTACAAAATTTAATGGTTCTCAGACCGTGTAACATATATAACTAACGTATATTGTCATAAAGGATGACTTTCATGCTTCATAACTTCACGAATACTACTTTGGCAACATATCAGGGAGAAAGAGGGGAAAGAGAGGGAAAGAGAGAAAAAAAAAATCTCTGTCAGCTATCAGCTGATTTTACCGGTATATGCTTTATCAAGTTTCAAGTACATGAATGTATATATATTAACTAAAGAACTAAATAACCTGAGTTAATTAACTAAACGACATGTAAATGGCACGAAGGATGTTTTTTGTCAAAACATGTTAATATTTTTTCTCTATGTCTATCAAGTTTGTAGTACATTACAACATATATTCTATCAAACGGTAACGGCACGAGTTACCTAAATGACAGATATTGTCATCAGTGTCCTTTTCTAACTACAATTTGTAAATATCTTCTTATTAAAACATTATGGAAAGTTGTTCAGCAAAAATTTGGAGCAAGGATAGGTCCAAAATTCGGATCGCAAATTCACTCAGAAATTTTACTTTGACATGATAATTTACTTTGAAATTTGACTATTGGTTCCAAAACTGTTTTCATAAGGCTTGAACATGATAATTTACTTTGAAATATGAATATTGGTAGAAAAAAACTGTTCTTATAAGGCTTGGTTCAGAAGAAAAACATAATTGTAGTATATGAATTAATGAAGGATAGTGACACGCTTACTTTTTTACTGTTTTGATGAATTGATACAAATCTATCAGATTAGTACTAATTTTGTGGAATATCACGGTTTTAGTATCTGCTATCAGAGAATACCTGAATTAGGCTGACTCTGAAATATGTCAAATTTGTTTCCTACTTACATTAAATATTTCATATTGATCTGTAACAACGTAATGAAAAAATAACATACTCCTACCGGGAGGAGAAGATGGGAAGACTTGATTAGTTCAGTCGAATCATTTGAAATGGGTTGATATTTCTAAAATTTCCTTTACAGTAACGAAAATTATAAGCTTCAGTGGTTTCAATATATATTATAGCAGATTCACTCAGCAGCAATTTTACTTTGACATGATAATCTACTCTGAAAAAACATTGTGTTACAAATTATATAAGTACATTTGCCTAGTACAGAATAGTACGTACATGTATTACAATTTCAGTTATATTTAAACACCTCCGAATTTTTTCATTTAATTTGCATAAACAACCAAACGATAAGATTTCGTTATAAAATGACACTTAATCCTCTAAAACAATAGAACAGCCAACTCTAGATCACTGCTTATTGTTTTGATATTTTCCAAAAGAATTTATGATTTGTCCTTCCTTATATGTACATATTTTCTACTTGTCAAATTTTTGAAATTGATATCTATATATTATGTTTCTCTATACAATGTATTTGTCAAAGAGAACTAATAAAGAAACTTGATGTGGTCATGATCAATATGTATCACACCTTCACGCTTGGCTGCACACTGCTACAGATACGAAGAGATGTAGATGTATATATGGGGTGGTTATCTATCCTTTAATCTTTGAAATATTTTTTCTCGAAAACCCAGCTCCCTACCGCTCCGAACCGCTGTAAATGAAAATGTGTATGAGCAAGGGACGTCAGAAACATTATATAACATGTGTTGAGAATATGTATAACAGTATTTACATTAAAACCTATCTATTAAAACCACCCAGTGGTCCGAGTAAAAGTGGTCTTAATAGCGAGGTGGTCTTAATTCTGAGGTGGACCAGGTTTCTTCTATGATCATGACGATCAAGAACAGAAACTCTGTATCCTAGCTGACGGTACATAATATATGTACTGTATTTTTGTTTCAAAATTGAAATTTTATGAAAAATGCAATATACATGTATATATAAATGTATATTATATTATATATATATATTTTATTTTTTTTGTTCAATTTTTTGCATTTAACACATTTACAAAATACATGGGACATCAACATAACCTTGACATGACATTATACATTACATTTATATAAAAAAACATAAGAAACATAAACATAGCATGCTGAGTATGTACATGTACGTGTGGGGAAAAAAACCAGTTTGATATATTTTGGTAAGATAAATTTGCAAATTACTATATTTGATCAATTAGTTTTGTCGATCATTAGAATCTTAATCATTATCATATTTTAATGCATGCGTATCTAATCAAAACCAATAATTTAAAATATTTTTTAAAGATTGATAAATTAGGGACATATAATGACTATACCATTTATTTCTAGAGCATAGACATATTTTTTTCATTAAATTAAGTTAATGGTGTGTGCTTACTTAAATCTTAAACTGAATTTCAATGAAGTAATTGTTGACAATCTAAATGAAATAACTTTTTCTAGACATTACTTTCTATTATGTTTTAATTATAATTCAAATACATATCGTTAGTTTAATCAGAGATTTAGATAGTTATTAAATTATCTATGTCTCTGGTTTAATTATCACATAGTATACACCTGAGGTAAATGAGAATCTATGTGTTTTAAAATTGGTATTGATCTGTGTAAATTATTTTATTAATATTTACGTAAATCGATTTTAATTACCCGCCATGTGCAATGATTAGTCAAATAATAACTTACGATCACAATCGGTAAAGTGTTTGAAAGGACTACTGTGCATAGTCAAGCGTACTTTTAACTAATGCAAAACATCGATTGTTTACCGCAACAAAATTAGATGACACATCTATTGAAATGAGATGATTGACGTACGGTACTTCATAAATATCTGAAATAAGATCAATATATCTCATACATTAAAGAATTTTAATTCCATTGGCGTTACACGTATGAGAAAGAACTGCCTAAATCGTTCGATCTCGCCACCAGAGCTATCGAAAGAACGTTGCATTACTTGTGGTTTCGATCACGTCAACTGCCGAGTCACAAGTATGCAAATCCGACTGGCGATATAAACCACTCTCCTAGTACAGGTAGATAATCTGATTAATTAGGTCGATGGAAACAAAAGACTGAACTGATGTACCTGCGGGTAGTTGTTCACAGGGTTGCTGCGTGCGGGAAGGTGGAGGCACAGCGACGTTGTGAAAGGTACACATGTGACTGTGGTCATAATCAAGATGCGGTCATAGTAGGACCCGTTTAACTTTAGTGGTCGTTGGGACTATTAAAAATGGTCGTAAAAACGGAAATACGGATAGACCCTCCCGCCACCGCCACAGCGCGTTGAAGATGAGCTTACATACTCGTGACCAGAATTGTCATCGTGATCCTCGACGCACACTAACCACCATATCCATCAATCATCCACTTCCCATATCAATTCCACAATATCCGGAAGAGACAGCCAAACCCGCCCCCCCCACCCCATCAAACACACCATCCTCTCACCCATCGGTATGAAAATAATGGGGCCGTAATAGTGGGATGTTCGTAATTTAGTGTAAATGCTATACAATGTCTATGTTTGGAATAAACTTTTGGAAAATAAAAATAAAATAAAACAAAAATAAATATAAAGAAAAAATAAAGAATATTTTCAAGCATGGTGAATTAACAACAAATAAAAATATGAAATAAAAAAAAAATGAAATTAACCTGCCGACGATAAGGGTTTGAACCCGGGCCGTCAGCTTAGAAAGCTCAGGACTTACCACGACACCACACTACCTGTTAATTGCCTTGGGAATATTATTAAGTTACTAATGAAATGCAGTTCACTATATTTTCTTATTTTCTTCGCAATCCACTTAAAATGATATTGATGCTGCTGAATAAGTTTACAGAATGATTCTAAACTAGTTTATATTGTATCTGGGTGCAAATTATCAACTACATATACCACAAATGTGTGGTTATTCAGTTTATTCTTCACGACACCAGCCGGGGGGGGGTAAAAAGCTAGTTCCGGAATTGCGATACCAATACTGGTAAAAACCAAGTTTTTACCGTAAAAAGGATTTTATTCACCTCCCAACAGGAGAGTTCCACTGCTATAGAAGGACAGGGGGCGTAACTCTTTTGTCTTCATCTGATAAACTGAACTAATTGAGAGACCATTAGTTCTTATTAGTAGCATATTCCTAAATATTTATAACCATTGGTCCCAATGGTGGATTTACCATAGAATACCACAAAATATTTTCCGTTTCCCTGTCTAAATCATACAAACTGGAAGCATCACATAATTGGCGATCTCTCCTTCCCCGCTTGTATAACTAAAAACTCTCAGATTCAGTAATCAGCGATGGACGAGTGATAAAAAAAGGGTTCTACCTTTAAAGGGACAATTCAGTCTAACAGCACATTAAAATTTGCATATATACCAGATACAAAACAGTTCTTTAGTTGGTTTTACTGTGATATGCCATAGCACACTGTATTGAAATGTATGTGAAATGTTCAAACTCACTTGTTGTCCGCCATTACACATTGTGGTCGGACGCCTTGTATACTGAGCCCTTGCCCTTGCCAGTGTAGTAAAGCATTTTTTTGTCTAGAATTACTCAAATCGCTCTTACAGTAGTGTGTTTACCTTATTAGGTGCATGTTCATGTCTAAATATTATTTCACCAACTCCTCAGTGGTTCTGTGTTGCATTTGATTAAAATACACGACTTTGGCTCGGGTATGGGTACAGCATACATGCTATACCTGCTTAATCGTATCGATCAACGATTTGGAATTTCAACGGTATTATTCATAATACTTAACAATGTCGTGGAATTTGAAAATATTTCTTGTTATATGTTTCATAAGGAATATGGAACTATACATTTATGTCATATTTTGTTTCGTGGTTATGAAACAGAATTAGCCTCATTGAATTGTCCCTGTAACCCTTCAACTATATCATCGAGTTCGAGATCATTTCTTTGTAGCGCTTGGTACTAGGCGTAGTATTTTTTTAAATTAATTTATCATGACTTTCGCTATCCTTTAAACTGTTTCGTTTTAGAATGGCTATAGCTTTTAATAAATCGGGAAGCACAAAGTAAATAGTCTTACCGTGTACTGTAAATATATGTTTCAATACGGAAGAAGGAATTTATTATGTCATACATGTATATATACCTGACGCGACTTAAATAATTACGCCTGATATGACTATAAATCTAGTTCCTGGTTTAACCGCTAGTGGGTGGGTGTTTATCTGACGTATTATTCTTACATAAACAGTGTAACGACAAACGAAATAACTTATCGTCAAATACTTATTCATTTTTGTCAACATGAACTTATCCACGAATGTTACATTTTCGTTGGAGGATGAAGATTGGAATGAATTTAAATCGAATGGTATCCCCATTGTTGTGTTTTTGATATGCCTGTGTGCAACTGGAACTGTTGGAAACATGCACGTATTCCTGGTGTATTTACTAAAATATAAAGTCAAACATATACAAGACGTTTATCCTGTGTTTAGCCGCCGTGGATTTCCTAGGATGTATACTCGGTATACCGATGTCTCTTTACATCATCATACACACGTACTCTCTACAGTCAGCGGCTTTCTGTAAAGGTGCCAGGACACTTAGCTACTTTGTTGGAGCATACTCTCTTCTACTTCTGGACTGTATCGCCATAGAACGTTATCGGAAGGTGTGTCAAGCCACACGTGCTCAGTTCACGTTAAAGATTACCCGTGTGATATGTGCTTCATTGTGTCTTCTTGTGATAGCGGTGATCATTATACCCGTTGCCATTATCTATGGCATCAATGAGAGGATAACTAAAACTCATTCACTCATTGGATATGAATGTACAGTTTTAGACCAGTACAAAACCTCAACGCTCATAAAAGTATACCGGGGGTTTGTCTTTTTTGTTTTCGTGGCCCTCTTGGTCATTGCAGTGGTACTCTATACTTTGATCGGAAGAAAAGTTTATACTCATAAAAACAAACTCAGAAAAACTGATGAGGTTTTGGCAACCGAGCCTCGCGTTAAAGAATCTAAACTAAGAGATGTCTCACTATCGTCGGCAGATGATGGCAACAAACATGGCAACAGGCAACGCCAAGACAACGACTCTGGAGTTATTACAAGCGCTGTTTCGACACCCGAAACTTCCAAATCTAACTTATCTAATGAAAGTCATGCTACGACGTCATATCCCCATGGCAATTTTGTCCAAAGCAATGCCAATGAATTCAAAAATCAACAAAAAGCCGGAGCAGAAATCAGAAACCTTGATACATTGAAGAAAAAGAAACGAAAAGCACTTGACAAAAGTATAAACCTGACTATGATATTTCTTGTTGTTTCAATAATATCGTTTGGGGGTTATCTCCCCTATCTTGTAGTCACGTTGATTCGGAATGTAAACAAATCCCTGTACCAGAGCTTCACGGACAATTTTGGAGCCCTTGATCTGTTCATTCGCTGGGATGATTTTCCTGAACAACGCCATAAACCCGCTGGTGTATGGCTTCATGGACGGCAAATTCCGGAGAGAATTAACAAAACTGTATGGTCAACTTGTGTCTCACTGTTCAGTATATAGAAAGTGAATTTATTTGACGTTTTGATAATGAATGTCAAAGTAACAGTTTACGAATAATTATTGAAAACAAAATTTTAAAATTTATTATGGATTACTTATATTTTGTATTTTATTCAAAGAATTAACTGATTGCAGTAATTATATGAATAAACCTGGAACAATTCTGACACTTCAGAATGTAGCACACTAGAGGAAATTCAAGGTAACAAAGCAATGAATAAAAACTATTTAAGTAAGAACGGCTATTGTTATAGTCATTAAATGAAACAGATTAAAGGTATGACATTTTTATTTATTTGGAAATATCTAGGAACCTACAAAACGTGATTGGACACTAATCACCATTATTGTAAAGAGTGTTACAAGGATCTCGAAATTTTAGATACACACACGAAGAAAATAAATTAACCAAGGAAGTTAATTCGAAATTGTGTTACAATGCAAATAAAGATGATCAATCATTTTACGACCATCTTCATTCACATATAGAGATCAGCAGAGTTTGAATACGATATGAATTTATTTAAGTATTGATGTCACTATTTTTAACTTCATCGGAGTATGGAAGAAATTTGTTTGCAAATTGTGTGAATCCGCGTACACTATAATCTCGGATTTGTTCATAGTAATAGTATAAAGCAAAATAAATCTGCCAATCAGTAAGTCGGATTTATTATGAAGACAAATACAAATTAATTATAGTGGTATGAAAAAAAATGAATCTGCCAATAAGAAAGTCGGATTTAGAATGAAGACAAATAAAAATTAATTATAGTGGTACATGTATGAAAAAACGAATCTGCCAAGTAGAAAGTCGGATTTAATGTGAAAACAAATAAAAAATAAATATAAAAAACAGAACTATATTAAAAACAGGTGTCTTCCAGTCAAATGACGATGTCTGGCATGATGCATATTCCTCATAGACTTTATTGTACCGTAACTTTAGCAAGAGTGTAGCTAAGCTAAATGATGAGGAATAGACCTAGTACATCTGATAGACATATGTCTGCTATGTCACATCATACTTAGAATTTCTCGACACTTGCGAAATCAAATCCTAACTTTATTGAAATCAAGAATTAATTTAGTTGTCTGATCAATCATTTTATTTTTCTCTTATACTTGCCGTTACATTAAGCCATACCACTGTACCGAGGATAGAAGACGGACGATTTGTCCCAGGTTGGTCTCCACCCAGGATTGTTCGGGGTGCCATCATTGAAATCATAACGCTCAAGCCCGGCTAACAGTTTAGCTTCTTTTGTTGCTGCAATATCTGGCATCGTATCCACAGCATAGATATGCTTCCGGTGTTCGGTATATGGATTTCCGGTTGTTGATCTGAACACTATATTTTTCTGGGAAGGCCAATGAGCGGTACTACGGAAATTATCATATGCGAATTTCTTTGTCTTGTAATCCTCATCAGTTGCCCAAATGGCCGGTGCCATGCAGACAAAAACGACAAAACGCCATCTATCTGAATTGCTCCTGCCTCGTTTTGGTAAAACAGCGTCATGGACCGTACGTGAGTCCCATACGACCATTCCGCCCTTCGGAACCTCAATTATCCTTTCGGTGCACCCTTGTTCTTTATACCAAGCAATCCATTCTTCCTTTAAAGGGAAGAACTCTTCCTCATTTGCCTCGTCTTCGAGGACCATAGCGTCAGGAAAAGCTTCCTGGAATATGTCGTGATAAAGATGAGACTTTTCAATAAGTCTCAGACAATGATCGCCCTGAGTAGTCTCCTCCAAGTATACAGCTCCTTGATAACAATGTAATCCTTTCCTCGTCTTTCCTTGGTCAAGGTAAAACCAGTTTGTATCCTCACTTCTGTACTTCCCTCCGCCTTTTTTAATGGCAACAATACTTTGTATCAGTGATTGCTTTCATTACGAAAATTAACTCTTTGAAGATATTTTCATGTCTATCCATCAGATGCATAAAACACGGTTAATTGTTCATTGGAAACATGCTTTAAAACTATCAAAGCAGATAAATGAGATCATTAAAATGTTTGATAACCATACATTGTGAGCCAAGCTATTTTATTGACCTCAACCGGCCAGTTATCGATACTTCAGTCCCTTGCTTTTTCTTCAACAACGTAGCTTATAGTGAAGTTTGTTTAAAATGTGTTTCGTATAATGTTATCTTCTTGCAATCTCATAACGTTAACATGCATCGAGGAGGATAATGTTCTCCTTTTTCTCAACATCACGCACATATTACTGAAAAATAGTACTTATCTATTTGAACCGATTCAATATTTCTGAGCTGTCTCATGTGTTTTCCGTCATACATTACCGAGTTCCGGTGGTATCCCTATGGCTATGCCATCCATACTACAAAGCAGCTTTTCTGTTCTCCACAAAGAGGCAAACACAGGCTTTGATTTTAGTCGAACTCTCCACGTGGCATCGAAATGACCAACTCTGTAGTAGTGCATCAGCGAGTCATGGCTGAAAGGGGGGTCGTCTCCAAACTTCTCCACCCATTCTTTGTACTGTCGGGTGTAGCTAGCACAATCTTCTTTTGATACCACTCCCGGAACAATGGAGTAACCTTTTGTCTCGAGGTCGTGTGACAATGCACTCCTTGATAGATTAAAAATGTATATATGTATATATTTTATTTTAAAATATCACTAAATCTGATCACTTAAATTACCAGCCAGACATGAATCCTAATCTTCATTCGTTTACATTTGTAACAGTGTGGTTTTAAGTATTCGCCCAGCTTCGTGCTTACAGGCCAAAATCGGGTATACGAAAAACGAACAATTGTGGATCTGCATATAATACAAACGTCTACTTAGTATACAAGTGTATATCAATCTTAACTCATATGCACCAGGCTAATCAACGTGAGACTTGACGCCTTCGGAAGATCAGAACTACTTAGGGTACTTAGGCCATATTTCGTGAGAATTCTTTCGCTTTGACTACCTTTTCTTATTGTGTTGGACACACTGTGAGTAGGTTAAATGTGACAATGAGTCCTATCTGTTATAACAAGGGTAATAGTTATGTTATTATAAAGGCTCTGTAAATTTCATACCTGTCCAGGGCAGTGGTGTCCATGTTCACAATGATGATGCGTCAGGGTTCTGTGACAATTACACCTACTGTTATCCACGTAGTAATATAATATACACATTATCTTATGTAGCGGATACACAAACTGTTATAATCTATAAGGATATAGTCCATACATTAGATATTCATATCTCATATCAGTCTCTACATATGTATGTACCTGTATGTATCTGCACAGACAGGCCTAAACTGTACAACTACGGCGTCTTTTTTGTTTATAAATTATTCGCAACGTCTTTGTTTATAAATATAAACCTAGTATAGTTGGGGTATGTCTGCTGATCAGATTTACTCTGTGCATGTTTCGTTGAGATAAATGCGACCTTTAAGCAAATGGTAGGTTGAAATACTCTTCAAAACCACATACGTACTCACCACACGCTATTTTGGTTTGCCGTTGTCAGTATAATGTGACCGGGTGGGGTGTATTGCTTGGTGTCTTCGGTGGCATGCTTCAGTGATATAGCACTATAAAAAGGGCAACAGTTCCACTATACAAGAAGACACAACACGAATATACCGCAGTCCTCCCAAAACATGCACCTCGCACAACATACACGCAACACACCGAAATACGTGGGAGGCCGTCCTTACATGACCATAGCATGTTAATAGGGACGTTAATAAATCGAGACAAACCAAACAAAACAAACCCACGTTATTCTGAATTATTCTATCTTCCATTGTTTTATATACTTATATACATGAAGGTAATCAGACCTATTTGGAAGATTTACATAGAGACAGAATAGATTAGGATTACCCACACATACTACATATATAGCATATAACAGAATATTGTCCAAATAAAAATCCTCCATTTTGAGGGAAAAGAAGAATAACCTTTATTGACACTCTTCCATTTTGAACACTATACAAGCTCAGGATGAAGAATAAACGTTTCACTCCAATACAATGGTAGCGAATGAAACACTATGGACGCTTTAGAACCATGAGAGCTTATCTCAAACCACAAGAATTGACACAATTGATATAAATAAGGTCCAAATTGACATTACAAATATATCAATATTAAAGTGGAGGAAGGATGGAATTTGGAGTGCATGCGCAGTGCCAAGGTAAGAAAAAATAAGGATTAAATCTAAAATTGAAATTCGTGTGGTCAAATCACAATGAAGTTTTTATACGAAAATCTTAAACATTTCACCTTTTCCTTTATGTCACTGAAGCGTCCATATCATGATCAGCCGGTTAAATCTCTTTAATCAGTTTCCAAAAAAAACTCTCACGAGGAAGTCTTATTTACATAAAACATGATGGAAATCATTTGTTATGCAGTGACTTTTAAAACACATCCATTCAACATCAACATATATGCATTGTACATGTACTAATCTCCCGTAAAAACATCATCAGTATATATATTCAGAGATTTACGCCACATAATCTAAGTCTGTATCAATGTAACGTGACGCTACCAACATTCGAATACTTTTTGAAGATAATTGTAAAACATTTCTAGCGTGTCCTTGAATCCAGGTTTGTTTTTATTGACATTCCACCAATAGATGGCTTCAGTTTTAATTCCGTGATATATTTACTTGTCAAACCGTGCAGATATATACAAATAGAGATCTTTGAAGCATGCCTTGTCGGTCAATCCTCGATACTCTAGCTATATAGGAGTCCGATCACTGATGATCTCTACACCCCCTGGGACTATCCGGCATAGTAAAACTGGAGCCAGCTGAGAGAAAAACTCTGAACCAATCACAGGCAAGCAAAAAATTCCTTTGAAGACTACAGAGAGCGACTCTCAACTTCAAAGCCACGCAGTCAACCACGGTGTACCGTAGTACGGTTTCTTACCTGTTCTGTTCTGTTGCCTCCAGTTTTACTATGAGGTAGGCCTAGTCGAGGGGTGTAGAGATCGAAGGTGATCGGAACCCCTGGAGTATCGAGGATGGGTCCAGCCCTGTGTTTCAGCAGGTTTGAGTACCCAAAACAGATCGCCCTCCCAAATAAAGTTTGATTGACAAATGCCGTAAACATCATAAAAATGATTGAATGCGTTTCAAAGTTCAAATATTGTTTACATGTAGTTCATTTAAGTCACATTTCTGTCAAAAACATCCCGTTCAGCAATTGATTTTCTTGTTTTGTAAAATATCTATAATGTTTTTAAGATTGTCGCACGACGTCATTTCCCGGAATTTTTCAGAATTTCATTATTTTCATTTTCAAAAACAGATAATAAACGATTTGAAAGCAAACGACTTATGGAAATTACAGTTATTATTCGGGACCATTTTAATAATTTATACTCATGGCAGTTTTTTTTGTTAGTTAATAGATTGTAAAAGGATAATTCTGTATAACTTGTTTTAAGATTGTTTTGTTTTGGATACCGTCACGTATACGTTCTAGAAATAATTTTAAATATTTGTAAGAATTTTATTAATCAATGATTTATAAATAAAATCTATATGTTTATTGTTAGGTAAATAAGACATTTAGCCAGTAATTATACTTGTAATGTATACATTTATAATAAATTTAATCGTAAATGAATGAGTAAATTGTCAGTACTATGCTGTACTCAGTAGTATTGTGTGCTTCCGGATTTAAATTTTCCGTCAATGTACACATGTGATTCTAAAATTACACAATCCAATATGGCGGCCTCCATGAAAAGTAAAAATTGTGATTTTTGAGCAGGGTTAACGTTACATTCTCTAAAATGACGGAGATACGAGTTACACCATTAGGTAAAAAATTGTATTTTTTGTGTGCGTTTTAATTGATTCGATTTGTGTACTTGACAAGTGGTCAGGATAACTAAGCAAAGGATACATTGTACCTGTATAAGTCACCACGATCTGACGATCTGGATGTTTTTAACGTAGTACCCGTTAATGAGTTTCTATTGGTGGTAAATCTATCTTAAATGCATTATCAGACACAATTCTTATTTTATAGTTTATATACGCTGATTATGTAATGTTTAGTTTTAAGTAAAAAAAAAGAAAAATAACAAAAAATGTCAATTAAGAGTTTATAATTTCGGTGGATAAGTCTTAAATGTTGCACATCTTTATCATAAGATGTTAAGATCTTTCTCTTATCTATTTTTCAGGTGCTGGCCAGGGTATGTAGAACATTGATCTTAAAAAAAGATTGAAGGTCATAGTGTAACTGTATACAGGGCTCTGATTATTTGACCTGCTAATTACTGTATACATAAAAATTCTAGAAACCAACATGATCTGAATCAGTACATGTAATTTCTAACGTTACGTATTAATCATAGACTGAAATAACCTCACATCCAATACTGTATATGCCAAAACTTTAGACAGCTTCAAAAACTCTCTCTCATCTTCTAAACTGTAAAAGTCATTGAACTATGTTTTTAACCCTATTTATTTCTATGTCACTTTTTTGTGGCTATTTCCTTTTTTTCTGCAAGAAGTGTATTATTCTAATTGTGGATAATATTTGTTTTCTTCAATTATTCTCATTAAGATTTAAAATTTTCACTGCAATTTGCTCAATCACCCATGGCCAAGCTATCAAAATAGCCGGTAATGTCGACTAGTGATACACAAATGGCAGAATTCGAAGCAGAAGAAGTATACAAATGTAACGGTTGTAGTGGAAAAGATATTACCATCTGACTGATTTTTCAGTCGGAGGCTTTAAATTTCTACTACAACAGCTAACCATTATTACATTGGTGGGGATCTGATTTTCAAGTAATCTAATTTAAAGATCTACAGCTGTAGTTACACTTTAATTCAAAGTTGCATGATCAGATCCATCCAAGTAACATAGCACAGATATAAATTGTAAAGCACTACAGTATTATAATATATATGTAATATTTTAAATTTTTTATTGTAAAAAATTAAAAATTAATGAAAATTAATGAAAAGCGATGAACAGGATATATTAATAAAAAATAGTATAACAACAAATTTTGTAAACCTTCAGATGTTGGTCCGTAGCTGTATTTTGCTTTTCTATGGCGGTAAAAATGTCATGCTGGACTGTGGAATGCACATGGGCTACAATGATCGAGGTATGTATGTAAAGTTATTGGTGTTCAGAATGGAGAATGAAAATCCTAATTGTCATATCATTGATCTTGTGTTGTTGTGCAAAATTATTTCTTCTAAATTTTACAATTAACTTTCAAAACTTTGCAAGTTATAAAGAAATTAGATAGACAAGATATTTTTTGAAAAACAGTGATCTTTTATAATCCAATCATAAGAATGTCCTTTTACTTAACAGTTAACTCTAGTATATGTATAGCTATCAATGAGGGTATTACATGTGTAATAAGCATATTTTCACATTGTATCAACTTCAACAAAGAAACATAAACCTATTTTTATTAACTTCTTCTGGAACTATAGAGTACGAAGATGTCCTATCAACTTCACAGGAGACAAGGTTTACAGACTGTATTTAGAAATAAAACCATTTTAATTTGATTAAAATGGAATATGATAGAGCGGTTAATTACCTTTTAGCTACTTTTGCATACTGTAGTCAAATGTACAGTTATAAGTTATTGTATATTTTATTTTTGTTTGATTTAAAAGCGCCGGTTTCCTGATTTTACCTACATCACAAAGGATGGGCAGACTGACACAGCACCTGGATTGTGTAATTATCAGGTAAAGAGAAACATATATAGAAGGCACATTTCCACGTTCTTTCTGTCTTGAATCTCTGGTGATAAAAACTTATTTAGTATAAATTATACTATGTAACATGGTAGTTTTGCCGTGGCATCGTGCGTATAAAACTATTTATACAAAAGGCTCTATCCTCCTAAACCCTTGAGTGAATTTACATCCATATTTGGTGTGAAAACATCCTTGGGGGAAGGACAATCATATTTTATATAAATGAGATAGGTCCGACCCCTAGGGGCAGAGGGGCGGGGCCACAAAAGGGCAAATTTTCTTAATTATAGCTTTTTTAAATCCTACTTCCTCCTTCATCATATTTGGTGTGAAACAGTCATTGGGGAAGGACAATCATATTTTATATAATGGACCCTTGTTGACCCTAGGGCTTAGGGATGGGGCCTCAAAAGGGCAAATTTTCTTAATTTTAGCTTTAATATCACTACTACTCCTTCAGTCCTTGGATGAATTTCATCCCATATTTGCGTGTGAAAATTCATTTGGGAAGGACAATCATATTTTATATTAAATGAGTCTGGTCTGACCCTAGGGGCTGAGGGGTGGGGCCCCAAAATGGCAATTTTCTTAATTTTAGCTGTCCCAATTCCTGTTTCAGGTTTCGGTCTCCGATCTCAATGAAAAAATTTGTCTATAAAGGTTTTAAATTGATGCCGAACAACATACAAACATTTTCTTAAAGATTTTTGGTATTCCAAGATGGCCGCTGGCCTACTTCCTGTTTTAAGGTTTCAGTCTCCGATCTCTCAATGAAAAATTGGTCTATAGGGGTTTTAAAGGTCCACTACCTTTCCGAAACGGCTTTTAATTTTTAAAATGGGGAATGTAAAACAAGATCGATAATTTTGTAGAGTCCTAAAAAAAATTACTAACTTACTGTTAATACTACATTTATCATTTCCCGCCATCGTCCTAAAATACCGCGCGGTAGTTGACTATCACTGCGCCAGACGGCAAACAGCGAATTGACTCTCCACTGTTTTCATATATTACGCAGGCAATCTTGCATATGTTTGGTGTCGTAACCTTATTTTAGATCATCGGTATGCATTTTCTGGTGTTATTAATGCTTTTTAAGAAACCTTTATATTTTGCTCCGAAAGGTAATGTGCCTTTAATTGATGTCAAACAACATGAAAACATGGCCCTCTTGTTTGACTAAGTATTTGCACAACATATCATGATGAGTTTTCCTTTGAGTAAGCAGAACCTAAGTCATAAAGAGCATTTGCCATTTCTTGGTACAAAGTTAAATATTTTTTTCTTCTCTGGGAACTCTGAAATTTTATTCAAACATCAGAAGTGTGGTTTATCACGTGATAAAAGGCCTTAAAGACAATTAAAACCAAACCTTATTCACCTGACCTTATTATAACCTTAAAATAATGTTTAAAGATGGTCCATCGCTGACAAATGGTATTTTTTTCACTATCAAAAACAGGAACAGAGGATTTAGTATTTTTTTCAGTTACAAAAGTTACTTATTTTTCACCATTACTACCATTCAAAAGTTTCAGCTTCTAATTTTACTTTAAGTTAAAAATATGAAAAATAATTAATTGCATCCCGGAAAAAATCTGTGGCACTATATCTAATATGGAATGAAGTAATGATTGTGCTTGCACCAAATGCGAAATAAATTATTTTATGTTATTTGTTGTTTAATTAGGCACATATATATATACTATTAAACACCAATTATTGTTCAAATGATGAATACCATATATGCTCTGTCGGCGGTGGAGCATCTTTAATTACTATAAATGTCACCAACTGTATTCTAATTAGTTCTTCTCTAATGTTCTCAGCCACTTTCACCTGGACCACTGTGGCGCCCTGCCTTACATGTCAGAGATGGTAGGCTTTGATGGACCAATATACATGACACATCCAACCAAAGCTATTTGTCCTATTCTCTTGGTAGGTGACACTTCAAGTTATAGATAAGTTAAATGAAGACTGTAGAAAATTATTGGTATCAGAGGAATTTCAATTATCATATACTTATATACCCATCAGATATTAACTGACAAAGGTACTGTTTATGAAGTAAATAATCAGGAATTTTTTCATACAGTATAATCTACTTTCCACCTCTAGCTCCCACAACAGTCTGTCTTTGCAATTTCTTGTATTGTAATAGTTATTTATTTAATTTCTATTGTAATAGTTATTTAATTATCTATTTATCATTTATATTTCAGGAGGATTACAGAAAAATTACAGTAGAGAGAAAAGGAGAAACCAATTTTTTCACGTCAGAAATGATCAAAACATGTATGAAAAAGGTCATAGCTGTCAACCTACATCAGACAATGCAGGTCAGAGTTGTCCTCCTTCATCAACAAGTTCTGAAAGTGATATTTCTCACTCCTTCTCAAACATTTTAATATGAAATTAATGTTATCTTTGATGTCTTTTGTAAAATATTGAGCTGATCAATGTTTTAGAACATGAATTTAAATGTCATTATAAAGACTTTGCCTTTTGTACCAAGAAAATCATATTGCATGTTCCTTTTTGTGATCAAGAATGCATATGGTCAATGCAAGTAATGGTATATATAGCTAAATTCTAATGCATGTAGCAGGGCAAAAATTGTCTGTTCACCTCATAACCAATGCCCAGTCCTGTATATTTGTACTTTATTTAGTGTTCAGTTGTCCTAAACAGGTTGATGATGAGATGGAGATCAAAGCATACTACGCTGGCCACGTACTCGGAGCAGCAATGTTCCATATCAAAGTTGGACAGCAGTCTGTTGTGTACACAGTAAGTTTATACAGATTAGCTGAGAGGGGGCTATGATTTTGTAAGTTTGTAATTTGTAAGTCATTTTCTTCTTTGTTTCTCTGTATAGAATGTTGCAAATATTTGTTTCATGTTTCCACAATATGGTGTTAGGCTCATACTAAACAACGTATATAAAATGCATCATATTGT
The DNA here is from genome assembly GCF_041381155.1 of Argopecten irradians. Classification (NCBI taxonomy): domain Eukaryota; kingdom Metazoa; phylum Mollusca; class Bivalvia; order Pectinida; family Pectinidae; genus Argopecten; species Argopecten irradians. Next base: position 31,197,955 of record NC_091144.1, read on the forward strand.
ATTGAATGAAATATATATTACAAATAACAAATCCCCATATTAACATTAAATATTTTTGTATAATTGTTGGCTCGTAATTGTAAAATTACATGAGGTCTGACTAATTACATTTCTGAAATAATTCTTAGGACTTTTTTTTTTTTTTTTAATTTTTTATTTTCGAACATTTTACACAGTATATATAAATGGACACTAACACACAAACACTTGCATATGCACTCATTCACAATACTTAAAAACATCAAATTGTACGTTATGAGACATCCATAAAAACATATATTTACCATTAATAGCAAACCATAACGCACATATATGCATGCTCTCACTCTCTCTCTCTCTCTCTCTCACACATACACACACACACACACTCACATACATACAGACAGACAGACAAGACAGACAGACGGACAGACATACTAAAGAAGAAAGATAAGAAGGAAGAAGAAAGAAGAGGGAGGAGGTACCGTTACACATACACTATATTATAGTTTAAATATATTATATTAAATAAAAAAATAAATAAATTGTTCTGAAGAATCGTGCTGATCGGCTACATAAACCGGTTAACCCTAACCAAAGATAAAAAGAAAATTAAAGTAAGTTAGCAGTAGTAAAATACTAAGTGAAAGACTAGGGTAAAGGTATATACTTAAAGGTCTAATAAAGGTTTCCATTTCCTCCAGCCTATTTCAAATTGCCTTTTAATATGGTCACTTTGACTAAAAAACATATATTTTTGAACTAAAAAATTATCCTTAATTACATTAATAAGAGCATTGATATTTAAAGAGTTGCTAAGACATCTGGTTTTATAAATGTAATGTTTCATAATTATCAAAATTTCATTGTCAACAGAGCTACAATTTTGTAAAACTATTCCAAAAAGAAATGAATCTTTATTATATGCAAAAGGAATAAACAATAAATCTAATAAAGTTTCAAAATTTTGAAGCAGAGTTTGCACCTCTTTGCATTCCCATAGGCAATGTATAATTGTCTCCCTTTCTATATTACATAAAGTACACATTGGACTAGGATTTATTCCTATCTTATGAAGGAAGGTATTAGTAACTAATATATGATGAATAATTCTGACTTGAAACCATATCAATTTGGAATTTTTTGTTACCTTAAATGGAAGAGTATATATTTTTAACCACATTTCTGTATCAAAGTTAAAGCTCAAATTCCATTTTCTAGTACCTGTTGGAGTTGTAGATGGAGTTATGATAAACCTATAGAAGTCTTTCACACCCTTTTTGCTTTTAAAGAAAATTTCTAATAATTGTGGTATAAAAGGGTATGAAAGTTTCTCTGGTTTTATTTCGAGATTTCTTAAATAGCGCTTTATTGACAATATTAGTCCATGGTATTGTAAAAAATTAGTATCTATTCCAAATTTTTGTATAAATTCGTCAAAAGAAAGAAAAGTAAAATTGTCAGAATTTTTCATCAAATCATTTAAAATTAAAATACCTGACCTAAACCAATTGGGGTAAAAAACAAATTTATTATCAATTTTAATATCATTGTTGTACCAGAGAGGTGTTTTGAGGATACACTCTTGTCTATTTAGCCTCATATCTTCAGAATAATTTAATTTATCCCATGCTTTAAAGACATCTTTCCAAAATTGATTACGACATCTGGATATACACAATTTTACATAATCCTTCCCACAATTATATATCTTATTTAAATCTAGAGTTGACTTGAGGATCAGATACCATTTGCCTGAAGACGAAAATAATCTTCTAACCCATCCTAACTTTAATGAATGGATGAAAGCATACAAGTCAATCATCTTAAGCCCACCATCTGCATATTTTTGAATCATAACATCTGATTTGATCTTATGGCATTTACCATTCCACAAAAAATCGAGTAATAAAGAATTTATTGTAGCTAAATATTTTTCTGGTGGGTTTGGTAGGGTTATAAATAGATAGTTAAGTTGCGAGATCAATAAAGATTTAATAACATTGATTTTCCCAATTGGAGTCAAGCTCCTCCTCTTCCAAACAGTAAGAAGTGACTTGAGTTTTACAATTTTTTTGTCAAAATTCATTTTTGGTATCTGATCTAAATCAACTGAAAATTCAACCCCCAAAAATGTAAATCTGGTTTTCCCCCACTGTAAATTCAAATCTGGCCTATATGTTACATTACTGTATTTATAGCTCCCTAACCATATAACTTGTGTTTTACTAGTATTAATATTTAAACCTGAAATTTTTGCATAGTTATTCAACTCAGATATAGACTCATTAAGAGACCTCTCTGACCCATCTAGTATTAAACCAGTGTCATCTGCATATTGCACGTTCAAAATTGGTACATTATCTACATCAATGCCTTTAATATGATTATTATTTCTAATTCTTGCAGCTAGAACTTCTGCACATATAATAAAAATGTAGGGAGCTATTGGATCTCCTTGACGACAACCTCTTTCTATACTGATACGTTCCGATAAATTTCCCCCTTGATTAATTGAAGAATATACATTATTGTTAAATAATTTTAACCACTTTCTTATTTCTGGTCCAAAGTTAAAATAGTTAAAAACTTTATCAATAAATCTCCATGAAACGGAGTCAAATGCCTTTTCGAAATCTACTAACATCAACATACCTGGAATATTTAAATCTTCAACATATTGCATTACATCATACACTGTGCGGATATTTTCACCTATATACCTACCAGATAAAAAGCCAGTCTGATCTTCATTGATAATTTTATCTAAAACTGTTTTGATTCTTTGTGAAATTACCCCTGAAGCAATTTTATATGTAATATTTAAGAGTGTAATTGGCCTCCAGTTTTTTAAGAAGTGGCGTGGCTTATCTCCCTTGGGAATACACACAATAATTCCATGTCTTTGGGTAACTGAACATTGACCTACTAAAAAACCATGATTTAAAGAGCGCACAACAAAACTACCTAAATTACTCCAAAAAACTTCCTCAAACGTTATCTTACCCTCTAAGCTATCTGACTCAGTATTATTTAATTTTGGAATATTACAATTTTCTAAATGTACTTCTAAGTCAACGTTATCAGTCTCCCTAAACTTATAAAGATTTTCATAAAATAATCTTACTTCAGACAGGACTTCCTCTTGTTTAGTTATAATATCTCCATTATCTTTTTGTATTTTAGGTATGATCTTAGAAGTGAAATTTCTGTTTTCTAAATTTAAAAAATATGATGTTGGTTTCTCCCCCTCCTCAATCCATTTTGCCCTTGATCTAATTAGACTGCCCTTAACTTTTTTAACACGTACAGCTTCCAACTCCTTTCTTAATCTATCTAATTGTTCATGGTCAGGATCAGTTTCCGCCTCTAGTAATTCAATTGAAGTCTTAAGATTATCCTCAAGTATACTAGCTTGTTTTTTCCTAAAAGATGAATATGATATAGATCTACCCCTTATTTCCATAAGTAATGTTTCCAGAAATAATTGATCATTTATTAAAAACTGTATATCACTGTTAGAAATATTTTCAATAGAATTAAAATTATACACAGGTAAACAGTACTGCAGCTTGACCTCCTCAATACAAGTTTTAATCATTTCCAGATATTCAGATTCAAATAATAAAGAGTTGTTAAATTTCCAAAGTCCCTTCCCTTTTTTAAATTCATTCAAAGTCAAAGATAATGTTGGAATAGAATGGTCAGATCTATAACCCGGTTCAATTCTGGACCTATTAACACTAGAAAGAAGAGTTTCGGATATTAAAAAGAAGTCCAGTCTTGCTTGTTTTATAGGATTTACTTTTCTCCAGGTATAGCGCCTAGTAATCTGGATGGTGCTCCCTAATACCGATATACACAGATTGAACTGTGTTGGATTTTGTCATTTGGCACTCTAGTAGTGGTTTTATTAAGCAGAGATGGTCTTTATACAGAGATAGTCTTTATACATAGTTGGTGGTTATACAGAAATGTTCTTTATACAGACGTGGTCGTTAGGTTTTAGTTTTATACATATTCAGCTATGCTATAATTTTTGTCTAAATTTTGTTAATACATGTATACGTAATCAACGTGAGATGTATGTTCTATTGCCAAAAATGTGTTTGTATAGCTTCCACCACTTGACAATTTCTCAAACAATCTTTGTCAAATCTAACGCTATTGGTGCACATGATATTCCTTATAAAAGCCTTAGCATAATACATAATAAAGAAACCTCCAGAACAGATATTTTAAATGACGAATGCATTTCATTTGCGGCAACATAAAATATGTCCAGAGGAAACAAATAACAAATCCCCATATCAACATTTATTTTTGTATGATTGTTGCTAAATAACCCTATGATAGCAGTTTCCTCCTTAGCGCAGTGCATATGTACTTGTTTTGGAAATGCTTAATGAAAAATACATTTAAGATATTTTACTCAGGGACTAGGTCTACTATCATGCTTTTTTAGGAACACTTAACAATAGCTCAAAGGCCACTCTACAATTGTAAGAGATGCTTTATATGTTTTGTTTTACCTTGTGTAAATTATCGCGTAATATATCTTTATTAATACTGAAAAAATAAATAATTCATCGACGTGTCACATATTTTTAAACATAGGACATTCATTGTACACGTACATGTTACATTGTTAAACAGTGAATGATTTATAAAGTGCCCAGTCAGTGTTTGACTTACGAGGCACAACATATAGTCTTACTCATTGTTAAAAGAACGTTTCCTCATGATTAATAAAAGTCATCTGGAATCTACCGTTATATTTAACTACTATGCCCACAAATCATGTTCCTTGTATCAATGAACTTTGTTTTCTCAGGTAGTTGAATATATTCAATATACAATGTACAATGTATTACAGACATTTGCAGAATAAGCAATATACAAGTGTAAATATTGCCCTTGCTATATCCTTCATTGATTCTCACAGATATACTGACAGCTATTGTCTGTTAAATCAAATATTGATAATGCCAGTCTAGTTGTTTAACTGCTTTGTAAAATTCAAAATAGAACCACACCACTCTACGTAATATACGTTTTTTTATACTAGAATATCGGAAAAATTGTATTGTGCAGTCGGGATTTGAAGCTGTGTTTTAGTCAGTTTTGGCTTGGTCGTCCTATCCAGGTATTTTAGGTTGCTGTAGATCTTTCCCGGTTACCTTAATGTTAACTTAGAATTTCTTTTTATTAATACATTGATTGTTTACGTTGATAATTTTATCCCCATTGTTAAATCTAACTAGATTTCATTTTATGGTTAGTCATTTTTTTAATTTTTAATTGACAATCGTACTCCCCATTTATATTAAACTAGACTTTTAAGTGAACAGTCATTGAGTTTTCTTTGAAAGATGCTCCACACGCCGACAGAGCATAAATGATATTCATCATTTGAAAAATAAATGGTGTTTAATCGTGTGTATATATATATATATACATGTCTAATAAACACAAAAACTAATTAAAAATAATTTATATTGCTTTTGGTGCATGCATGCGCAATCAGTACTTCATTCCATATAGGATATAGTGCCAGGTATTTGTTCAGGATGTAATCAATCATTTTCTATATTTTTAACTTGAAGTAAAATTAGAAGCTCAAACTTTTTAATGGATTATTGGTGTAAAGTAAGTAACTTTTGTAACTGAAGAAAAAACTCAATCATCTATTCCTCTTTTTGATAATAAACAAATACCATTTGTCAACGATGGGGCATCTTTGAATTTTTAATTGACAACTTCACCCAATTGTTATATTTAACTAAATTTTTAAGTGAACAGTTGTTGTTTTTTCTTTTGAATTTTTTACAGACAATTCTATCTCTAATGTTATATTTCCAACATGATTTTTAATATGGACAATTCTTGCTTTTTTCTTTTAAATTGTTAATTGAATGTTTCCCTCCCATTTTTATATGTTTAACTAAATTTTACATGTATATATATATAATATTCCACGTGTTTTTCTTTCAGATTATTAATTGACGATTTTCTCCCCATTATTACATTTTCACCTTTATTTATAACATGGACACTCCTTGTATAGTTATTAACGCCGTTTTATTATATAAATCAGCAAGAACACAGCGTAGATAACAACAACGACCACATTTCAATGAATTATGTGAACCATGCGTCCATATTAAAATGCATGTGTTGGTTACAATTATGCACATAATGCAATTTTTTAGACATAAGGATGTCTAATGACAAATATTAAAGCCATTATTATGACACGTTCTCATATATTGGCGTTTACCAAACCTAGAAGCATATTTACCTCATCGAAATAACACTTTTATCAAATTACACCAAATGATAATGTTTATCATGGACTAAATGCGTATGTATGTAATGCTTTATGGTACCCGTTTTCAACAATTAAATACTTTTCTATCATTATTGTGCATGACAATATGAATTGTAAATAAAACTCATATAGAACTGCTCAATAAGCAGAGGACCAAAATCATTCTCGTGTACTAATTAAAGCAAATACAATGTGATTTAAAGTGAAGGGGTTGTCGAGGGAGACGTAAAAATTTGATATGGATTATACTTATAAACTAATATTTAAAAGATCCTTGATCTCTCGTAACTTTAAGATGCTTCAACGCCGACAGAGATATTTGATACGGAATCCTTTTTCTAGACATTAATAGAATAGGTGTCCGTCCTTCTTGACATGGTGAATTCTGCCACTGAAATCCCAAAAATAGAAATGATGACATCATCGTTGACGTCATCATACAATAATTATATTGTAATCTGTATATTTGTACCCAATTAAGTTAAATAAGGATACTCCTGCTTTCCGAATCATTTTGAATTTTCAAGAAAGCTTTGTAATGCAAAAGTTATTTCCTGTGCTATAGCTGTGCGAAAATATTTTTTTTTTCTTCAGCAATTTATTAAAAACATTAGGGCTTGCTGAATATAGTTAAAACACAGAACACACAAATATAAAACAGTATAAAATTCTGTTTTATGCCATATGCATGTTTAGACGAAAACATAACTGCTGATTAGGATAATTTTACAATTACTAATAAATTTCTAGTCAAATTGTGAAATGAAACAGTAGACTACATCATCGCTTCATGGTCTGACTGTATGTACGTATTTCACTGTACTTTTGATGTTATTGTAATGTTTTAAGCAATACTGCAAAAATAATTTTTAGCTATGATCTGTACTTGTAAAATTAAACGCTATGCATTGTAAAGTATTGTAATTTTCAAAATGTTGATAATTTTCACGGTGAATAAAATATTCAAAACTCTTCTTGATTCGGGTGTATTAAAAATACGGCACATATAACTTTAAAGTAAAAAAAGTGTTATATTTATATTTCAGTCAGTGAATGTAATGGTTAATTCGGCAAATTCCAACGGAAATACTTATTTTTAAAGCGCAATGTACTGGGTAACACTATGGTTAATATTTCAAGTTTACATATGACAAAATTGTTAATCAGTTTAAATGCATATCAAATTGGCGACGCTAATATTATTCAATTTGGTATGGACTGTAATATTAGTAAAAGTGTTTTGCGTCATATTTAATGCCTTGCAGCACTATTAATACTATCACACGTTATAGTGTTGGTTAATATTATGAGAAGATTGACAGAAACATGTGTACATTATGATGTAAATATCGCAAATCAATAAGCAGATTCAAGCATGACTGATTTTCGTTCTAATCGACAATGGGTTACGTAAATAATCTGGTAACCTTATGCGAATAAACACTTCAAATGCAAAAGCCGACAGGCTAAGGCGTTTGCCAGTAGTCCTAGAATTAGAAAGTTATGTGGAATATTAATGTTTCCCAAAATCATCTCATGGAAATGCTGACATTTCAAATGAAATTAAAACACAACTGCTCACAGGTTATCAAATATATGCAAATATGCATAGTGAGTTCAATAAAACAGAATCATAAATTCGATAGACGGAAAAGCTTGACAAGTAACATGTAGTTACTGCCACGAAGAAATCAATTATGATAGAATAATTGTATATGTCCATCTTAGTTTAGAACTATCTTATTTGAAAACAAAAGCAAAAATCAAATGAAATAGGGTACAGGTGATATTGCCAGAGGTTATAATCTTTATATAAACTGAATATAAACATAACAAACATAGCTATTACTGTTTAATGGATGTGGTACACAATCTCCATATACCATTAGATATTTCATTTATAATTATAATCTAAATGACACGATCAATAGTAACATTATATAAAGTATGGGTATAATTTCAATTACGGTGTTATTGGTACATGTACAAAATATATGTTGATATAAAATATGAAAAAAAGTATTTAATATATAACACGATCTCATTTTAAATTACACATCATTTCGACTTGAATCAATACTAGGAACTGTTTTCAGACGTCAGTGAGTGCAATGCGTTCTTGTGTTGGACTATACATCGAATGTTTTATCAAATTGAAAACAAACGAATTCCAAACATATATATATATATATATATATATATTTAATTGTTTCATTTAAAAAAAAGTTATAGTTACCACATCTTCTTTAAAACTCATTTTCGCTTGAAACTATTGTTTTTGGTTAATGCGCGGACGATTGTATCTCACGAACGTTAATCGCCGCGGAAATAACATATAATCGCAGATTCTTTAAAATTGACAGATGTTTAACGGGCCGATCTTTGTTATTTTTACCATCAATTTTAGAAACAAATTTTGATTAGTTAGAAAACAACTCGTAAAATGTACAGAAATATGTAACAATATCGTATTCACAATGTGTTTAATGGTCCAAAAGATTATTATTTTCGTTTCTTTTCGTCACCTATACGCAAAATAAACATGTTGTAGATATTTCAAGCATATTGCATAATCATGTTAAAGCGGTTTCGCATGTTGATGCTATACAAATATCAGACGGAGAGGTGTAAAACTAATAATAATTATGAATGAATTTGGATAAAAAAAATCCACTTCAATCATTTTTTCCATAACAAGATGTGTCTCGCAGACAAAATAACATCTCTTGTTTTTTCAATAGCATAAAAGTTAATGCGTGAATCAAAATAATAATCCTGTTAATTCTCACATTATATCTAAATAATATTCCATATAAATAAATAAATCACCCGTAAATGTGTATATGTACTTGTAAGCCAAAATAATATTAACATTTACTGAATCGATCATTATTGTTAATGCACTTGACTGGTGAAAATGAGGAAAAAAAATCATTTTTGTCACAAAACAACATTTTTGATTTATATCATAAAGATACAATTACAAAATATACAACGAATATTTACAAAATATATTCGCTAAAGAAAACCTTGTAAATAACAAAAATCTACTGAAAAATTGTTGATTAAGCCAAACGCACTTATTTCGCCAATGACATCAACATTTTAAAACATAGTTTCGTTTCTAACCAAAACTGCACTGCGAACTCCTTTCACTATCAATAAAAGTATTTTTATACATACATTTAACGATAGGAACGATATCAAATGGATAAGATTATTAATGTACATAAATCTCTTCGTTTTATTTTCAATTTTTAATTTGTTATGCCCGATAAGCTGTAGTGTAATGAGGAATAACAAAAGTAAACTGTTTTGGAAATCTATTTGGATTTATGAGACCAATACTAATCACTTTAACACAGTAGCCGGCCTTAGGGCTTCTAAAAGTATACTTTCAGACACGGAAGTTACTTAAAGTAGCATAACAACGCGTTTATATCTCCCCTTAAGGGATACTAAGATATCCATTCAAGAAAAACTCTAACATTATCTAACGATGCATCTTCCGGTAAGGCACTATATAAGGGTAGAGGTTTGAGAATATTGTCAGAGCAAGTCTGATCTCCACACAGCAAGGTAAGACATTTACTACTTTATCCTATTGGAACATGGAAACATGATCACGTATATTTTACTCTACATTCAATCTTCACGTGTTCTCAGTTATTTTATGGATTTTAACAACGATTGATTTTTATATGATAACTCACTCTACTTTTTTTTACTATTTGTTTTTAGATTTGTTTTCTTCCTTTCTATCTATGAACCTTTTTTCAAATGCATTTCAGATCGGTCACTTAAAATATGATTCTTGCAATATTACTGTTGAAACATCTTCTAGACAAAGGAGAAAGAGCATAATGATAGCTTTAATGAAAAGATTCAATATTCTATCTATCTTACATTTGTTTCATTTCTTTTTACAGCTTCAAAATGAACAAGTGTATCGCCCTGATCCTCATCCCATGCCTGGTGGCCTACGTTGTTGCCATGGGTTACCCCGGATACGGAGGTGCCGGATATGGAATGTCAGCTTACCTAACCCAGGATACGGTCTGAGCAACTACTACTACCAATACGGAAACCAACAACAGAAGAAGAGCTCCAACTTCGCTCTCTGTAAGTGACACATGCTCTTTTTATTGTTTCTTTTGATAGTTTGCTATAGAATATGACGTGAATTGAAACATGAGGGTATTGAAGTAAGTAGACTAAATGTAGAGCGATTATAAGCAGCCGAAAATGTTGATGATTTGAAACTCTTTTCAACTTTAGATGTACCAACTTTATATACATATTTCTAAGCTGTGTGTCGGCTATGGTTCGTTTGTTCTAACTGCAGTCCATTGATTCACGCATTTGTTCCAATTAATTATATATATATTTGTTTTACACAGTGATCTCTGGACTCCTGTTGCTGTTTGCTTTCAACATCACTGGAACTCTGACTGGTTAGATGTAAAAAAGCGAGGAGATCTACAATGCACTCATTCATATTATGGTAAGCATTATTCGTATTCAAAACATGTATACTATCTTCAAATAGTTAGTGTCGTTGGTACTTTTTCAGAAATTTTAAACGTAAAATGAATATTTCATTGCCATTAAACGAAAACCAAACAAACGAAAATAATAATGAAAAATCTACATTCCAATTACTATTTTTACAAAAACATTAGCAGCTCACTGCACAGTCATGTACTTCCTTACTACACGATCAGTATGGGTTTAAATCTACTTGTTGGAACTTATTTTCCTTATTCCAATAATTTGTAGATTTAAAATTTCAAAAATATGTATTTCAAACGGCTAAACTATTCATGACTGATCTGTTTAAATGTGAAATGTAATCAGACTTGTTTGTAAATGTAGTTAATGCCTAATATACTTTAATAAAATTCTAACGAGATTTATTTTATTATTTTCAGATTCCATACGACAGCCAAACATAGATGTAATATTGCGCGATGTATCTGTATTGTTGTTATTGTTGTTCTATTTATTATTTAAATTAAATATTACCAAAAAATGTACCTCAGTTTTTGTTCCTATTTACATTGCACTATACAGCAGACTTAAGTCTGTATTTCATCCCAACAAAATGTTGCCCACAATACCATGGGTCTTGGATAGTTTCTTAGTTTAGTTGAAGCATGTTTTATTGTGAAAGCAAAAGACAAAAGGATCAGGCAAAAGTTATTACAACTTATAAAAGCCTTTTCCTTACATACAACGACGAGACAAGAGGCAGTAGACCTAGACAATATTAATAATATTAATTACTAAATTTACGTTTTCATTAAAACCAAAATCTTTTGCTGGACTTTATAAATTGATGCACGTGTCTAAAAATACTTTGGTTTATTTGATCAGCATATAACTCGCTGCCACATAGTAAAACTTTCAAACTTACATCAACATTCAAGTATCTCACGTTATCTAATAAAATAATTCTGCAATTCAAATACTTATTACATTGGACGAAAAACGAAAGGCACTCCCATGCATATGACCACAGATAAAATTTGGACTGTTAGTGAGGTTTATGCGAAATAAATCGAAATGTAACTGGCTATATCGATGTCTGAACTTTGTATGTACAATATATGTATTTCTGTCACCAATATTGTGATAGGCTGGACAATTTTCATCAGATATCTATTTTTTAAAAGTTGCTAATGAATGTGATGATCTAGTCGCTTCATCCAAGTCATTCTATATATGAAGAAAGAAGTCATAAAAGAATATTTAGTTTAAAAAAGTATGTAAAGAGGAATTCTATAATTACTGTTAGTTCTTAAAGCATAGTTATTAGTATCGCTCTCTTTTGGAGGAAGAAGTTAGTTAACGGTGCTAAATTATTTTCGATTTTGCAGACTACAAAAAGTTTTCTACTTTTGCGTCTCTCGGAAAGTGTCTCAAGGCCCGTTTCCGAACATAATTCTGTAACAGTTACATATGGAAGTATACCAGTAATAATTCTTGTCGCTTCACATTGAGCTTTTTCTAGTTGTTACAGAATCTAACACCAAACACCCATCCAAAAGCTCACATGCATATTCTAAAATTGGGGTAAAATAAAATATTTGTAAATACGTAATAGAGCAACTCTTTAAAAAATGAATTTTAATTCCCTTTACTGAATGATATATAGAGTCCACGTGATCCCCCCACATTTGAAATAATCATTACACCAAGGTGTATGTTTGTCCGTAAAGTTTAATAATTTATAAGATATGGTGAGACAAAACTTAAAAATGACTGCTCATTATTAATACATAAGCAACGTTATCCACGTAGTACATTAAAAGGGTTCATAACACAATTTCCCCTGCTAATAAATTGTGTCTCCGTGACTAGAATTGACGATATCAGTATTTAGTATGAGGTGTAGTACGATACATAAAAGCTACCCAACAGAATAACTTCAAATTCCACTTTCAGTTTAGTGTTTCTGTTACACGTCAGATTAGGATTTTAAAACCTTAACTTAATCCTCTATATACTATTAAAATGCCCGTATCGCCTGACTACGTAGCATTATTTAAAATCGATATAAAACTCGTTTGGCCTTGTATTTCAATTTAAGAAAGGACATTGATACAAGTGCTACATTGTAAAGGTAATACACACTGCTGTGCTGTCATGACATTACCAGTTTACCAATACCATATGAACCACCAAAATTACAATACTATTAACGTACATATTATAGTGGTAATTGTATTTTCGCAGTTTTAATTTTACAAATTCAACTAAGAGTTGAAAATGATTTTGAGCAGTATTGTCAAAATCAGTATATTCATATCTACTGTGCAGTGAAATGAGTATATACGATCAGACTATGAAGTCAAGTTGTGGTCTAAAATTTCATTTTACATTTCGACAGTATCATTCGTTTCGTTATGTGATTTCTACCGATATTTTTCCATTTTAACACACATATAAGGCATAACAAACAAGAATTTTATAGTGCATATATTCTGTGTTGTAACTAATGTTTATAAGACATCAGACAGGTTTTTCATTCAATTTGAATTATCTCCACAATTTAATTCATCACACATGATGGTTTTCAATAGATTACTGAAAAAAAATATGTAAAATGTTTGCCCAGTTACAGCACATATATAACTTTAGACAACAGTCACTTGTTGAGGAAATTTTATTAAAGCGTTAAACTGTCTTTAGTTTCTATAGATGCCATGGGAAGATAGTTTAATACTTAGATCTAGATTATTAACTCATTTTGAGGCTTTTGCATGAAGGATGTATTCTTTTGAGGTTTCAGCCCCGTTGAAGTCTCTTTTCGACAAAGATCAAAGAAGTTATGAGATTTTCAAATGCAATCTATCAATATCTGTAGCAAGTTGCCAGTTGGAAATTATGTCAAAAAATACAGTTCTTTTCTAAGAAGACTTTTTTAAACAGGAATTTTAAGAAATGTCCCATTTGACGGCCATTTTGATATTGTGACTTTTTTTTTCGCTTTGATTAGAGCCACAGTTTAACCATTTTTTTTTACTTATTTTTGTTTTACTTAAACCATCACTGTGCCAGCATTTTTCGCTGTATCAAGTTAATTTTTGTTGTTAATCTTTACTAGGTTTGTGGTTATTAAAATATTGAACATAAATGTGTGAAATGATACACTTTTGTCACTTTATTTTACATTTAATGGTAGTTTGAGCACTTTATCTTTTTTTGCTGTAAAATATTGAAAAATGACAAATATTTTAATGGGGCAAAAAGTAAGCACACAGACACCCCCCCATTTTCTGCCAGATTTAGAAAGAACAACCCTTTCCCTATTGATATGGAAAATATTGACAATAGTTTCAAACCAGAACTTTTTCTATTAAGGGTTTAATTTGGCAAAAATGGCTGAAAATGATGCATTTTGTACCTTAAAATTAATGGGCAGGGGTAGCATATGTTGTTATTCTATGGAAAAAATATGTCTTGTTAATCATTACTTGTATATTTTTAAAGACGACTACTGGACAATAAATTTTGCAAATATCCATATATATCAAACACCTGATTAGGAAATTATGGCATTAATCTCTCGTGTGTATGGTCAAAACGGCAAAATTCCCATAAAATCCAAGATTTTGTCAACTAGGTATCTTTGAGTGACAATAGCTCAAAAACGAGCACACGGACATATTTTTTCTTCCATTTTCTTTTATGGTATGAACTCTTATTTAAAAAATCTATATGAGAAAAAAAGTTTATTACAAAAAAATTATGACTTCTCAGAGGAGTACATCCTTAATACTGTTTAAGTTAGACAAGGAAAAATGTTTACCAACGACGATTTAATCCACAAGATGGAACAGCCATTTTGACGGTGATCAGTTGACGTAACCATGTCAGCATAAGTGACGTCATAACTGTCACGTTTTGGGTGTCAGTTATTCCACCATAGACTTCATTTAACTTTAGTTAGTTTATATAGTAGAAGTTGCAAGTGAATATAAATCTTTATATCAATAGAGTATCTAGAATTGCATGTGATACTTATAACGGCAAATAGATGTGATAAATGAAACCAATGTTTTATATCTATTCCTAAAAAAAAATCAGTTCATATCAACCGTTAATCGGTAAAAATGCATACATTGGTGCCAAAAAGCATTGGAATTTAAAATATCATATAGGTTAAGATAATGAAAGCAATGGAGTTTAACAGCGAAGTATAGTTTATTTTCTAATGCTGAATATTCTCCAAAAGTAGAGTTTACAGTTTCCCTCGATTACTGTTTATATGGAAATAATAGTCTTTTGGTGTAAATGTTTCAGAGCATTGTTATGTTTTGAGTTTGGTAAAGAAAATAACCATGATACGAGTATTAAGGAATGATAAGCCGTATTGAACAACAATATTTAATTGGCATAAAAATGACGTATATATGATCGAAACTGAAACGAAAACCTAGCTAGACTCATGATTTGTGATAAATGACGTACATTCGCAGTTAAAATGGTAGATAAATTACATCACTAGCGTTCATATTTATAGGTATTTTTACCTTATCTTTCATTTCCATGGTTTTCGCTCGTTTTGATTCAAACGTGTAGCATAATGTTGAAGCCAAATAAAGATTCATTGAGTTATTGAAATGTGGCATTGTCCTTTTTTATTATAGGGTGCTGAGTCAGTAGGGTATACCGCCGAGGCAAACATTGTCAGGAGACAAACAAGTGGCGACATTTTCTGAATGTTAAGTGTAGACATGATGTTCCAATAAAGGGAGATAATCAAAAACCTTCATCACTGAGGCCAGATTGGCTAATGATAAAGTGTACAATATATATCCTAAGGATAATAGCAATTTATAATGCTAAAACACAATGGGACATTAAACATCAAATGATGCATGCTACAGACTAACCCAAAATTTTCTTATTATATAGAATAGATATAATAGTGTGAATTGTTTTCGAATGAGCTTGCCAATCAATCTTAACAGAATACTCTTACAAGCATTATATATGATGTTTCGACCATTTGAAAAATGAGTCATTATAGTCTAATCCAAGTGCATTTGGTCTTAGTCGTCATAGTGGTAGTCTTTATAAATATTTTGATATGTTTATATTTTATTAAAATTCAATGTAGACCATAAGTATCTGAAAATGCATAACAGAGACTAAAACAGGTCAGTTTATACTTAGGCCTTTAAGTGACAAGTTTTATCAAAATCCTAAACCGACATTCAGATCTAGTTTTGGTGCACTGATTTAATTTAAAAGATATACCATATTCAATATGTTGACAACATATGTTTCAGTCTTGTTTGGTCATTACCAAAGTAGTTTTGTGATTTTATGTTGATTTCCGCGATCGCACACTACATTTGTATTTTGTAATCTTTATGACATTAATTTCTTTGTTTACGGTTCGGTGTTCACATCGCTATAAATGACAAAATGTTTTCTACTCCCTTATATAAAAAGGAAGAACACAAGATGAAATTAAATATTGCATCACAGTTTCTCAAACACAATACCTACAACCGGACCCCTTAGTATACTAGTGATTGGATTATGATTTCATTTCAATATTGTTATATGTTACACATATTTTAAAATAACTGGTTAAAGGGCTTTATTTTCTTAATGTTCGTAAAATAAATATTATGACATTTTTTTTAATTTTAAGACTTTTATAACGATATTGAGCAATGTGAATGAGTGTGAATAAGGGATCTCCGCCATATCATACTTATATTTGCTACATTAAGAGCACATTAAGAAATAGAAGGCTTATTACACTCATTACATATGTGTAATAGTGTAATATTTTTCCCAACATCTGAGTCATATGAAAATCTTTCTTTCAATTTCGCTGTACCTTACACTATGGATAATAAAACTTAAAATATATTAATTGAGATTAATATTTTTCTATTAAAAACGTGAAATCAACATACCTGTCAACAAAACTAATAGTATGAGAAGTGATTCTTACTAGACACGGAAGTCTAGACCTAGCCACTCCACGTGACGGTAGGAGAATACCGGCCCCTTAGGGAGTCATGGCACGTACCCACGACCTGCCCCTAATATTACATAGGGTCGGTTTCTTCCTGTACCTATATACGGGTATATAAGGGCCCGATGACCAGTGATAGGCAGAGCTAAACTGATCTCCATACAGAAAGGTAAGCAACCTTCTCACATAGAAGGATCATAAAAATTCAAGAGGGCTAAATATTCTGATCTGATATGAATAATTAACGACATATTGAACATTTTCTAATGCGATTTGTATTTGCATCTAATTCAAGATAAATCGTTCTAGTTAATATATTTACCATGCTTCTTTATACAAAAAATTGTTTCATTTTCAATACTTTCTATTTCTTATATGTTATGATACTTGATTTGCTAAGTTTCATTTGATATTCATTCACTTCTTCGATTTAATGGTGTTTATGTAATTTTCTATGTCAATATCACTCTCATTTCTATAACTTTTTCGTGCTAATACAACTTAAATGAAATGTAATGCATTAAAATGAATTTTCCACCATTTTCAGCTTCAAGATGAACAAGTGTATCGCCCTGATCCTCATCCCATGCCTAGTGGCCTACGTTGTTGCCATGGGTTACCCCGGATACGGAGGTGCCGGATATGGAATGTCAGCTTACCCTAACCCTGGATACGGTCTGAGCAACTACTACTACCAATACGGAAACCAACAACAGAAGAAGAGCTCCAACTTCGCTCTCTGTAAGTGACACATGCTCTTTTTATTGTTTCTTGTGATAGTTTGTTATAGAATATGACGTGAATTGAAACATGAGGGTATAGAAGTAAGTAGACTAAATGTAGAGAGACTATAACTTCGCTCTCTGTAAGTTTTGTTTTAATCTGAATATTGAACATTCCGACGGATCAACGTTCAGTTAATGTATGTGTAGTTATAAAAAATACATTATGTTAATAGGTTAGCATCATTATCAAAGTACCCTTATTATCAAAATTACTAATTATCCTGTAATTTTCCTAAATTAAATTATTTTTCATCAGATTTAACAAAACGATCTATAACAAAACCCCAGCTTTGTTGTCGAACGAAAGATGACTTTCTGAAAAAGCTTGATATTTCTAAGAACTAATACTTTTCTCCTGAATAAACGAAATGTCAACGCAAGACTAATGATAACATATAGATCTGTCTGTAAAGTATCAACATCTTTCATATACATTTTGTAAAGAATCCCTATATCAATCATTTTAATCTAAATCAAATTACTACTCGCATAATTTTTAGATTTTGTAAGATTAAATGCATGGTTTACTATAGATCATGATACCACTGAAGTGTTCAAATTTGAAGCAAAGTACTTCCATGATTGTGTAACCTAAGTTTGAATCAGGTGAATTCAATTACAATTTCCATCGAAGCCATTCTGATACGTTATGGTTACTGATCAAGGTCATTATTATGCTTGAAAACGATTCATTTAAAATGTAAATGCGCCTTACAACCAACATTTGAAAATTGGCCGCCCATAAATTGTTCTTTGTGTTTCCGTTACAGTGATCTCTGGAATCCTTCTTTTGTTTGCCTTCAACATCACCGGAACTCTGACTGGTTAGACACTAGTATAAACGATGGAGATTGGCGAGGCACTCACTCATATTATGGTAGGCATTTAATGATATATACCCTTTAGTTACAAAGACATACTGAGTTCATCAATAAGTTTATGTTGATTGTAATATAAGACATTCATTATTTTTTATAACCGAAACAATGTTAATGTTTTGTACTTGTATATAAAATAGATAGAATTAATATTTTGTTTTTCATTTTTAAACGTTTGAATAAAAAGCATAATTTGCTTGTTGATATAATCAAATCACTTTGAGAATTGTAAAACGCACTTGAGTATTTATTCCAATACTAATGCGTATATATATAATTATCTTATATATTTCATATGTTATATTTTTTCAAAATGAACAAATACTATCGTTTGGAAATAAATTATTAATATGTTGATATAATGAAATGACGAATTGAATAATCCATAATGCATTTTGAACAATATTTTTATAATTCGTCTTTAACTAATATCTCGATTTTTTTAATTCCAGATTCCACACTTCTGACGATGACTGTGATATTGCGCGATGTATCTATATGGTTGTTATACATGTCGTTATTAAAAAAAAATATTATTTTCAACAGACATCTTTTTTTATCTTTTTGTGTCGGTATTCAGTTTCTATTATAAGAGATTTGGAACGCCTTTTAAAACGTACAGATTATAGTTTCGGTGCCTTCCTGTGGCGAAACTATTTAAGTGAACTAATTTTCACTTTGATTAATTTTCGCCATTCAAAACTATACAATGTCTACTTCATCTGAGTGTGTTTGACACATTTTTACTGTGATTTCAATTACTGTCGAAACACACAAATATGAATCTCACGCGAAAATATGTTTGGTTACAGTGTTTTGACGTAACAGTCGGACATGACGGAAAACTTTCTAAACAACAGTAGTACGTACTCTCGGACGAAAAAACAACTTCAGGTGTTGCTTACCTTTCTGTAATATTTAATTATAACATAATAAATTAGGATTAATATACGCTTTATCATATACCAAATAAATACTTGAGATTTAGGTTACTCTTTTCACTTTTGAACGAATGCTATAACTATGATAATTTATAAAAATCTTGAACGGTAACACATTTGACACTTAGACTTAGAAAAGCTTCATACCATGCTATATATAATCAGAAAATATAAATCAATACTCAAAGGTAAAGAGAGCGATAAATTATTGATAATTCTCTCTGTCTCCAGGAATGGCACATATTAAAAACAGTCGAACCGTCTCTGTACAATATCACGTCAATTTTTGACATAAACACACCACATGTCTATGTCCTTATTTTCGCACACTCAAATTTTAGCGCGAAATCCGAAAATCTATTTTGAATAGTTAGTGGTAAATGGTGAATTCGCTCAGTCATCATGAAAGGTTTGTTTACATTTAATTATAATTAATTTTTATTTGTTTTCATACTTAATCCTACTTTCTGATTGGCAGATTATCATGACACCTCAATAGACATCGACGATGCTTATTGATTTCGAAAAAAAATTATCCTTTGGAAAATCAATGGAATCGTACATTTAAATGTATATTGTGTTATCAAGTAGTCTGAAAAATTAATTATAAGCATTGATGCAACTATTTTTAACTTCATTTTGTTAGAAAACTTTTGTGAGAATCCGCTACGCGGATTCACACAGTTTTCAATCAAAAAATTTTTTCATATCCCGATGAAGTTAAATAATAGTGACATCAATGCTTAAATACAAAAAAAATATTTCGCGCCATCATATTTTAGCGTAGCAGTTCTGTAGCGGAAAGCGAGAAAATAAGACAACCTCTAAAATGTTACGTTTGCGGTTTAACCCAGGAACATATTTTGCCTCCTAGATCTATTTACCATGAGTGGCTAGTTGATATGAAATTTATCAAACAGGTTCAATAATTTGAGCATTTAGGCCAGTGGCATATCAGATTATTTAACGAGTTTGATATATTTCATATCACATAGTCACGAGTGTAAGACGCTATTTATCACATAACTTTTAATAATAGAAATGTAAGTAAAACTTCATATTACGAGTCTATTTTACACAAATATAGCATTTTGATGAGGTCGATGCATGGTTATATCGACCAAAGAAAAAATTAGGGCTGAAACGATTCATCGCGATACACATTGAATCGCGATGTTTGTATGTTGATACGATTTTACGATACAGCCTTTAAGCTTGCTGTTTCGGTTCGATACGATGCAATATTTAGACTCACACTTGAAGCAATAAATCTTAGCCATATTAAGATTATCAAACACTGGGATCAGCCCCAAAAGAGGTGTAAACACTCTCTGACCATCTCCCCACCTGTTTTGAGCCTATTAAGCCTGGTAGTGAGCTAGTGTCACTACTCACGTGTGTCTGTTGCAGAAGTCCACCAGCTGGTCGCGGCCGATTTGGAAACAAGCTACAAATATTCAAACCCCTTACAATAAATGTAATGACTACAGCTAGTAAGAATCACATCAATAGCAAACACTTTTCACATTTGTAAATGATTTACTCACGTTTTCAGTGTTAAATAGGCCTACATTGTCTGATGGAAGTCATAAAATTTGCAATCGTAATGGCCGCCATTTTGGCATTTGCTAATGGTAATAAAGGAGTCGGATAGGTATAAAAAAAATCCGGAACAATTTAAAGACATATTCAAATATACTATTTAAATCTCTGATTTAAATACGTATATTATTGCTTTAGAAATATTTCAAGTATACAAATATATGAACTTAGTATTATTATTTTTTTGTTACAGGTAGATGGCTACATATACTTATACTCAAGTCATTAATTTTTTTTACATTTTTCTATAATAATTGGAGAAATTTATGTTTGTTTACATCAAACATAAAAAATGTCTCTTTTAGGTATGATTTATTAATGCTTTAGTTGTACATTTTAAAATCCAGATGTAAAAAAAACTGTTGAAAACGCAAGATGGCACAAAACAGAAGTATCGTATCGAAAATAATCGAGAGTCATGTATCGTAATACGTATCGTATCGGAGTACTGGTGTATCGTTGCAGCCCTAGAAAAAATATTGACCGAGGACGTAGTCCGAGGTCGATATTTTTTCTGTGGTCGATATAACCATGTATTGACCGAAATCAAAATGCTATAATTGTTTTATTATTTTTCAGGATTTTTAACATTTTGAAATGAGTGTGAAACTAAATAATCACGCATTGTAAATTCTGCTTCGTGAAGACAGTTACAATCTAAAAAAACCATATGAAAACAGTACTTCACGCTTTTATTACATGCACCCGGCGCATGCGTGCTTGTAAATTGCATACATGCACATGTACTCCATTAAGCCTGTAGCTCCATGTCGGACACAGTCAATTAAATGTATAGTTTGTTCTCCGTTGAGATAATCCACTTCGACGCCAAATATATATTAAAAGATTCAGATTGACATGAAGATACATTCTCTTATGCTTAAAATTCCGTAAAATAAATATCGTATACATACAGTAGGATTAGCCTAGGCCTTATGTTGTTACTAGTATAGGTGGAATTTTTAAAATAAATATCAAACGTATTCTCGTATTCACTATCCAATGGCTCCAGATGCTTAATGAATGTTATTCGATTATTTCCTACTCTCCTACCGTGTTTATGTTGAAAATTTAAAAGTTTAAACTGTAGTCATCAGCTGGAAGTCATCATCATCTTTGATAGAAACCGAAACAATCAACGTCGTCTGTCACATTTCGTGGTTACGCTTCAAACTCAGGTCATCAAAGCGTTTGTTTCAAAGCGACAGGAACACCAAGCGTTTTGGTAACGTAGATGATAACGTTATCTACAAATAATTCAATTTTGCTTGTTACGAGCATTTTCATTGGCTTAAAAATTTACTTTATCAGCCCATAAAGGAAAAAATGGCGTCGCCGTTTATAACGTTGCTTCTGATTGGCTGAGATGACGGCGTAATGATTTCATAGACAAAAGAGTCCCATAATGAATTTTGAATATTGAAGAGATTGTCTTTAGTAAATTGAATTATAAGGATTAATTTGAATATATTTTTTATGTTATGGAGATATAACACAAAAATCTGAGTGTACTCTCATCATAAACCGCTTCGCGGTTTATTTAGTGTACACTCAGATTTTTGTGTTATATCTCCATAACATAAAAAATCTATTCAAGTTAATCCTTAAATAACCGTGCAATATACTTTTTCTATAAACTACTTCCGGAAAAATCGTGCAATATAATTATTATCGGTCATCACGTGGCGTGTTTTTGACCAATGAGAAGTGACAAAAAATCCAGAAAATAATAAATTGAGATATAATTTGACCAGGAAAATGCTTGTAACATATTATGTATATCTTTGATTTCAAGTTGTGATAATACCTTTGCTTATCACATATTGCCTTTATAGTCATAGGGATCTGAGAATTAGTTACAGTTTAAATCAATTTGGGCCCACCAATATTAGTATATCCGTATGAAAATATAGTTTAATGAATATATTTATAAATGGATTGAAGTGTTTTATCTATCTTTGTATATCCAGTTTATCGATGGGACTATTTCATCTACTGTTATTGTTTAGTCAGTTGTCCGTGTCAACACATTAGAAAAGGCTAGGCTGTTCCATGGAAAGATTTTTTTCTTAATGCATACATATAACGCGCACCATTGAATATGCTAGAAGGCCCAATATATGTTATTCACAAAAAGTATTTCTATCAATTTGATATTAAGGAAGGGCTACCTCTGTTATGAAGTTTCTCGATAAACATAAATGAAAATGCCTCAGCAGTCACAATAACGGATGCAATGTTATCTGACTCAATAAATTATAGAGTCTTGTACAAAGTCCTTTCAATTGTTTTACTATCCGACATTCTATTCCATCGCATCCATATACAATGATGTGGACTTAATGATAACGTACTAGTTAATAATTGATGATAGATGGGTTCCCCGATATATGTGTACTAAACAAAGTGGAAAATGTATTACCATGTACATTTCCTTGGTGCATTTTAACGACATATCGATATAAATGTATAAAATATTGCAGAATTACTCCACAATCTCAGACTCATTTCGACTCAATATGAATGACAATATTGCATTGGGGTCAAGTTCTACTGACCTTTCAAATTGGCTAATCAGATTGCAACTTCGCTAGTCAAGGATACTCTCCCTGAAACCCGTTCGTCCAATGAAATTCACCATCAAGATCTGCAGGCAGTGATTTGATTGGTTATTCCCGAAGGTCACCAGAACGTGACCCCTAATGAGATGTTGTCAGATCCTCTAATATCAAACGCAGTGATGTTAAGGATCTGTATTTTTATCATATTGAAACATGTCATAGAAGATCTAACTGACCACCAAAGAAGGTTGAGACCTTTTTTTCTCGCACCTCGGACAGGGAAATCTCACTTGATACCCGGTGCTAGATTTTTCTATCTCGTCCGATCTGTCTGGTACCTTTACGCGAATTTTGGCGGAATTTTACACTATTCATGTAACAGTCCGCGCATGTGACGTCAAACTCTCAAACCGGTGACGTCACAAGCGTCAGATAATCAATATTATTAGAAATATATGCATTCAGTCATTTACCATGCATTGTTTGGTTGTTGTTTTTAATCATGAAAACAGTATGTACCGATTGATCATCGTTTTCTCTTTTATATAACCGAACTATAGTTTTATGCGGAATGAGTGAAATCGAAGCGCAGATGAAATGGTTAATCGGCTTTAAACCAGGAGGCCCAAGACGGGATAGTTTTACACTCTGAACGCGTATATAGATGGGTTTTGTTATATCTTAGAGGCGCGAGAAAAAAAATCTATTACCTTTAAGTGATCGAGATCGGGTTATCTCAGTCTCGGGCTAAGATTTTGTAACATCCCAACCTCGGCTAACGCCTCGGTTGGGATTATGTTACAAAATCTTAGCCCTCGACTGAGATAACCCGATCTCGATCACTTACAGGTAACAGATTTTATTAATCTAGCTAATCGGGAATGACGTAACTTTTACTAACGTCATCTGTGATGGTTCAAGTCTAAGCTTAAGACTATTTTAGACTTAAGAATGTTTCATGATCTTGGGGCCTGATCATATTATAATTTATCCCCGGTACTACAACCTACATATAATTACATTTCCTTGAATACTCAGTACCACATACTTGAATTAGACTCCAATACTGGGTTTTACACCCGTGTATACAAAAATACATTTTGGATTATTTTGTGTAGTTTGGTATATGGCTTGTTTATGGTAGTATTTGCTACAATGTATGTGGTATATGAAGAACATAGTATTCTTCTTGCAATCCAAAAGACCATTGATAACTTTTTCCATCATACTGTCGGGTGGATTCCATTTTGAAGGATATTCGATTTCATTGTCTGATAAGGACATAATGGTGAAACCATTATTTAACAGGTATTGTTTGACATCGATATGTTTAAGCATAAACTATTTGATGAGGCTTGGTTTACCAGGAGGTGTATTAGGCTATCTGAATGGGAGAAATTGATTTTTCTACGTTTTTACATATATATATATCTCCTTATCTTAATATAATTAAAAACATGATTGTGATCATTCAGTGTGTTACAAAAAGTGATGACCAAGGTAAAATATAAATACTATATGAATTACTAGCTCAAATGAACATGTCGGTTTTTATTGTTTTCTAAATGGATATGATATCAAACTATTGGCCATGAGCTCTTTAATAATGGCGATTGATTTATCAACATTTATAAGCATGGAAGATAAAAGCACTGTTCTGTACCGATATACTTACACGCAATTTTCTTTTCATTGATTTTAAAATCACATAACAGGTTTGGTAACGCATTGATTCTCCAATAACAAAATTAATGCTCGAGTACAGCCATTGAAACATCATGTTGTCTGACAACTTAAATGAAAAACCTCGAAACGATTATAACAAAATATGACATGTACAGATGCGTATGTTCGCAAGCGTACCTTTCATACAATGAACGATGACGATAAGGGGGAGTGCATAAAAATTGGCATATAAATCATTTGATTAACAAAGCATGATACCTATATTACATGATACTAATGGCTAACGTTGCGGTCGTTTAATGCATTGACAATTGTGTATTGATTGAGCTGCACGGCCGTCATAAGCAGATCAGGGTTGTCGACTATATGGTAAAGTGTTGTCACCTACGTTAAAATAATAGTCAATACATAGCAGCATTTATGGTGGTTACATGTTTATTTATTCATTTATCATGCAAAAACGTGTGTTTGTGACAAAACAAACATAACATAGTTGGCTAACATTCTACATGTAAATCAAATACTCGTAAAACTACATCAAAATAAGAAAAATAAACTTATGATTTCAGCCGCTCGCTTTTCATCTAGCCGACTAGGGTTCGATCCCTGGCACGGACGTGAAAAGGTTAGGGGTTCGCGAGTTTTCTCCGGGAACTCCGGTTTTGTCACACACTAAGACCCCCGCGCGCTTACATACGGGCCATCGAGAGTGATTTCGATAAGTTGTATAACTTGTCTCACAATCAATGTAAAATAAATAAAATTTAATTCATGTTTTCGGGAACTTTAGTTGTTATGGTGGGAAATTAAATTTCAAATGTGTAGAAGTATGGAGCTTGAGTTACCATCACTCTCTGGTTCAGATTCATGAACATTCCCTAAATTTAAGGAACTCCTTACCTTAAAATTCTCTATAAGAAGCATTGCATATTCTATGGAAAGCTCCTTAGCTTAAGATTTTTTCCGTAATTTTTGTAATGCTTTCCTATGGGGAATTTAAAGTTAAGGAATCATTATACTTAAGGAATTTCGTGGAACTGGGCCCTGAAGCAGTTTTTTTATATATTTTGAGATGAGATACAGGCTAGGTGTTGGACGTACCTAAACAGTTATGTGCTACATATTTCCGAATAAACGATAATGCTACATACAACACATCGCCACAAGGAGCGTCCGTCAATAAGTCACCTTTGCTGATGTTAATCCATACCAAATGAAACAATATCTTACCCTTAACACTGTGTGAACTATACTGTATGATTACCGGATGTTACGATTGTCGAAGTGATACAAATATTGAGTGGAGAATGTATAATAGCCCAATGAATGCTCCAACTCCATTGGTTATAGATAAGTATAATGGTCCAGTGAATGCTCCAACTCCATTAATTATTGATAAGTATAAAGCTCAGTGAATGCTCCTACCCCAATGGTTATAGATAAGTATAATAGCCCAGTGAATGCTCCAACTCCATTAATTATTGATAAGTATAATAGCTCAGTGAATGCTCCTACCCCAATGGTTATAGAAAAGTATAATAGCCCAGTGAATGCTCCAACTCCATTAATTATTGAGAAGTTAAATAGCCCATTGAATGCTCCAACCCCAATGGTTATAGATAAGTATAATAGTCCAGTGAATGTTCCAACTCCATTGATTATTGAGAAGTATAATAGCCCAGTGAATGCTCCAACTCCATTTGTTAGTTTGATCAGTGGATACATGATAGTTACTTCTATTTTAAAATGCACAAAAATGTAATTAGGAATTGCACAAAAATGTTATTAGGAATTGACCGTCTATGATGAATCAATCATATATATCGAAAAGAAACATTATTAGGCATCGTTCGGTCTTGATTGGTGGGTGATTGTATTGATTATTTGTATCCTTATAACTAGTATATATATGATTTTTAAGGACGCATTGTATAAAACTGATGAATGGGTCTTTTAAGTGTTGGTGATAGTTTGCTTTCATAATGTGTATCCGCAGTAAATGGAGTTCTTTGTAAAATTCAAGCATGAACATGTACGGAAGTAATTGTGTTTATTCTAATTGTGTCATGACAAAGAGGTAGATCGCTTAGACAATTTGACATACAATATAATTTTGTCCACTCTAACTAATAGAACTGCTACTTAGCCACATATGTACATATGTATCCATATCCTATAGACACATCTCTTAGGTTCAAACGTTATCTGCGTAGGTATTGCTTATTCGGTTCATGAATATAGAAACAGGTATGCGAGTACACGCGAGCGCTATCCTAGAGGTCTTCCAACTGTCATTCTGTATGCGACTAGGCGTTGTGTTGGAAGTTCATTAGCAATGACAGGACTAACGGCACTGTTGTTGATGCTTGCACATATAACAGGTAAGCCATTTATTAGAAGTTTAGAAATATCACATTAAAATAGTAAGCATGCCATCTTTAAACCATTTTTTTTCATTTTAAAACCCTATTTATCCTTACAGTTCCGTCTGATAACTTCAGATTCGCCGTGATATTGCGTCGTTTTGTGAAACCAGTGAAGTTTTCATCAATATATATGCATCGGTATTCAATAATATTGTTCATTATGCATGACTAACTGGCACCACTGGACTTCACTGCGATATTTTATTTTAGTCGTAAGAGATACATGCATTTTTATATCTCGTTTTTTATACTTCATATTTTATTAGTATGGGTATTATTTTTGTTTCCCACGTATATCCCCAGACATATGTATAAGAAAGTGTTAGTGGATTTTGCAGTAACCAAATTTTGCGTTATCCATCCTCTCATTTCTTTATTCATCCTAAGAGTGAAGACCACTTTAATTTAGCTAGAAACAAATGTTCTCGTCATTTTGCGAACAGACCGAAATGAATTAAAATGTTTCGCTAAAAATGTATAATCGCATGTATATTTTCCCAATATGTTGAAAAATATGACGAAGTGAAATATTGTATACAAGAAATAAAGTGGTTTTACTTAAGGTTTGTTCGAAATCAAACATAAAAATCAACAATATCGAATTTTGCTATCATTTACGTGATCAAACATTTGCCTGGTATCACTCACGAGGGTGATAGCTAACATGAGAGTAATACTGCAAGCATGAATATATTCGCGAGTATTACTTCTCGCGATATGCATGTGTAAATATTTCGAAGTGTTATCCTTTTCGGGAGAGAAGTACATGTAGCTTTTATATACATCAAATAATACGAGCGGGGATTTTTTCGATGTGTAAAGACCTTCATGTTATTGGCTTAAAATCACCCTGGTGTACATTTCTACGTGTACATTTACGATAAAGTCAAAAATTCTGTGTGTGTTTTGTTTTATTTTCATGTTTATATATGATTGTTGTAAACAAATCATTAGTAATGGCAGTACTTTGTTGTTATGAATATCATTCAGGTTAACTTATTTCAACAACATTTAAGATGGGTTTCCGGGTATTCCAGTTTCAATTCTCCGCAGACAACTATTAATATATATTAATTGTTTTATTTATATTTTATTTTGTATTTTTCCTGAGTTGTATAAGCTATGAAATCTGTGTGATATAATACAAAATTAATCAAGTAACTTGAAGTACAAATTTTTAGAAAACATATTACTTGGTTTCGGAATCATTTATAAGGACTATGTATGGTTTGGACCCCCTTTTGGCCCCCGAATCCATCAATCTCTTGAACTATAAGCAATAAGTAATTTAGTTGTTGAATTTGATATATATTTAGTGCTTCATTTAATTGAAATAAAACATCCAAATTTGACAGCTTTAGCTGTCATGCGGTAACCATACAGAATATCCATAAATTGAGTGAATTTGAAATTTTTGATAGTTTTTGTCTAAGAAACAACAAAAAGGCAATCTTGAACAAAATTCATATTTATTCAGAATATGTGTGTACGTCATATTCAGAAATCTAAAAATTGAAGTGCGCTCTATGGTTTCTAGATAAAAAATGGTCAAAATTGACGAAAAAACCACATTGCTATAATTTGTGCATATTTGGATAGTTACCTTAGCAACTGAAGCTGCACCACATACATCATACCTATAGTGTCAAGGATGTACTTGTTATTAGAAATACAACCATTTGATCACTAAATAAGAGGTTTCAAATTTAACAGATTTAGAGAATAAAACACAAACCATACATAGTCCAAATGTATAGATAATTACTTATAAAGTGAGTGACTTTAAATTTAGCATCAACACAAAACGGAAAACTAAAAAAAAATAATAAAAACAATTTTACATGTTCACGGAGAAAAAAAAGATTAGTGTAAATACTCGGAAACCCGTACATAAGATAATTTACGTGTATTATAAAAGTGTTAGAAAAGCATCAAATAAAATTCACACATGATAATGTAAATAATGAGTGATTATAACCCTAAACTGATATACGTTTCGTTTTTCTTGACCTAAAGTAAAACTCACTTAAAGTATCGATCACGGTTGAATTGAAAACATCGGATGAGTCGAATGTTTCAATTGGTCCTGATTTCTTTCTTTCTTTATACTAGTAAATATAGCACGGATGAATAGAACAGCTGTTGAATCGAATACTGCGGTTAAATTGAATTCATTTTCCGGTCCCTTCCTTCTAAAATATACCAAAATTTCCTTTTTTGTGTCGAACATCCCGACGTAACGCTGTCTCAGGTAAAAGTCAAGTATCGGTCCAATTGACCAAACATGACTGATCAACCGTAACAGTGTTAACGAACGTTACTATTCCATCAAAACCTAAAGCCCTTGTTTACAGAGGTGCACAGGTAAAGGCGAAATACATACATTGTACATATATAGTTGAGAGCAGTTCTGGAATAAAACGTAGCGTCTTCAATTCATAATGATTTGCGAGTTTATGTACATGTACATAGCCGACGATAGAAAGGAGGAAAATTTTCTTGCTATTTATTGCCTTTCTTAAATCAATAGGTGTGTAAAACGCCAACCTGGAAACATTCGGTACAATCAGTATAACTATAACGTGCATGTCTTCGTGAGCAGTAAAACACGAATGAGTCGACCATCGGATAAGTCGAATATTTTGCTTGGTCCTGCTGACTTCGACTTGTCCGTGTTTCACTGTTCACGGAGACATTGACGTCTAAGTTGTACTGACTATATCGATGATTTCCAGGTTGGCGTTTTACACACATTTTGGTGCTTTGGAGACTCCTTCCTTTACTTCGCTTGACTTTGGAGACTCCTTCCTTTACTTCGCTTGACTTCTTTTACGCATTAATAATTAACAGCGCTATTCTCTGATGTATTTCGAGAGAACGAATCGTGTCTAATGATGCGTATATAGCATCTTAAATAAAATATCATTACGAATGAAAAGGCGATAAAGACCTCACCAAAAATGCTTAGCCTTTTGCCATGTTTTATTTTCTTCTTTTGCAGTTACAGTCAGATGGTGTGTGATGCTGAATTACAGCATTTAAATTTGTTTTATATAATGTTATATATACCATGACAAATGTCAATAAGACAGGTACCAAAGCAAATCAATTATCCGTATACTAAAAAAAACGCTTAGATATATTGCCGAATCATTTTTAAGGCTGTCACAGTCTGCTGAACACGTTATCCGTAAACACTGAAACATAGATGAAATATACCGGATCGATCTGCCATCCGTTTTACTCTTCATATCTAATTTATGATACGAGTTTAGAATATTTCAGTTTTTGAGAGCCTTTGGCGTTGTCTGTTTACATTCGGAACATTTGCAAACAGTGTTTTTATCCATATGATTTCAAATGAAGTGACAACAATGCTTAATTATATTTGAAATTCACATTTGTTAGCTTAAGGGACTTATTGTTCATATTGTTTATTACAGTGACAATGACATCAGAGAGTGGTGACTGGGTGTTAGTATTTAAAGGCGTGACCGGTGGTAAGAGCTATTTCAACATTTGTACCATTTTACCGGATTTTTCAAAATGAAAACACCAAAAACGAGGAACTCTGCTATTTTGTCTTTCTGAAGATTCATATTCGTCCCGCTGTACTGTATTTCCGTCTAGTCAGATTTCAAATTTCTCGCGGTGGGATGATTTTCTTGCACTCCATAAATAATTTAATAAGTCACATGATGAGGATTTGCACTTATCTATATGTTTGCGTATGAATACATTCGCAAAGATTCCATGGAAACGAAATATATATTTGCAAAACTTTCCACAGCGCGAATAATAATGCCAATTTAATTTGTTCACAGCCAAGCTATAGACAATGGAGGTATATCAAGGGGCTACCTTTATTTAACGTTCAACAATAGAAGAAAACAATACGTTTAAATGGTATCCGTTCATTATTCAGCGAACAAATATATCCAAATTCAACAACATAAGGTGTGGTGAAACTAAGATCTGACATTATTTTTCTTTTGAATAACATATTTTTCACATCATCACATTATCAGTCACTCATTTTTCAAATCCAGTCTTAATTGTTTTCTTTCACTCACAGGATATTTAAACCTGGTACTACAGTCTTGTAACAGATAACTATTAGCTATTGTCTTGCACATTGTAAGGCATGAAAATGCTTAATTAATCATAGGGTCGAAAATCAGTTGCCAATGTCCCTAAAACTGTTTTATACTAAATTGGGTTTGATTAGTTGTTGTTTTAAAGTAAAACTGTGTTATACCAAATTGGGTTTCATTGGTTGTTGTTGTGAAGTAAAACAGATTTATACTTAATTGAATTTGTTGTTGTGAAGTAAAACAGATTTATACTTAATTGAATTTCATTGGTTGTTGTTGTGAAGTAAAACAGATTTACACTTAATTGGATTTCATTGGTTGTTGTTGTGAAGTAAAACAGATTTATACTAAATTGGGTTTCCTTGGTTGTTGTTTTAAAGTAAAACTGTGTTATACTTAATTTGGTTTGTTGTGTGTAAGTAAAATTTATACTAAATGGTTGTTGTGAGTAAAATACTAAATTGGTGATTGTTGTTGTGTTGTGAAGTAAAACAGATTTATACTAAATTGGGTTTCATTTGTTTGTTATACATACTAAATTGGGTTTGATTTGTTGTTGTTGTGAAGTAAAACAGATTTATACTAAATTGGGTTTCATTGGTTGTTGAAAAATTGCTACTTTATATTTGCGTATACAATATTTTGCGTCATCATTATTTTAAACTTATTATTCAAAATATAAATCCGCGACCAACATCGACTCTCACTGACAATCATGCATTCGTTTGACCTTCAAGTTTTTTTTATACATTTATTCGCCGCAGAACATTTGTATCGCAAAAAGAAAGTGGTTTATAGTAGCTATATTTATTATATCAGGATCAACGAGTATCTATGATTTATTTCTTGGGAATACGTCATACAACGCTTACGTAAAGGAGGCACAAGTTTTAGATAATTCCTTCCCGGATCATTACAAGTCTGACATAATCAATTACTGGGACGATATGGACATCACAAAGGTAAGATTGTTTTACTTTTTTGTAAGTTATCCTTATACAATGTCACATCCTCGATACTCCAGTTGTTACTATAATGACGTTACATCCACCCCTGGTGTATCGAGGATACATATTAGTAAGTTATCCTTATACAATGTCACATCCTCGATACTCCAGTTGTTACTATAATGACGTTACATCCACCCCTGGTGTATCGAGGATACATATTAGTAAGTTATCCTTATACAATGTCACATCCTCGATACTCTAGTTGTTACTATAATGACGTTACATCCGCCCCTGGTGTATAGAGGATACATAGTATAACCGGAGATAGCCCAAGAGAAAAAAACCTGACCAATCACAGGCATGCAGAGACTTCCCTTGAAACTTGCAGTGAAAGCGACGCTCAACTCCAACGCAACTCGGTCAACACAGTGTACCGATTACCTGTCAACACAGTGTACCGATTACCTGAGTATTCTTATCTCTGTAATTTTACTGTGAGATAATACAGGGGTGGATATATAACGACAGTGAAAGTAACCCCTAGAGTATCGAGGATGTCTTATACAATGTCAATGAATTGACGAAATCTACCTTTCTGGTTACATACTTTACATGTAATAGTTCTTAAAGCCGACAGAGCATAAATGATATTAATCATTTGAACAATAATTGGTGTTTAATCTTGTATATATATGTCTAATTAACACAAAAAAATAATATAAAATACTTTATTTTGCCCTTAGTGCATGTGCAATCAGTACTTAATTCCATATAGGATATAATGGCACGGAAGTTTTTCGGGATGCAATTAATTATTTTTTGTAACTTTAACTTGAAGTAAAATAAGTAGCTCAAACTTTTCAATGATGGTAATGGTGTAAAGTAAGTAACTTTTGTAACTGAAGAAAAATACTAAATCGTCTGCTCGTGTTTTTGATAGTGAAAAAATATCATTTGTCAGCGGTGGAGCATCTTTAAATAACCTATAGAAATTCTTAAAGCACACTTTAGCGAAATGTCCTTTTTTATCTTGTTCGGGGTAGGATTTAAAGTATATAACCGACATATATGGAGAGTTTAGTACTGCTATAATATTTCGGGCATCGTTTCAAACGCAAATGAATGGGATAAAATAAGATTACCGTTGAATTATTTACGTGGTTTTTTAATGAGTTGATTTATTGTGAATGTGATTTCAATAACGCACGGGCCTGATATTGTATGTTAAGTTGGTGACTTAATTACAATGATGCAAGTGTAGAATGACTGATGGAAAGGAGTGAATTTCGACAGCTTTTTCAATATATTGTTCTGATTAAGTTGGTGACTTAATTGAAAAGACAGCATATGAGAATAGAACAGAATCATCAATTACTTGGTACTTTTGGTACCAAAATAATCATAACTTACAGTATAATTCGTTATCACCAAAATGCTTATTACGGGATGTGTACTAATTTTAGCGGTATTTTAATTTTAGAGTTCATGTCATTGTATTAATTCAAGTATAACGCTAAAAGTTGTCCAAGATGTCATTCTTTATTACACTCGAACTAAGGTTGCGCTTTTAATTCAATACCTCCTAGCGCTAAAATTTGAGTGTGTTAATTTAAATATACATACAGTATAAAGTATCAACTTTTGTTCATAAATAGGTTAAAGTTGGTGTTTACGTAGGGCACGAAGAGAGGACATTCTTTGAATTCGACGCAAGAGGGTGCAACATATCGAATTGGTTTGACAGATCCAAGCTTATCAATTCTTCATATACTGACTTATTACTTACATCAACACCCGTCAACTACTTTTCAATGGAGGGGTAAGTTTCAGTAAGCATTAATCAATACCAAGGCTGAGAAATAATAATGAAAGTAAATAAATAGATAGGATATTGATGAATACATGCACATGCAAATTGCAAGAGAGCGAGCGAACAAAAGAAACATCGTATATCAAATGAAGAAATGTAAGGTTTAAACCCGTAATTCATATTTAAATTGTCAACAGTAACTACATACTTCTTTAGTTTTTTTTACTCCCGGGAGATTCACACAGTCGCCTTTCACATATGTTTCATATCACTATTCAGTAACTGCAGCAGTGGTACAATTAATGATAACGTTAATATGATTACATTTTGTTAAAATGGTCAACGATTTTTATTCTATTCAACCTTTAATCATATATATTTATAGATGGTATATTATTTTACACATCTTTGACATAATTATATACTGTATAAGGCTTTCAATTTTAATTACATGTATACATGATAAGTCAACCGTTATTAATGCGGACTTGACGAAATTGTGTACATTAAATCGGATGTTAAAATAACTTTTCTTGAACTCGTAATATCAATTTTGGGTTTTTATAGTAACGACCTTTAGGCAGGGTTTAACTTCGAATTTTACGAATTTAACAAGGTTTTCGGGGTACAATTGACATTACACATTAACTGAAATTTATATGCTTTGTTAAGAGCAGTTTCAGTATTTAATTATTGTTTTATTTTAGCCACAAGGGACAAACAGGGGAAGACCACCATGTGCGAAGGTTTTTTGTGAACTCGCATTATGACGGATGCCCTAATGACCGTGGTTGGTTCTTTGTGTACGACGTAGGGAGTCGTGGCATATGCCTCTGGGAGAAAGATCATCTATCGGAAGTACCAGCAGTCCTCTTTGTGTCTGGCTCTACGTCCGCCATGTTTATGTCGGGTATAATTTCAAATAATATTAAATTAAATCTATTTGGCGTGTATATTTCGTAGCCAGTAACCAACTAATTTCTTTATGAGCGGATTGCCCTTGTAATCAATTAAAACATTAACATAAATGTTATTTCTTTCATTTTAACAACGATTTTCTATAAATTTTTTTCGTGTATAAAAGCCTTCTAATCATGTATATCATAGAGATTCCCCAACTATTGACTCTTTTTATCATGTTTATCAAATTTGATTTAGGTGATTTTCATTTCTTTAAAAAGATACCAGCTTTAGCGAGTGTCTTTTGTGTCTTTTAAAAAATTGAAAATTAACAAACGAGATTTTAGATAAACGTGATAAGAAAAGAGTCACTAGTTTGAGAACATGTTTATCCCATAACTTTAATCTATGTTTATTACATGTTGATCTTTTTATTTATCTTCTACATTCAGGGAAACTTACAACCCATACACTTCGTCATGATATCTTTCCGCCATAAAAAATAGTGCCTAAATACTGAGCCAATATCTTGGTTAATACTTGAATAAGGGATCTTGAATAAGCAACAACTTATTATATAGAAAATGCAATACAATTTAACGAAAATGCACTATGTATAAACGTCAGACGAATCAAAAGAGGTTCAAGTTGACAAATGCTATGCGTCGGGTGTGAAAACATAAACGATAACCAACTGCTATGGAGTTAATCACATCATTGTTTTCCATTGTGAAACATGCATAATTATGGAACAAACATGGATCTCTATAAAAATCAACAACAAGAACCAATTTGAATAGTACAATATACATTAAATTGTTAATAGAAACAATTTTATTGCAGAAAGAGGAAAGCTAAGGGCAGATTTCATGACCATATCGGTTCAATGTAAGTTGTGGTTTTCTTTGTAAATCTTTACATTCTTCGTTTTAGGTGTGTGTTTGGTGCTTTTCGAAATGTTTCTTACAGAAATGTAGCAGTTGGGACAATTGTCTCATTGTCAAATTTGTCAAAATCCTATGACGAAATAAATGTTCAAACATTTACAAAAACCTAAACCTCCAATGCTAGTTAAAACAGCATTTTATATATTGTAACTTGGAATACAAACTAAAACGAAAAATACATGCATGTGCTCTGTACATTTAACCAATTATTTTTACAATAACCATTTACAATTCGTCTCATCTGAAATCAAAGTAATAAAACGTTTGCCAATAGGTCATCAATTGATCAGTATAATAAAATTCCTCTTGAACTGAAAAATGTCTATAGAGAAACACAAAATATATAAATGTCTTTACATTTACTTTCCAGTGAGTTTTAATTTTTTTTTTTTTTAATTTGTCCTCATTAAAAGAACATGTCTTGTTTACAGTTGGGTCAAATTCCTCATGGTCACAATGCAGTTTACCCGAATCGGAAGACAGTCTTGATACAAAAACTACTACCACTGAAACCATTACCACGACTCCTGTGGATGAGGACACACTCAATAAAAAAGTTGAGACTATTAAAAAGGAGCTGGCCGTGATTAAGAAATCAACTTCAGGTATTGTCCTATCTGCCTTTTATATAAATACATGTATTTGCTTTGCATATTACAGTGTTATCTGTCTTTGCAGGTAGGCATTTATTGTGACGTCATGTGTTTGCGAGCATAACGTCATACTTTTTGAAAAAAGACGTTAATTGTGTCCAATCTTTCCCAGAGTGCATTGTGGTCTTCATAATTTCACCTCTGTTAACGGCCCAGCGAAATTTCAAGATTCTTGAAAAACGTATTTCTTTAAAACATATTTGAAGTTTAGTGGCGCGATATTTTGGTGTTTGGGGGATCCGGGGGTCTTCCTCGGGAAAAAAGTACGATTTAGAATGGCTGAGATGAGTTTTACGATGTATTTGGTTGAATATGCGAGCGCCGTAGGCGCGAGATTTTGGTTTTTGTGGGGTCCGGGGGCTTCCCACGGAAAACATATTACGATTTTGTATTTTGATGATTTTTAAGCGTCCTTAACATGGTAATATTTCGATTTTAGGTTACATATGTACCTGCATTTAGAAATGAAAATTGTGAGTGTCCTCTTACCATTGTGCAGCCCAGCTCGATCTGAACATACCGGATTCACACCATCGGCACATTGTTGTGTAACTCAAAATAATAATTAACTGATTGTCTTGCTAAGACATATAAATAGATTAATATTTTAAGAAGCATTTTTTTAATAGTATAATCCCTTGATGGACATTTTAGTCTAGTTCGTGTGTATTGAATTTTCATTATTAAAGGTTTGAACATTACGTGCTTGAACGTTTAAGGAAACGCGCCGCGCAGCGAAAATTTTTCTGAAATTAAGCTCAAAAATGTGCAGGAGGACCTTTTTTTCTTTCAAATGTGCATTTTAAGAACATTTCACTCGGCGAAAATGGAGGGGGGGGGGGCAAAAAGACATGTTTGCCCCCCCCCCGTACGCCCCTGCTACCATCAAAGGAACTAACTTTAATATGCAAAGACGGAATATCAAAGAGCTTTTTTTAAATGTACAATTAGCAAGTTCTGTCGGCGCAAGCCTGACTACACAGTCCAATCTTAACTATGGTTTTTTTATATTTGTTCACGGAGACTGGTTGCTCCATAATACATCAAAATTATATATAACGATATGATTTAATCTTTAACTATAAACAAACTGTCTTTCGTGTGTGATTTGTTTTCGCGATTTTCGAAATATTCACGAAAATTTATCTCCGCGAATTGATATCTTCCACAATTCTCGCACAATTAAATTCAAAGATATTCCCATTCGATTTTAAATCCGCGAAACTTAATCTCCGCATATTCATTTCGAAACAGAAATCGCTAAATATAGTAGCCGCGAAAGAAGGTTGGTTTGCAGTATAAGTAGCTGAATGAAAACAGCTTGGCTTTCTATAGATTTTGTCTCGTTAGCTATGATAAACGAGTGTTCTGTTTACCAGTTAATAAGCATGACTTGTGATGATAAACCTAAAGCATTGAGTACTAGTTTCAACATAGATGTTAAAATACCTCATCGGTGTATCATGAATAATTACAGGTGATGTACATGTACATTGAAAAATCAGTAAATTGTAATGAAATTGGAAAGAACATCGCGGCAGTTCATGTATAATATTCGATCGCCCATTTCCATCAAAATGATATAACGTTTACCTGATCTGATATTTTTCTTTTAAGGAAAATTAAAACAGTCGTTATTCTTTATTTTAGTTTTGTTATGTTATTCTGCATATTCCCATTTGAGTATAACAAAACCGTGTCAGTCATGGCAATGATATCGACATTTCAAGTTTTAATGATGTTTTGCTCTACACAAAACATCCTGACAATTGTTCAGAATAGCAAGCGAAACATGAAGTATTCAAAATATAAATGACCAACTTGTAATGATCACAATTACATCCCGAATGTATCATACACCACTGCTATGTACATATATATAGCTCTGTTTGACCTTCAAAAAGTGCTGAACATTTAAAAGCAAAAATAGCATTTAAAAGTTTTCATTCTAAATTATTAGAATTGATAGAATAATTGCTACGAGACAAGGTCGGTTCTGTCGATTAAGTTTTAGCGATACCTAGTATGTCTGTTTCAAAAGATGAAGTATTTGTTCAAGATCATATAGCTTTCGTTGTTAGTAGAAAATTACTGATCCATTAAGCTTCTTGTCAGCATCCTTATACCATTTCACACAACAAAATGTTCTTTATAGTTGAAATAGAACCAAATAACAGGTAAGTTTCTGATTCCATAACTGGTATTATTTCTGTTCTAGCCTACATCCGAACAAAGACCAGTGCACCCGATAGCCGTCAAAGTTCAAAGGGCATTGGTGTTATTGGAGTTAGCGTGATAATTGCAGTCTTACTTCTAGTTGTGGTACCTGACCTGCTTGCACTGGTACGGCATGTGTCTAAACTGGGCAGACGACGTGTTCATGCTAAGACGAATCCGAACAGGGTGGTGGACATCGATGTTCAAAGTATGGCGATGTCTTCATAAAATAATGAAGTTTTGAGCGAAAGATGAAACCAAACAGGGTGATGGGCGAATTCTTTATAATATGACGATGTTTTCATGCCAAGATGATTTCAGACAGGGTAAGGAGGATTGAAGAATGACGAAGTCTTCATAATATGACGATGACGTTTTCACTCCGAGATAAATTCAGACATGGTGATGAACATACATTATAGATGTGTAAAGTCGTCTTTATGACGAGATGAATGTAGAATTAAAATTTATACGGATGGATTCATAAATTGTTCTAGTCTAACTGCATTCTCGATAATCCAAGGGTTACTATCACTGGCTTAATATCCACCCCTGGGCTATCTTTTAAGTAAAACTGGCGGTAGTTCAGGAAAAAACCTGACCAATCACAGGCCCGCAGGACTCCCGTTGCAAATTACAGAGAGTGCGACGCCAAACAGTCAACCACATTGTATTGTCCATCAATTCCTTTGATTTTAATCAAATGATCAAATTACCAATCTTCTTTTGCCTCCAGTTTTACTATGAAGTAGTCCAGGGGTGAATATGACGTCAGTGATAATAACCCATGGATTATCGAGGATGGACAGACTTTAAAGTGATTTAAACTAGA
This sequence comes from Argopecten irradians, assembly GCF_041381155.1. Classification (NCBI taxonomy): domain Eukaryota; kingdom Metazoa; phylum Mollusca; class Bivalvia; order Pectinida; family Pectinidae; genus Argopecten; species Argopecten irradians. The sequence continues at coordinate 31,238,051 of NC_091144.1, forward strand.
TTTGCGAGGACCTTATTCATAGCCTTGATATTCTTATCAAAATTTTAAATATAAAAAAATGTGAGGACCTTGTTCATGACTCTGTTGCCTCCAGTTTTACTACGAGATATAGTCCAGGGGTGGATATGACGTCAGTGATAGTAGCCCCTGGTATCTCATGGAGCATTGAATATAGTTAATAGCCTGAATGCATGCAATATTATCAGAATTTTAAATGAAGTAACAAACAAATGTGAGGACCGTGCTCATAATCTGGATATTCTAATCAGAAATTTAAATGACAAAAATATGAGTACAGGAGCGTGTACATAATCTGTATATATTCTAATCCTACCTTAAATATTTTAATCGGAATGTAAAATTAACTAAAAATGTGAGGATTTGTTTGTAACAATTATACATTCTGGTCAGGACAAATACGTAGTAGTGAGGTATCCAAAATTGATATTCCAGTCGAATAAAAATGGAAACTGAAAAGTAATATTTTACATTCCATATATTATGGTTTCGTATTCTTTTACATTATATCATCGATTTGCATCGTTGCTTTTTATTTGGTATTATCATCATACTTATAATTCACATTTTTCTTTTTATCATTTCATCTGCTATTTTTATCATCTTTATTATTTATTTTTATCGTTATCATTTTATTTTGTATTATCATATTTATAACTTGATATTAAATTATCGTTATATGGTTTTATTTCATCTTTATTTGGTTTTTTTCATCATTATATTTTTATATTTTTTAATTTCATAAATTTAATTTTTATCGTTGTTTTTATTCTTATTTTTATATCATTCTATGTTTTCTATACAGTACAACTTGCCCATCTTGCCCCGTAGATATGTGCGCATGTTTTGTTTTCCTTCCCCGACGTAAAGTACTTATTTGGTGAAAAACAGTTCAGTACTTTAGGAAAAGAAGATATTTTTTCTCTCTCTCGATTTAACTATTTGGTTCATCCTTCTAATTATTTGTGTTGTTGGCTTGTACTCGCGCGTTATTCCAATGTAACAATACATGTTACTAACTAGTCTTGAAGTACATTTTGTCCCGAAAGGATTTTTTTCGCTCATACAAGATAATAATGCTTGAATCATAAAGGGTTTTTTTCAGTTAATAACAATTTTGTCATCGGAATATCGTTGTCTGTATATGCATATTATTGTTTCCGTTTTCCTGTTATATCAATTGTTGACAATAAAACTTTCTGAAAGATATCAAAAACTTATATATAACATTTGGTATATATTTAAATTGTTGTAAGCCCACCATCAACATATGGTGGGCTATTCAAATCGCTTTTTGTCCGTGGTCCGTTAACAATCCTTGTTACCGCTAATTCTCAAAAAGAACTGAAGGGATGTTTCTCAAATTTAATATGTAGGTTCCCCTAGGGCCCCCGTTGTGCATATTTTATTTTAGGACCAATCAGTCAACAAAATGGCCGCCAGGCAGCCATCTTGGATTTTGATAGTTAAAGTTTGATACCGCTATTTCTCAGAATGTACTAAAGGGATCTTTCTCAAATTTCACATGCATGTTTCCCTAGGGGCCTAGTTGTGCATATTGCATTTTGGGACCAATCGATTAACAAAATGGCCGACAGGTCATACTGTACGACATGAATTGTTAATTGTGTAGACTTCAGGTAATACAGTACGACATGAACTGTTGTGTAGAGACTTCAGGTCATACTGTACGACATGAACTGTTGTGTAGAGACTTCAGGTCATACTGTACGACATGAACTGTTGTGTAGAGACTTCAGGTCATACTGTACGACATGAAATGTTGTGTAGAGACTTCAGGTCATACTGTACGACATGAACTGTTGTGTAGAGACTTCAGGTCATACTGTACGACATGAACTGTTGTGTAGAGACTTCAGGTCATACTGTACGACATGAAATGTTGTGTAGAGACTTCAGGTCATACTGTACGACAAGAAATGTTGTGTAGAGACTTCAAGTCATACTGTACGACATGAAATGTTGTGTAGATACTTCAGGTCATACTGTACGACATGAACTGTTGTGTAGAGACTTCAGGTCATACTGTACGACATGAAATGTTGTGTAGAGACTTCAGGTCATACTGTTCGACATGAACTGTTGTGTAGAGACTTCAGGTCATACTGTTCGACATTGAACTGTTGTGTAGAGACTTCAGGTCATACTGTACGACAGAAATGTTGTGTAGAGACTTCAGGTCATACTGTACGACATGAACTGTTGTGTAGAGACTTCAGGTCATACTGTACGACATGAACTGTTGTGTAGAGACTTCAGGTCATACTGTACGACATGAACTGTTAATTTAGAGACTTCAGGTCATACTGTACGACATAAACTGTTGTGTAGAGACTTCAGGTCATACTGTACGACATGAAATGTTGTGTAGAGACTTCAGGTCATACTGTACGACATAAACTGTTGTGTAGAGACTTCAGGTCATACTGTTCGACATTAACTGTTGTGTAGAGACTTCAGGTCATACTGTACGACATTAACTGTTGTGTAGAGACTTCAGGTCATACTGTACGACATGAACTGTTGTGTAGAGACTTCAGGTCATACTGTACGACATGAAATGTTGTGTAGAGACTTCAGGTCATACTGTACGACATTAACTGTTGTGTAGAGACTTCAGGTCATACTGTACGACATGAAATGTTGTGTAGAGACTTCAGGTCATACTGTACGACATTAACTGTTGTGTAGAGACTTCAGGTCATACTGTACGACATGAAATGTTGTGTAGAGACTTCAGGTCATACTTACGACATGAATGTTGTGTAGAGACTTCAGGTCATACTGTACGACATGAAATGTTGTGTAGAGACTTCAGGTCATACTGTACGACATGAACTGTTGTGTAGAGACTTCAGGTCATACTGTACGACATGAAATGTTGTGTAGAGACTTCCAGGTCATACTGTACGACATGAACTGTTGTGTAGAGACTTCAGGTCATACTGTACGACATGAACTGTTGTGTAGAGACTTCAGGTCATACTGTACGACATGAACTGTTGTGTAGAGACTTCAGGTCATACTGTACGACATGAAATGTTGTGTAGAGACTTCAGGTCATACTGTACGACATGAAATGTTGTGTAGAGACTTCAGGTCATACTGTACGACATGAACTGTTGTGTAGAGACTTCAGGTCATACTGTACGACATGAACTGTTGTGTAGAGACTTCAGGTCATACTGTACGACATGAACTGTTGTGTAGAGACTTCAGGTCATACAGTACGACATGAACTGTTGTGTAGAGACTTCAGGTCATACTGTACGACATGAACTGTTGTGTAGAGACTTCAGGTCATACTGTACGACATGAAATGTTGTGTAGAGACTTCAGGTCATACTGTACGACATGAACTGTTGTGTAGAGACTTCAGGTCATACTGTACGACATGAAATGTTGTGTAGAGACTTCAGGTCATACTGTACGACATGAACTGTTGTGTAGAGACTTCAGGTCATACTGTACGACATGAACTGTTAATTGTGTAGAGACTTCAGGTCATACTGTACGACATGAACTGTTGTGTAGAGACTTCAGGTATACTGTACGACAGAATGTGTGTAGACTTCAGTCATACTGTACGACATAACTGTTGTGTAGAGACTTCAGGTCATACTGTACGACATGAACTGTTGTGTAGAGACTTCAGGTCATACTGTACGACATGAACTGTTGTGTAGAGACTTCAGGTCATACTGTACGACATGAACTGTTGTGTAGAGACTTCAGGTCATACTGTACGACATGAAATGTTGTGTAGAGACTTCAGGGCATACTGTACGACATGAACTGTTGTGTAGAGACTTCAGGTCATACTGTACGACATGAACTGTTGTGTAGAGACTTCAGGTCATACTGTACGACATGAAATGTTAATTGTGTAGACTTCAGGTCATGCTGTACGACATGAACTGTTGTGTAGAGACTTCAGGTCATACTGTACGACATGAACTGTTGTGTAGAGACTTCAGGTCATACTGTACGACATGAAACTGTTGTGTAGAGACTTCAGGTCATACTGTACGACATGAACTGTTGTGTAGAGACTTCAGGTCATACTGTACGACATGAACTGTTGTGTAGAGACTTCAGGTCATACTGTACGACATGAACTGTTGTGTAGAGACTTCAGGTCATACTGTACGACATGAACTGTTGTGTAGAGACTTCAGGTCATACTGTACGACATGAAACTGTTGTGTAGAGACTTCAGGTCATACTGTACGACATGAACTGTTGTTGTGTAGAGACTTCAGGTCATACTGTACGACATGAACTGTTAATTGTGTAGAGACTTCAGGTCATACTGTACGACATGAACTGTGTTGTGTAGAGACTTCAGGTCATACTGTACGACATGAACTGTTGTGTAGAGACTTCAGGTCATACTGTACGACATGAACTGTTAATTGTGTAGAGACTTCAGGTCATACTGTACGACATGAACTGTTGTGTAGAGACTTCAGGTCATACTGTACGACATGAACTGTTGTGTAGAGACTTCAGGTCATACTGTACGACATGAACTGTTGTGTAGAGACTTCAGGTCATACTGTACGACATGAACTGTTTGTGTAGAGACTTCAGGTCATACTGTACGACATGAACTGTTGTGTAGAGACTTCAGGTCATACTGTACGACATGAACTGTTGTGTAGAGACTTCAGGTCATACTGTACGACATGAACTGTTGTGTAGAGACTTCAGGTCATACTGTACGACATGAAATGTTGTGTAGAGACTTCAGGTCATACTGTACGACATGAACTGTTGTGTAGAGACTTCAGGTCATACTGTACGACATGAACTGTTGTGTAGAGACTTCAGGTCATACTGTACGACATGAACTGTTGTGTAGAGACTTCAGGTCATACTGTACGACATGAACTGTTGTGTAGAGACTTCAGGTCATACTGTACGACATGAACTGTTGTGTAGAGACTTCAGGTCATACTGTACGACATGAACTGTTGTGTAGAGACTTCAGGTCATACTGTACGACATGAACTGTTGTGTAGAGACTTCAGGTCATACTGTACGACATGAACTGTTGTGTAGAGACTTCAGGTCATACTGTACGACATGAACTGTTGTGTAGAGACTTCAGGTCATACTGTACGACATGAAACTGTTGTGTAGAGACTTCAGGTCATACTGTACGACATGAACTGTTGTGTAGAGACTTCAGGTCATACTGTACGACATGAACTGTTGTGTAGAGACTTCAGGTCATACTGTACGACATGAACTGTTGTGTAGAGACTTCAGGTCATACTGTACGACATGAAATGTTGTGTAGAGACTTCAGGTCATACTGTACGACATGAAATGTTGTGTAGAGACTTCAGGTCATACTGTACGACATACTGAACATGAATGTTGTGTAGAGACTTCAGGTCATACTGTACGACATGAAACTGTTGTGTAGAGACTTCAGGTCATACTGTACGACATGAAACTGTTGTGTAGAGACTTCAGGTCATACTGTACGACATGAAACTGTTGTGTAGAGACTTCAGGTCATACTGTACGACATGAACTGTTGTGTAGAGACTTCAGGTCATACTGTACGACATGAACTGTTGTGTAGAGACTTCAGGTCATACTGTACGACATGAAACTGTTGTGTAGAGACTTCAGGTCATACTGTACGACATGAACTGTTGTGTAGAGACTTCAGGTCATACTGTACGACATGAACTGTTGTGTAGAGACTTCAGGTCATACTGTACGACATGAAATGTTGTGTAGAGACTTCAGGTCATACTGTACGACATGAACTGTTGTGTAGAGACTTCAGGTCATACTGTACGACATGAACTGTTGTGTAGAGACTTCAGGTCATACTGTACGACATGAAATGTTGTGTAGAGACTTCAGGTCATACTGTACGACATGAACTGTTGTGTAGAGACTTCAGGTCATACTGTACGACATGAACTGTTGTGTAGAGACTTCAGGTCATACTGTACGACATGAACTGTTGTGTAGAGACTTCAGGTCATACTGTACGACATGAAACTGTTGTGTAGAGACTTCAGGTCATACTGTACGACATGAACTGTTGTGTAGAGACTTCAGGTCATACTGTACGACATGAAATGTTGTGTAGAGACTTCAGGTCATACTGTACGACATGAACTGTTGTGTAGAGACTTCAGGTCATACTGTACGACATGAAATGTTGTGTAGAGACTTCAGGTCATACTGTACGACATGAACTGTTGTGTAGAGACTTCAGGTCATACTGTACGACATGAACTGTTGTGTAGAGACTTCAGGTCATACTGTACGACATGAACTGTTGTGTAGAGACTTCAGGTCATACTGTACGACATGAACTGTTGTGTAGAGACTTCAGGTCATACTGTACGACATGAAACTGTTGTGTAGAGACTTCAGGTCATACTGTACGACATGAACTGTTGTGTAGAGACTTCAGGTCATACTGTACGACATGAAATGTTGTGTAGAGACTTCAGGTCATACTGTACGACATGAAATGTTGTGTAGAGACTTCAGGTCATACTGTACGACATGAAATGTTGTGTAGAGACTTCAGGTCATACTGTACGACATGAACTGTTGTGTAGAGACTTCAGGTCATACTGTACGACATGAACTGTTGTGTAGAGACTTCAGGTCATACTGTACGACATGAAATGTTGTTGTGTAGAGACTTCAGGTCATACTGTACGACATGAAATGTTGTGTAGAGACTTCAGGTCATACTGTACGACATGAACTGTTGTGTAGAGACTTCAGGTCATACTGTACGACATGAAACTGTTGTGTAGAGACTTCAGGTCATACTGTACGACATGAACTGTTGTGTAGAGACTTCAGGTCATACTGTACGACATGAAATGTTGTGTAGAGACTTCAGGTCATACTGTACGACATGAACTGTTGTGTAGAGACTTCAGGTCATACTGTACGACATGAACTGTTGTGTAGAGACTTCAGGTCATACTGTACGACATGAACTGTTGTGTAGAGACTTCAGGTCATACTGTACGACATGAACTGTTGTGTAGAGACTTCAGGTCATACTGTACGACATGAACTGTTGTGTAGAGACTTCAGGTCATACTGTACGACATGAACTGTTGTGTAGAGACTTCAGGTCATACTGTACGACATGAACTGTTGTGTAGAGACTTCAGGTCATACTGTACGACATGAACTGTTGTGTAGAGACTTCAGGTCATACTGTACGACATGAACTGTTGTGTAGAGACTTCAGGTCATACTGTACGACATGAAATGTTGTGTAGAGACTTCAGGTCATACTGTACGACATGAACTGTTGTGTAGAGACTTCAGGTCATACTGTACGACATGAACTGTTGTGTAGAGACTTCAGGTCATACTGTACGACATGAACTGTTGTGTAGAGACTTCAAGTCATACTGTACGACATGAACTGTTGTGTAGAGACTTCAGGTCATACTGTACGACATGAAATGTTGTGTAGAGACTTCAGGTCATACTGTACGACATGAAACTGTTGTGTAGAGACTTCAGGTCATACTGTACGACATGAACTGTTGTGTAGAGACTTCAGGTCATACTGTACGACATGAAATGTTGTGTAGAGACTTCAGGTCATACTGTACGACATGAACTGTTGTGTAGAGACTTCAGGTCATACTGTACGACATGAACTGTTGTGTAGAGACTTCAGGTCATACTGTACGACAAGAAATGTTGTGTAGAGACTTCAAGTCATACTGTACGACATGAACTGTTGTGTAGAGACTTCAGGTCATACTGTACGACATGAACTGTTGTGTAGAGACTTCAGGTCATACTGTACGACATGAACTGTTGTGTAGAGACTTCAGGTCATACTGTACGACATGAACTGTTGTGTAGAGACTTCAGGTCATACTGTACGACATGAACTGTTGTGTAGAGACTTCAGGTCATACTTTACGACATGAACTGTTAATTGTGTAGAGACGACAGGTCATACTGTACGACATGAATTGTTAATTGTGTAGAGACTTCAGGTCATACTGTACGACATGAATTGTTAATTGTGTAGAGACTTCAGGTCATACTGTACGACATGAACTGTTGTGTAGAGACTTCAGGTCATACTGTACGACATGAACTGTTGTGTAGAGACTTCAGGTCATACTGTACGACATGAACTGTTGTGTAGAGACTTCAGGTCATACTGTACGACATGAACTGTTGTGTAGAGACTTCAGGTCATACTGTACGACATGAAATGTTGTGTAGAGACTTCAGGTCATACTGTACGACATGAACTGTTGTGTAGAGACTTCAGGTCATACTGTACGACATGAAACTGTTGTGTAGAGACTTCAGGTCATACTGTACGACATGAAATGTTGTGTAGAGACTTCAGGTCATACTGTACGACATGAACTGTTGTGTAGAGACTTCAGGTCATACTGTACGACATGAAACTGTTGTGTAGAGACTTCAGGTCATACTGTACGACATGAAACTGTTGTGTAGAGACTTCAGGTCATACTGTACGACATGAAATGTTGTGTAGAGACTTCAGGTCATACTGTACGACATGAACTGTTGTGTAGAGACTTCAGGTCATACTGTACGACATGAAAATGTTGTGTAGAGACTTCAGGTAATACTGTACGACATGAACTGTTGTGTAGAGACTTCAGGTCATACTGTACGACATGAAATGTTGTGTAGAGACTTCAGGTCATACTGTACGACATGAACTGTTGTGTAGAGACTTCAGGTCATACTGTACGACATGAAATGTTGTGTAGAGACTTCAGGTCATACTGTACGACATGAACTGTTGTGTAGAGACTTCAGGTCATACTGTACGACATGAAATGTTGTGTAGAGACTTCAGGTCATACTGTACGACATGAAATGTTGTGTAGAGACTTCAGGTCATACTGTACGACATGAAATGTTGTGTAGAGACTTCAGGTCATACTGTACGACATGAACTGTTGTGTAGAGACTTCAGGTCATACTGTACGACATGAACTGTTGTGTAGAGACTTCAGGTCATACTGTACGACATAAACTGTTGTGTAGAGACTTCAGGTCATACTGTACGACATGAACTGTTGTGTAGAGACTTCAGGTCATACTGTACGACATGAACTGTTGTGTAGAGACTTCAGGTCATACTGTACGACATGAAATGTTGTGTAGAGACTTCAGGTCATACTGTACGACATGAACTGTTGTGTAGAGACTTCAGGTCATACTGTACGACATGAACTGTTGTGTAGAGACTTCAGGTCATACTGTACGACATGAACTGTTGTGTAGAGACTTCAGGTCATACTGTACGACATGAACTGTTGTGTAGAGACTTCAGGTCATACTGTACGACATGAAATGTTGTGTAGAGACTTCAGGTCATACTGTACGACATGAAACTGTTGTGTAGAGACTTCAGGTCATACTGTACGACATGAAACTGTTGTGTAGAGACTTCAGGTCATACTGTACGACATGAAATGTTGTGTAGAGACTTCAGGTCATACTGTACGACATGAACTGTTGTGTAGAGACTTCAGGTCATACTGTACGACATGAACTGTTGTGTAGAGACTTCAGGTCATACTGTACGACATGAACTGTTGTGTAGAGACTTCAGGTCATACTGTACGACATGAAACTGTTGTGTAGAGACTTCAGGTCATACTGTACGACATGAACTGTTGTGTAGAGACTTCAGGTCATACTGTACGACATGAACTGTTGTGTAGAGACTTCAGGTCATACTGTACGACATGAACTGTTGTGTAGAGACTTCAGGTCATACTGTACGACATGAACTGTTGTGTAGAGACTTCAGGTCATACTGTACGACATGAACTGTTGTGTAGAGACTTCAAGTCATACTGTACGACATGAACTGTTGTGTAGAGACTTCAGGTCATACTGTACGACATGAACTGTTGTGTAGAGACTTCAGGTCATACTGTACGACATGAACTGTTGTGTAGAGACTTCAGGTCATACTGTACGACATGAAACTGTTGTGTAGAGACTTCAGGTCATACTGTACGACATGAACTGTTGTGTAGAGACTTCAGGTCATACTGTACGACTGACATGAACTGTTGTGTAGAGACTTCAGGTCATACTGTACGACATGAAACTGTTGTGTAGAGACTTCAGGTCATACTGTACGACATGAAATGTTGTGTAGAGACTTCAGGTCATACTGTACGACATGAAATGTTGTGTAGAGACTTCAGGTCATACTGTACGACATGAAATGTTGTGTAGAGACTTCAGGTCATACTGTACGACATGAACTGTTGTGTAGAGACTTCAGGTCATACTGTACGACATGAAATGTTGTGTAGAGACTTCAGGTCATACTGTACGACATGAAATGTTGTGTAGAGACTTCAGGTCATACTGTACGACATGAAATGTTGTGTAGAGACTTCAGGTCATACTGTACGACATGAAATGTTGTGTAGAGACTTCAGGTCATACTGTACGACATGAACTGTTGTGTAGAGACTTCAGGTCATACTGTACGACATGAACTGTTAATTGTGTAGAGACTTCAGGTCATACTGTACGACATGAACTGTTGTGTAGAGACTTCAGGTCATACTGTACGACATGAAATGTTGTGTAGAGACTTCAGGTCATACTGTACGACATGAAATGTTGTGTAGAGACTTCAGGTCATACTGTACGACATGAACTGTTGTGTAGAGACTTCAGGTCATACTGTACGACATGAACTGTTGTGTAGAGACTTCAGGTCATACTGTACGACATGAACTGTTGTGTAGAGACTTCAGGTCATACTGTACGACATGAACTGTTGTGTAGAGACTTCAGGTCATACTGTACGACATGAACTGTTGTGTAGAGACTTCAGGTCATACTGTACGACATGAAATGTTGTGTAGAGACTTCAGGTCATACTGTACGACATGAACTGTTGTGTAGAGACTTCAGGTCATACTGTACGACATGAAACTGTTGTGTAGAGACTTCAGGTCATACTGTACGACATGAACTGTTTGTGTAGAGACTTCAGGTCATACTGTACGACATGAAATGTTGTGTAGAGACTTCAGGTCATACTGTACGACATGAACTGTTGTGTAGAGACTTCAGGTCATACTGTACGACATGAACTGTTGTGTAGAGACTTCAGGTCATACTGTACGACATGAAACTGTTGTGTAGAGACTTCAGGTCATACTGTACGACATGAAATGTTAATTGTGTAGAGACTTCAGGTCATACTGTACGACATGAACTGTTGTGTAGAGACTTCAGGTCATACTGTACGACATGAAATGTTGTGTAGAGACTTCAGGTCATACTGTACGACATGAACTGTTGTGTAGAGACTTCAGGTCATACTGTACGACATGAAACTGTTGTGTAGAGACTTCAGGTCATACTGTACGACATGAACTGTTGTGTAGAGACTTCAGGTCATACTGTACGACATGAACTGTTGTGTAGAGAGACTTCAGGTCATACTGTACGACATGAAACTGTTGTGTAGAGACTTCAGGTCATACTGTACGACATGAACTGTTGTGTAGAGACTTCAGGTCATACTGTACGACATGAAATGTTGTGTAGAGACTTCAGGTCATACTGTACGACATGAACTGTTGTGTAGAGACTTCAGGTCATACTGTACGACATGAACTGTTGTGTAGAGACTTCAGGTCATACTGTACGACATGAAACTGTTGTGTAGAGACTTCAAGTCATACTGTACGACATGAACTGTTGTGTAGAGTTCAGGTCATGTAGACATGAATGTTGTTCAGAGACTTCAGGTCATACTGTACGACATGAACTGTTGTGTAGAGACTTCAGGTCATACTGTACGACATGAAACTGTTGTGTAGAGACTTCAGGTCATACTGTACGACATGAAACTGTTGTGTAGAGACTTCAGGTCATACTGTACGACATGAACTGTTGTGTAGAGACTTCAGTCATACTGTACGACATGAAATGTTGTGTAGAGACTTCAGGTCATACTGTACGACATGAACTGTTGTGTAGAGACTTCAGGTCATACTGTACGACATGAAATGTTGTGTAGAGACTTCGTCATACTGTACGACATGAATGTTGTGTAGAGACTTCAGGTCATACTGTACGACATGAACTGTTGTGTAGAGACTTCAGGTCATACTGTACGACATGAAATGTTGTGTAGAGACTTCAGGTCATACTGTACAACATGAAATGTTGTGTAGAGACTTCAGGTCATACTGTACGACATGAACTGTTGTGTAGAGACTTCAGGTCATACTGTACGACATGAAATGTTGTGTAGAGACTTCAGGTCATACTGTACGACATGAACTGTTGTGTAGAGACTTCAGGTCATACTGTACGACATGAACTGTTGTGTAGAGACTTCAGGTCATACTGTACGACATGAAATGTTGTGTAGAGACTTCAGGTCATACTGTACGACATGAACTGTTGTGTAGAGACTTCAGGTCATACTGTACGACATGAAACTGTTGTGTAGAGACTTCAGGTCATACTGTACGACATGAACTGTTGTGTAGAGACTTCAGGTCATACTGTACGACATGAACTGTTGTGTGTAGAGACTTCAGGTCATACTGTACGACATGAACTGTTGTGTAGAGACTTCAGGTCATACTGTACGACATGAACTGTTGTGTAGAGACTTCAGGTCATACTGTACGACATGAACTGTTATGTGTAGAGACTTCAGGTCATACTGTACGACATGAACTGTTGTGTAGAGACTTCAGGTCATACTGTACGACATGAAATGTTGTGTAGAGACTTCAGGTCATACTGTACGACATGAACTGTTGTGTAGAGACTTCAGGTCATACTGTACGACATGAACTGTTGTGTAGAGACTTCAGGTCATACTGTACGACATGAACTGTTGTGTAGAGACTTCAGGTCATACTGTACGACATGAACTGTTGTGTAGAGACTTCAGGTCATACTGTACGACATGAAACTGTTGTGTAGAGACTTCAGGTCATACTGTACGACATGAACTGTTGTGTAGAGACTTCAGGTCATACTGTACGAATGAACTGTTGTGTAGAGACTTCAGGTCATACTGTACGACATGAAATGTTGTGTAGAGACTTCAGGTCATACTGTACGACATGAAATGTTGTGTAGAGACTTCAGGTCATACTGTACGACATGAACTGTTGTGTAGAGACTTCAGGTCATACTGTACGACATGAACTGTTGTGTAGAGACTTCAGGTCATACTGTACGACATGAAATGTTGTGTAGAGACTTCAGGTCATACTGTACGACATGAAATGTTGTGTAGAGACTTCAGGTCATACTGTACGACATGAACTGTTGTGTAGAGACTTCAGGTCATACTGTACGACATGAACTGTTGTGTAGAGACTTCAGGTCATACTGTACGACATGAACTGTTGTGTAGAGACTTCAGTCATACTGTACGACATGAAATGTTGTGTAGAGACTTCAGGTCATACTGTACGACATGAAATGTTGTGTAGAGACTTCAGGTCATACTGTACGACATGTATTAAAAGCAACAAAATAGCATTTAAAAGTTGTTCATTCTAAATTTATTAGAATTAATAGAAGAATTGCTACGATTACAAGGCATCTGGTTTCTTTCGGATCTAAGTAAAGTTGTAGCGATAACCTCAGTATATTGTTCAAGAATCCATATAAATATAACTGATCCATTAAAGCTTCTTTGTCAGCCATCCTCATATACCATTTCACACAACAAAATGTTCTTTTATGTTGACAGCAGAACCAAATAACAGGTTAAGTTTCTGATTCCATAACTGGTATTATTCTCTGTTCTAGCCTACATCCGAACAAAAGACCAGTGCACGCCGAATAGCCGTCAAAGTTCAAAGGGCATTGAGGTGTTAGTGAGTAGTTGCAGCGTGATAATTGCAGTCTTACTTCTAGTTGTGGTACCCTGACCTGCTTGCACTGGTACGGCATGTGTCTAAACTGGGCAGACGACGTGTTCATGCTAAGACGAATCCGAACAGGGGTGGGTGGACATCGATGTTCAAAGTATGGCGATGTCTTCATAAAATTAATGAAGTTTTGAGCGAAAGATGAAACCAAACAGGGTGATGGGCGAATTCTGTTATAATATGACGATGTTTTCATGCCAAGATGATTCAGACAGGGTAAGGAGGATTGAAGAATGACGAAGTCTTCATAATATGACGATGACGTTTTCACTCCGAGATAAATTCAGACATGGTGATGAACATACATTATAGATGTGTAAAGTCGTCTTTATGAGGAGATGAATGTAGAATTAGAGTTTAGTCTGAGAGGAATGTCAGTTCTTGGTGTGGTGTGGGGGGCGCGAGAACGTACAAAACGTGAATCCTGTAATACTTCTAGAAAGTAAGTGGTGCACTCATTGTAATGTGTTTCAAGGCTAGCTATAGTCGTCCAGATTGGTACTCACTCGGTACTGTAGCTCTACAATACAGTCCTACAAATAACACAACAAACATTCAATTTGGTGAACTTTTTGAAAATATCAACATAGGACAGCATTCAACAGGAGATTCCAGAGGGATCTTGGAGTTCAACACGAAATGATCTATGTCAGTCAATAGAAATAACAGACATTAGTGAACTTTCAAAAATATCAAAACATATAACAGCATTCAATAGGAGATTCCAGAGGGATCTTTGAGTTCACCATAAAATGATATATGTCAGTGAACGGCAAGAAGGATTTTCTTCCCTGCTTTTCCCTTCCTTTGAAATATATATGGAGAAACTTCACATAAGTCGGCATAGCACCAACAGATCTAACGACCATATAATGCTTGCAAAGATTTGTTTCAAAATGGATATGTAGAACTAAGAACCAAGCAAGCCCATCAAGTTTAATTTGAGGCAGACCCTTTCAGTACTTTTCTGTGAATGTGTCAAAGTCAAAGATGGCAATTATCAACCATGTTGTTTCCTGATCATTCACAAATTAGAAATCGAAATAACTTTTACATAATAAAGAATTTTGATTGATAGTGACAGATGTGTGGGCATTTTATACATAGCCTATAGAAATAATGTAAAATTTATCTAATTCTTCCTAATCTATAGCAGTGCAAACCTACCTGTCCTTGATAATATTCCTCTCTGATGTTTTGTAGTTTGTTGTCTGTTGTCATCAACGTTGTGTCCGATTCATGTGTTAGGAAAATGTCAACCTGTCAAAAGGAACAAGTTCAATTTAACATCCTATACAATAGTTGACTGGAACTGTGCCTGGGGATAAAAAACTTTCCTTTTTAACTTATTTTTACCCATGGAATCCTGCATTTGTTTGTTGTTGCAACTTTATCTTTGACCATGAAAATACATTTTCTGATTAAAATTATTGATTATTAAACTTTGAATTTTTGTTTTGTAAACATAGTTGGTATTGAAAGCTTATCGATACATATCTGATTTATTCAAAACCAGAAGAACTTACATTGCAGTGAGTTGTGAGATAAAGTTTTTTCCTTATAAAACTAATTAAATTCCCTATGGTCGCTTTGCCTGTCACTCGAAGAAAGTTTTTCGCCAAGGTAAGCTGAAAATAACCAAAACGTTGTTAGATACAAAAATAATGGAATTAATTTTAGATAGTTATGTCAAGTAAAGCAAATTAGGAACATATCATTTGTAATGGAATTTTATTTGCTAATAATAAGTCATTTAATCCAAGTTTTCATTTGTGAAAAATGGCTTAACAAGGACCTAACTTAGATGCAGAGTATATTGATTTATTGGCAATTGTTCTTAAAAAATGATGGAAAGTTTTCTTAATGTAAAACTGAGACATAAGAAAGATTGTTTTATATCTAACCACTGTTTTTACTCAAAAGAAATAAAATTGAGATTGAAAGGTTAAATTTCTCACCTGGTCACCAAACTCATCCAAATCCCTGTAAATTAATACCAATATTAATAATATTAGGAGCACATTTTCACATGTAGTTAAAATAAAGATTTAGAGAAATTTATTCGAGAAAATATCCTATTAAAGGGAGACAATTGATTCATTATTCATTAAAAATAAATAAAATAGTATGTCCAATCGTGTAAATATCTAAATACAAAGGTTTCCAATAAAATAACAGATTCTGATAAGAAACACACATTTTCTATAAGCTAAATCCGCCCTGTAAATGAAAATAATTAAAAAAATGTTCTACGATATATATATTGTTTAATTGACGTGATATATATCAATCATTTAAGAAAAAAAATGCTTTACTTCTCGTCATAATTAATTTCTAGTCATCATTTTTAGAGGAAATTAGGTAAAAAAGACGCAAGTAAATTACCTAAAACATTCTCACCAAAATGAAAATAAATAAAAATTGTGAAGTTCAATTTTTATAGAAAAATAACAGACTAAAAAGTGACAAAGTTGCTTTTAATCAGTCAATTTTCAAGAAAATTGAACCACAATTTGTCAAGATAGAGCATTTCTAGCACCAAAAAACCTTCATTTTTCATTAAAAAAGACGGGATTCACAATAGAGTTATCTCCCCTATTATACATACTTTTTATACATTCACTGCAGAATTTTCTGTTACAATATAGCCTAGATGTCAATAGTTTTAGCTTAAAAATGATTAACAATGTTTAATCAATATATATTTACCATAAAAAAATATTTTAAGGATTTTAAGGGAGACAATTGATTCAGTTTTAATAGTGTATAAAATTAATCAAAATGATACGTACATTTGAATATCTAGATACAAAGAATTTCCTTACAATAAACAGACATTGGATCTCTCTATCATGATCCGATTACAAAATAAAACATTACACTAACAGATTCTGATAAGAAACACACATTTTCTATGAAGGCTATTTAAGTAGACTATCATATGTATGCCTTATGATGTGAAAAATGAAATTATTACCCAATGTATTCGAGGAACAGCGATACACACTGTGACTTAAAGTTTCCAAGGTTACGTTGTTTTTGAGATTCTGCCTTTCTTGTTGGTGGCTTGACAGGCATCGGAGGAATGGAGTTTGGAGGCGGTGTCCGCGGTGGGGGTGGGGGCAGGGTTAGTTTTGGGGTTATTTGTACTAGAAATAAAACAAATGTGCACTAATTATATTGATTCATTAATGAAACATGAATTTATCATTATACAGATGGGCATTTTTCAAAACAAAAATGACTCTTTGGCTGATGGATCTTGATATGACAATACGGCTGTCTGAATTTAATATACATCCATTTCATTAAATATTTACTGATTTATAATTACAAAAAATATAGGACAATTATTACCTCCTGTTAATCTTTCATGTTCTTCATAAAACAATTTCTCTCTACGTTGTTCCTCTAAAACAAAACAAAAGATAATGTTCTGTAAACAAGAATTAATTGATCAATAATGGAGCAACAATTCTTATACATGTACATTGTGATATTCTCTTCAATTAGAATCAATGTATAAAAACACAATCTTTGGTTACACTGATAAAAAATAATTTTATTTATTTTCTTTATCTCATTTCTTAAGCCACAATTTTATACTGCATCAGTTCCTTATGATTACAAGGACATACATGTAAAATAATAATTTAAAAGGAAGAATTAATGTTCACTCAATCACATTCAGAAAAAAATTAGGTCAACTTCATTCAATCTTTTACCTTCAGCAATACTTGGCAATAATCTATACACAATATCTTGAATCGTACTGTCATTTCTGCAAAAAAATTAAAACCTTAAAATGATACGTTGGATCTAAAATCTCAACAAATGGTCAAGAGCTATTCAAGGTCACTTATCTGAATGAATTACTGTTGAATGAGGTCAGTAATCAAAGTTTTAGACAAATTAATGTTTACAAATGCTGAATTGGCCCAAATATTTTACAAATTTTTTGCACATCTTATATATAAGCCATCAGTTCATTTGCAAAAGAGAAACCAACACAGATTTTATATCTTTCAATCTGCATTTAATTGAGATCTCAAAAAGAGGTAGAGTGCTCATAGGTACAACAGGGGTGCTTTTCGGGTCGAATCCGGTATATAGAACTTTGCCTGCATGTAAGTGTAATCTTCTTCCTAGCCTTATCACCCTGACAGCATATAAATACTTTACTCTCCATCTATATGGACAAACTAATCAATAAGTGGACTTGCCTTATATGGACAAAAGGATCTGTTGGATGGATAGCTGCATCACATGTTGGGCAGTTCAAATGTCTCTCTGTGTGACGTACAATACAGGTTTTACAAACTGCAAAAACAAAACAAAAAATTGGTGATTCATGGATTCTGTCCTGGTTACCATTCTCTTGTTGCAATAAACTGATAACTCTGCTCCTTCGAATGTTCAAATGTCACCATCACCAATACAGTATAACCTGTCTAAACTTTATCTAATCCAGATCTTTGTTATAAAGAATATGGTGGATTCTAAATCCCAAAATGATGTGCGTGAAGTACAATTTACCATCGTCACTTTCAATTTAAGCGGTTTTGACATCATGTTTTGATGTGATTTAAGTGACGTCACAATCACCAGAAGGTGCGACTAATCAACAGTAAATTGTGAATTCATCCAAGTCATTTTGGAATCTCGAAACTCCCATATTCTTTTTTTTATTATCAAAAATTTTACATAGTATAGATAAATGGACACCAACACACAAACACTTCCATACACTTTTACCACAACACTCAGACATCAAAGTGTATGTTATGTTCCCCATATTGAAAATGCAGTAAACACAATTTAACACTAGTCAACAGATGTGTTGGTCTCCCTATAGATATGCAATCTTTCAGCTATAACCATTGAAATAAGACACATGCATCCATCCTTTTTTGTATTGAATCTATGCCACGGGTTTTGTAACATTAAACCATAACATGGAAGTTCCCTCCATCAACTTGCTATAGCACATGTTTTGTATATATATGGCTTTATTCTGTCTGTTACAGTTCTGCTTCAAATTTAATAGCCCTTTAAATAAATAGAAATTTTATGCTATTCCATAAATTCAGCTTGAAACAAGAGGCCCATGGGCCTTAACGGTCATCTGACTATTAGCACAACACAATGTAGTCGTTTAAAGTTTTTAGCATATTTGACCTCTGTGACCTTGAATGAAGATCAAGGTCATTCATTTGAACAATTTTGGTAGCCCTTCATCCCAGCATGTCATAGGCCCAATATCAGGTCTCTAGGGCCCAATATCAGGTCTCTAGGCCTCCTAGTTATTCACAAGAAGTTGTTTAAAGATTTTAGCCTTTTTGACCCCTGTGACCTTGAATGAAGGTCAAGGTCATTCATTTGAACAAACGTGGTAGCCCTTCATCCCAGTGTGCTGCAGGCCTAATATGAGTATCCTGGGCCTTTTGGTTCTTGAGAAGAAGTTGTTTAAAGATTTAAGCCAATTTGACCCCTGTGACTTTGAATGAAGGTCAAGGTCATTCATTGTATCAAACTTGGTAGCCCTTCATCCAAGCATGCTGCAAGCCCAATATAAGTATCCTGGGCCTTTGGTTCTTGAGAAGATGTCATTTAAAGATTTAAGCCTATTTGACCTCTGTGACCTCTAATGAAGGTAAATGTCATTCATTTGAACAAACTTGGTACCCTTCAGCCCAGCATGCTACATGCCCAATATCAGTACCCTGGGCCTACTAAGGGTTCTTGAGAAGAATTTTTTAAATCTGGGCTTTTTTAGTTTTTTTGCCTATTGACCCCTGTGACCTTGAATGAAGATCAAGGTCATTCATTTGAACAAACTTGATAGCCCTTCATCCAAGCATGTTACGGGCCCAATATCAGGTCTCTAGGCCTCTTAGTTATTCACAAGAAGTTGTTTAAAGGATTTTTAGCCTATTTGACCCCTGTGATCTTGAATGAAGGTCAAGGTCATTTATTTGAACAAACTTGGTAGCCCTTCATCCCAGCATGCTACAGGCCAAATATCAGTACCCTGGGCCTTCTGGGTCTTGAGAAGAAGTTGTTTAAAGATTTTAGCCTTTTTGACCCCTGTGACCTTGAATGAAGGTCAAGGTCATTCATTTGAACATACTTGGTAGCCCTTTGTCCCAGCATGCTACAGGCCAAATATCAGTACCCTGGGGCCTTTTGGTTATTGAGAAGAAGTCGTTTCACGGTTTG
This sequence comes from Argopecten irradians, assembly GCF_041381155.1. Taxonomy (NCBI): domain Eukaryota; kingdom Metazoa; phylum Mollusca; class Bivalvia; order Pectinida; family Pectinidae; genus Argopecten; species Argopecten irradians. The sequence goes on from NC_091144.1 coordinate 31,258,273, forward strand.
AATGAAAAGTTTACGCACGGCCCACAGCGGACGCCGCGCGACAACGGACGTAGCATGATGACAATAGGTCATCTTGACCCTTCGGGTAAGATGACCTCAAAAACAACATGAATTTGGAATAAAAAGTTACTATTGACAATCATTTTCTAAATTTTCCTTATAAGACAATAACTTACATGAATGCATGCACTCTGTGATAGTTGATGCTTCATACAGGTATCCTCCACACAGACCACAGGTAATGTATGGATTTATATCACGAATCTGCACATTTATTGGTTCTTTTCTCCGACTAGGACTTTCAGGTAAAAGTGATAGCTAAAACACAGAACAGTTTGTTCTTCACTGGGGCACAGAATCGTATGTACTATTTATGATAAGGACAAACCAGGAGAAAGAATTCCTACATGTTAGTACTTGAAAATTGATAAATCAATTGCACTGAGTTTCATTTTGTATAGATTTATCACCAAATGTATCTTTTGCATGCATGGTGGTTGTTGGCTTAGACATAAAAGAAAACTTCTCAATACCATAAACATCAGGAAACAAATGAATTTTATTTTGTTATTTTTTAAATCTTTTTCTCTCACAGTAATCCTTTTCTTCTTGTGAATCATAGACCAAATTATTCTATTAAAATGTGCCTGTATCTAAAGTGTATCTAATAAAAAATTTCATCATATGACATAAAGGAGTTTGAAGATGGCGGGACAAAATGACAGCCTCCGCTGGATTTTCGCTATACGGTACATTTTGACCTGAGACTCTTTGTGTTCCTTTCATAAGATCTATTGGGTTTATGAAACTCGTCTCAAAGTTTTCATTTTTACTTGTCAAGGCTCCAAAAAATAAAACCTTCTAAGACTTGTTTCATAAATGAACACTCATTTAAGATCCTGTATTTATAAAGTGCATACCTGATCCCGCAAGGAAGCAACTTTTGCTGGTGGTAATGGCTCTTGTGAATTTGAAACTGTTGATATAGGACTTTCTTCTGGCATTGGTAAACTGGTATCACTTGTAGAATGGTCCTCACTTGTCTGTTTAAACACACAACACAATCAACTGATTTATTAAACTGATATTCACTTGCTTATTATTTTTGAATACAATTAATTTAACTCAAGAGGAATTAAGCCAATATTGAATTAAATTTTCTTACCATTATTCAACAAGCAAACCCTTACCAGGTAATTAAGATAGAGTGATAATCCGATCATTATTTACAGTGGGTAGATTACTATAAATATAATAACTAATTCCAAAAAGATCTACATGTACATGTATCCTAATTATATATTATAAATTTGTAATTGATAATATGTTTATATCTGTATTTTATGAATTGTATACCTTATTATGTGGAACCAACATGTCTTTAGAATCAGTTGATTGGTTACATGTTTCGGAAGTGTCTAAGTCTTCTGTGGAATCATTAGGGGCTTCACTGACTTTGGACACATCTTTGAATGATGTGTCATCAGTGTTGTCAACTTCCATGTCCATTCTTCAGTTCAGTTAACTTTCTGTTATATGTCAGTTACACATAAGGGCTGAAAAGGAAACCTACATGTATGATATTTTTGAAACATATTAATGAACAAATCTACTAAGGTTACAGACTAAAATAAGGTTTTTGGTGATAAATTATACCATTTTTCTTTTAACCCAAATGTGTCATCTGTTTCAACTTCGCTACCCAAGGTTACTAGTCACTTCTCTCTGTAGTAGGCCTAGAGAGAGAATTGGACTAGTACTCTTGGCTAGCGAAGTTTTGTTCTACTTACAGGATAAACTTCTGAAATACACAGTAGTACAGACGTTTACAGTACACAGCAGATGATATTTTTTGTAAATTAAACTAAATTTACAGTAAAATAGATTGAATTTGTATTGAAACCTTAGCCTTTAAAAATAGTTCAAGTCATTTAACATATGATAAATTACATTTAAGAATGCTTACCACAGTTTAAAATCACGGTCTTTCATAATCGTGCCAAAATTTACTTTTGTCGCCTTTTTGCTACTTTGTCAAGAAGTTGTCGCCCCTTTATAGTTTTCCGTGTCCCGCTTGTTAGCTGTCTGTTGATTGGCTAAGGATACAGCCTTCAACCAATCACCTCTGCCGTTAGAAATTTTCTTTAATGGCCGAAAACTGAAAATGGTAGGTGCACGTGGGTTTTAGCGTGTTATTGAATTATTCGTTCAGTGTTATTTTTTGGCTTGTTGACGCACATTAATCAGATGTATTTGATGTTGCAACACATCAGCAATACTTAGATAAAAAAAATTGCGATACTGATGCTGCTCTTTCATGTCCACAACAAATGGAACGGAGTTGGGCAGCTGCCGTAATCAAAATATCTACAATATTTAGCACATTTGCAGCGTGCTGTAAAAATTACAAAGAGCAAGTACAAGATTTCTCATTTTTATGCCATATTTTATCGATTGAATTTACTCTAATTTTGATTATTGATTAATAGTTTTTCATTTTACGACGTTTGTTTACCACGTTGTTTATACATTGTAATTTTTAAGTGGTGGGGAGGGGGGGGGGGTAATCCCTATTGAGATTCCTCCTCTAGACATTTTATATTCGGACGTTGATAGATGTCTTCCGAGAGACATCTATCAAACGTCCGAATATAAATCAGTCTATTGGAATCTCAATAGGGATTAGGGGGGGGGGGGGGGGGGGGATAAAAACGGAACCACTATTGGGGTAGGTATTTGCAAGTGTTATCTAGTCAAGGATTATAAATACATCAATTTGAGTTTGTTTTGTATTCTTAATATCTATAATAACTTTAAATATTTGCATGCAATTTTGTTCTTTAATTTTTCAGGGAGTTCAAGTGCTCTTTGCTCTGTATGAGCATGCCTCAGGGTATGCGTTATTCAGGGTCAAAGAGTTTGAAGAGGTGGGCATGCAAATTCCCCAAGTTGAACAAAGCGTTACAGACCCAAGTAAATTCCAATCCATTGTCCAATTAGTAGCATTTTCTCCTTTTAAAAGTGGAACAAATGCCCTCGACAACATCAACAGCATCTCAGAAGGTAAATTTAATTGTCAAGCGAAGTGATTGCTTCGCTCATAAAACATTGCGAGCAGCAGATTGTGGCGAAAAGAAATATTGAAAAATATAATTCTGGACTGTTTAACCTAAAAATATAAACGGAAAAAATACTCATCATTCATTCAAAATAAATAAAAGAAACATTTAATTGCTGAAAGTGTTTGAATGAAAATTGAGTCATTGATTTGTTCTTTCATTAAAACTGCAGAGAAAATCATATTAAACAATTCCTATGATTTGTGCATGAATTACTCGCTTATTTATTTATTAGGTCTGCTGCATGATGACCTCAAATTGTTCCTCGAAACACATGTCCCTAAGCCTGGTAAAAAAGAGAAAGTTGTGGTTGGAGTGGCAGACTCAAAGATTGGTGCCGCCATAACAGAAGAGCTAGGGTTCAAGACCAACCACATAGGCGTAGTACCTGAAGTATTGAGAGGTATAATTAAAAAAGGCTAGAAGAAGAAATCAGGATTTCCTCTGATTGTATATAATAGTTATGAGAAACAAATTTTGTCAGATATTTGTGTCAGATGTAATCTGACAATTGAACAGGATGCAAATTTAATAAACCTTATAAATAAATAATTGAACAGGATGCAAATTGAAATAGCAAATAGAACAGTCGAGTGATATACAGCATCATCTAATATACTTAGGTATTTATAATGAATAGAAGAAATCAATTGATATCAAAATTAATTATGGGGTATTGAATTGATTTCAAGAAATTAAATCCCCAAAACATGTATTGTTTGGTGAAAGTCAATTTTGATAGTCATCGATACGAGTAATGATGAAATTGGCTATATGGACTAGAGTCTCTGAACAGGATGTTGATAGCCATTTCTGAGTCTTGTATGAAGTTGCAATTAAATTAATTCTTTATGAATGATGTTACAAATTTAACAGTTAAGGGAGTACATTTGTAAAGGAAAATGGAGAAAACTGTAGTGTCACTCAACTACTTTCTACTGTATTTCTCAGTGGTTTCTCCTATCAGCAAAGGGAGGATATCTCTGGACTATTGCCAGGAAACCTTTCCCTTAGGTCATTTAGACTAGGTTTCACTTTCAATCAATCATCAATCAATTGATCAGTTTTCTCCATTCTAGAACCATTATCTCTAGAAAATCATTTGGTTCAATTATTTGAAATATTGCAAAATTCTGCCAAGTAAAACATATTATGCATATCATCTAAACACTTAGATTGAATCAATCAATTATTAATGTTATTATCAACTTTTTGTTTAATATTGACAATATTTGGAAAATTAAAGGGAAAAGATGAGTTTTACAATTTGATATCATCTGATACATGTATACCTTTAGGAATCCGGGTGCACTTCAGTAGAATGGTCAAGGGGCTAAATGAGAAGTCAGAAAGTAAGGCACAATTGGGACTTGGTCACAGCTACTCAAGAGCCAAGGTCAAATTCAATGTCAACCGACAGGACAACATGATCATACAGAGTATCAGCTTACTGGATCAGCTGGACAAAAACATCAACACATTTTCCATGAGGATCAGGTACAATTCATATTAATATCAGGTCAAGATGAAAGAACTACCGAATATGAGCCTGATGATTTACTAGGTTAAATACTATTCTGACTCGCCTGTAAATTTTAAATCATCAATGCAAAGTTTATGATTAATTAGATTATCTTTTATAGATTAAATCGCTAAGAAAACATTTATTCCAAAACTACCAAAAACAGAAATCAATGATGAAATTGGCTTTATGGACTAGAGTCTCTGAACTCCAAATGCTGATAGCCATTTCTGAGAATGTAATAACATTTCAAAATAATATAATGAAAATTTAAAAAGTTGTCGTCATTGTTGAAATATAATGGTTAACTGTTAATTTTTCAGAGAATGGTACTCATACCACTTCCCAGAATTGGTGAAGATTGTCAATGACAACTACATGTTTGCCAAGGTAGCTCGATACATAGGGAACAGGAAAGAGTTTGATGATGACAAACTGGAAGGCCTAGAGGAGATTGTCATGGACAGTGGCAAGGCTTCAGCCATTCTGGACGCTTCAAGGTCATCCATGGGTTAGTATGGTTATCTAATTCTAACATAAATAACTGTGTAGAAGTTTACAGATCAAAATACAGATTGGCTAAATGCATTTCTAATGTCGATGTACACATTCATAAACTGCTTGAGTAACATCAACATCCCTCTGATTAAATTATTAAACATTCAAACATTGGTTCATCATGACAGGCTGACACGTTTCCTTTCACTCCATTGCCAGTGTTCTGTCTAGACAACAGGGTCCACGTGCTTGAAAACATCAAAGGATTTTCGCTGGGAAACTCGCTATAGTCCGGTTTCAAAGTTGGTGGCAGTTCCCTTTGAAGTGACAACTGTCTAGCTACAAGCTTTTGGGCTATTGTCTGTTTCAAATAACTTCAGAAATAATGAACTTAATAAGGGCGCCCTCATCGCCAATTACCCACATCCTGCGCCCTCTTTAGGTTAAATACAGTATATAAGTGAAATGTATTGTAATATCACATGTGGTTAATCTATGTTATTAAATAATATTGTTTTGATTTTTTCCTAATTATGTGTATTGAAACATATTAACATACTGTGATGTACTTTGTATTTTCACATTAGGAATGGACATCTCACCCATTGACTTGTTAAACATTGAGACGTTTGCCACCAAAGTTATCTCCCTTACTGAATACCGGATGAGCCTAGCCCAGTACCTCCACAGTAAAATGAGCCAGGTAGCTCCAAACCTTGCCACACTGATCGGTGAACAGGTAAATTATTAAGCTCAAGATAGAACAGTTGACCCTTGACTTTTAGTAGATTTAGACATCTTACTCTACTCGACACAGTACAGATATATAATTATCTCATGACTCGTGACCATAGATTGGAGACTGTCGAGAGTTACACAAGGTTGGAATGTATTCACAGGAAATGATGAAATTTGGCTTTATGGACTAGAGTCTCTGAAAATCATGTTGATAGCCACTTCTGAGTCTTGTGGATTTTATCGTTAAAAGTTATTTCTTAATCGCTGAAACTTGGAAAGAGAAATTAATTTTGAATTCTGAAATTAAACCTTTTTACAGATAACATGACATTAACATATTTTAATCTTTGTCCTAAGCTCCTTCATGGCAATAGGATCTGTTTAAACGTAACCGTAATATAATACAATCTTAATGTTGTGCAATGTTTAGAAAGGTGAATATGAACAAAACCAATGACAAGAAATAAAAAACTGTAATAGTGTTTTAGAATTGTATTTCTATACCAGTCTTTTCAGTATAAAACAAGATTTATATCCCATTCAAAGAAAAATAATAAACTTGACTAAAAAACTCTAATCTTTAATGTAAAACATGTGATACTTATATAAGGAAATTGAACAGGATGCAAATTCAAATAGCAAATAGAACAGTCGAGTGATATACAGCATCATCTAATATACCTAGGTATTTATATTTAATAAAAGAAATCAATTAATTATCAAAATTTATTTTGGGGATTTGAATTTATTTCAAGAAATTAAAAGTCAATTTTGATAGTCACCGATACAAGTAATGATGAAATTGGCTTTATGGACTAGAGTCTCTGAACTGAATGTTGATAGCCATTTCTGAGTCTTGTATGAAATTGCAGTTAAATTAAGTCTATATAAATAATATTGTAAATTTAACAGATACGGTAAGGGAGTACATTTGTAAAGAGATCAGAACTCATTTATCATAGTTAGTATTCATAGAAATTATTTATGCTCAAAGCTGTATGGTCTATGACTTGCTGTCTTTCTGTTATAGAAAAAGCATTTAAACTGTTCTACATATTTTTCTCTGCCTCTCTAAGTTTTAAACTTTTCATATTTGCTGACATTGGTAGAGTTCATATTCAATAATTTAATTTGAATATTGATTTTTCATGTGTACAAATTTAAAATAGCTTGGAAATCTCTGAACTGTTCAGATCTATTCCGATCTGTATGCGTTTTGCCGATGTTGGTCACATGATACAACTCTGGAGGTTCTGATCTATACCGGTATCACTGATGCAAGTCATGTAATGCAACTCAGTGTTTCAATATTACTCGATAGATTAAAACATGACATTGATCTATGGCTGGTTTTCAAATATATGATGTTCTTTCCCTTTATCTGAATGGTATGTCTGTGATTTTATGGATATGAATCATCAAATATCTGTGCATTAATTTTCACACATTGTATGTTTAACAACAATTTATTAGAGTGGAAATTACATGAAATACAACTTAATCTGATTGGAGGGATTTCTCTCTGATCAATTAATATTCTTGGGGTTTAGAAGAACGTATGTATTGGTCTAAGTATAGAAATAGAGATATTTGCTGGAGGTAATGTTTAGTCTTGTCATGATCAGTCAATATTGTAAATAGACTCAAAAAGAAATTTTTAAGTGAAATTTTAATTGTAAAATTTGATTGCTTATACTTGCTAAAACATTTACCATTGTTCTGCTGGGAAAGACAAGTAATGATGAAATTGGCTTTATGGACTAGAGTCTCTGAACTGAATGTTGATAGCCATTTCTGAGTCTTGTACAGTATGTGTCAAATTAAGTTGAGGATGGAAGGACAAAATTAAAAAAACAAATCTGTTATGGCAGCAGTGCTTCTATTACATACAAATTATTGTACCAGCGATTGTACATGTATGTATTACCCCCCCCCCCCCCCCCCCCCCCCCCCAATTTATTTTCTGGAATTCCTTTCATAATATCCATGTGTGTAAATATTATTTACAGTGGTGAAGAGTTTGACTTGTGTAGAATTTAAAGTAAACAAACTGAAAGTTTTTCACACAAAAATGTAAAAGCCTAGAAATGATGAAATTGGCTTCATGGACTAGAGTCTCTGAACTGAATGTTGATAGCCATTTCTGAGTCTTGTACAGTACATGTGTTCAATGTGGGAAATGAAAAACCAAAAACAAAATAACTGCAATTTAATATGACAGAAGTTCTACTATTATAATACATAAATTAGTGCTACAAGTCATTGTAAAACTTGTATAAATTCTTTTTCTATTTATATCCTGACATTTTAGTATCAATAGCCATGTGTGTAAATACATCTACTATATAGTGGGTACATTTCCTGGGTGATACTTCTTTGTAGTGCCAGTGTAAATTTCCTGGGTGGTCTATCTTTGATAAACTAGGGCACGGTTGTACTGAAACCTTCAAATTCAAAACCCTAGCAAATTATTTCTTCATTATCGTACCATTGTCAGTGGGCTTAAATTTGGTTACAGTATACCCTATCCAAATTCCACTGCAACCAATTATACTCAAAATTAACCAAAAAGAAAATATAACATGGACACCATTGAAACTTAATCGTATATATTGCATTTAGAAGAATTATTGTACCTTGTAGTTAAACCCCTGTGCTCGCATCTTAGTCTATTAGAAGTTGTCTGTCAGTCAAACTTAGCTATATAAGTAGTTCTGTATACGAAACTACGAAATATAAATGGTGCAAATTTTAAAGAGTTGTACTGGTAATAGCGGAGGATTGAATTGTGTAGGAAAGAACTTACAAAGTAAATGGTCTGAAAGCTTTTCACAACTTAACATAAAGCCTAGAAATGATGAAATTGGCTTTATGGACTAGAGTCTCTGAACTGAATGTTGATAGCCATTTCTGATAGGGCAGTTACCTACAGTGGGTGTTTTTGTACAAATTAACATTGCTCGAAATGAGTGATCATCAGTCCTTTTAATTTCTATGTAACAATACAAACTTTATTCTTTTTCACTAAAACTTGTATACCTAATAAAATGCTTATTCACAGTAATGGATCACTACCAGAAAGCATATTAGATACTTGTATGTAATATTTTCAATATACATGTATCTGTAAGATTTTCACATATGCATGCCTTTACTTGCTACTGTATCAACAAAAAAGGATGAAATTGGCTTCATGGACTAGAGTCTCTGAATTTTGTGATGATAGCCATTTCTGATTTCATAAAACAGAACCAACAGGTACATTTATTGTAAATAGTACAAAAAGACGCAAGTAAGATAAACATTTTTGATTTGATATGTGTTCATTTTTTCAGTGGTATATAGACACTGCCTACTAAACTAACCTATGCCAGTATGGGTCATTAATTTGATTAAAATCATTCCTGATTGACATATATGGATCTAAGTTAAAAATGAAGAATCATAAATGTCAAATGAAGAACACATCAGGTCAATAAAACAACTCCATAAAATTTAAAAGATAATGGATTTGACAAGGAGTGAAAGCTTAAGACACACACAAAAAAAGCAAAACAGCGTCATTTAACTAATCCATAACAAATCCAATTTATTCAAAGTAATAAAAAACTCATGCATAACTGATCAGATAAGTCTTTATAAGTGTATATATGATGTTGGGTTTGCTACAGGTTGGAGCCCGTTTGATAGCTCATGCAGGATCCTTAACAAACCTCGCCAAGTATCCAGCCTCCACAGTACAGATCCTTGGTGCAGAGAAAGCACTATTCAGGTAAAATCAATTAAAAACTAAATACGAAACAAATTTGATGCAGTATTATCTCATTCCCCGCTGAAATTTTATAATGGACTGGTCTAGTCTTTGATTTATAAGAGTTTCAATGTGTCTTTAGGGGTGACTGAGTTAATGTCTTTTCCCTAATTAGTTCATTGAATTTGTGATATATTTTCATCAACTGATAATTTCTAAGAACATGTTTTGAATTATGTCACTGATAATTTCTAAGAACATGTTTTGAATTATGTCGCCACAATGGCTTTGGGGAGAAGGAAACATATAAAATGTAACTCAAGTCAGTCCTATTTCATCCTGTCAAATTTCTCTGTCCTGTAAAGATTTGATGTGGAGACAGGGCCATTTTATGATTTATGTCTCACATTATTTATAGTTCTGACGTAAGCTGCTAGATTACATTATTACACTGCTTGAAATGATCACTACGGGGGGTGGAGGCGCAACATCCTGGGTTATGGAAAATGTAGAAATTCTTGATGGAACCGGCCGTGGATTCAAAAGAATAAAGAGGCCTCACTTGTAATCCAGGTGAATGTATAAAAGAGCGAGTCCAACACGGTAGTTCCTTCCAGTAAGCTGATTTTTTAATCAGATAGTTGTTGACATGTTTCGACTCTAAGCTTCGAGTCGAAACATGTAGTTGTTCTGGGCACGACTCGCTTATAGTCGAATCATGTCAACAACTATCTGATTAAAAAATTAGCTTACTGGAAGGAACTACCGTGTTGGACTCGCTCTTTTATACATTTAACTGCTGGAAAATGGTGTAACTTATGTGTGAGGGGGGGTGTATCTATTTAGCCACTTCAGAAACATCAGTAATGCAGACTTTTTAATCAGTATGTGTAATCAACAAAGTTGAGGGAGGAGGGTATACTGGAATCGGGTTGTTCATCTGTAGACACAACTTTGTCCGACAAACTCCTAAACTACATGACAGATTTTTGAAGAGCTTCCAGAAGTAGAAGTGCTACAATCGAGTGAACGAAAGTTATATTCTGGAAGTAGAAGAGGGCAAATCGAGTTAGGCGCAGGACACATCCAGCAGAAACAATAAGAAACATTTATATGTCACATTTCACATCAAATATTTTACTTTACAGAGCTCTGAAGAGCAAAGGAAATACACCCAAATATGGACTGATATTCCACTCAACATTCATCGGTCGTGCTGGCACACAGAACAAGGGACGTATTTCACGTTATTTGGCCAACAAGTGTTCCATTGCCTCCAGGATTGACTGCTTCTCAGGTGAGAAATAAATAAGATAAGGTGTAAGGATCTCTGTTAAATAAGTCGTAGATGGATTAACAAATGGATGATGACATTGCCTTTATGGACTAGAGTCTCTGAATACCATATGTTGATAGGCAATTCTGAATTTGTTAATCTTGTCTTCACATTTACAGTACTGCTTTCAGAAACATATTAATTTCAGTGAAAATATTTTGATTGTTTAAAAGGCAAGATAGTATTCTTCTGGCTCTTTTTTTTATGTATTACTTCGAGTTCTGGAGTTACACAATTGATATCATTATGAAAAGTTTGGGGAAATCATATGTAACTTTATGTAAAAGTTTGACTCCTTTTTTTATGTGTAAATAAAAACACTCACCAACCCTCCCTCACAGTATTATCTGAATAATAGCCCAAAAAACAAGTTTTCAAGCCTGCCAACCATATCCCACAAGTGATTTTGGAAACCTCCTTCTAAAGCCTGCCATGATCTGATATGTTACAGAGTATCCTACTTCCGTGTTCGGGGACCATCTCAGACAGCAGGTAGAGGACCGACTCAAGTTCTACGAGACTGGTGATGCACCTTCCAAAAATGTGGATGTCATGAAGCTGGCAGTAGAAGAGGTTAGTTGTGGCATAGATGTCCTATTCTTGGTCAAGCTTTTGAGTTACACATACTGTGAAATCATTTATTTTCGTTGGGCTCAATTTTCGTGGATTCTAAAATTTTACAATCTCGTTGGCATTTAAATTCGTGGAGAAGACCACACTCAAGCGGAACTAAGCTCTACCACACAACACAGTTACAATCACAATCTAAAGTCGGTACTCAGCCAGTGTTTTTACAGATGTGTCCAACAAACAATTATCGTGTCATATAGATAGAGTCATGATATACCCAATCAATTATTTGTTGGTAAATGTAGATGAAGTCTATGAAATTCTGAAGACTATCTTTGTTTGAACAATATTTTCCAACTTTGAACTTGTCATGCTTGTCCCCGAAATAGACCTTATGTAGTGAGGTAATAATCATCCTACACTGTGTATTTCTGAAGGCATAAACTTACATGACATTGGTATAGGTATATATACTTTCATGGGGATGTAAATTCGTTGATTTTGGTCAAAAAACGAAATCCACGAATATTAAACCCCCACGAAAATTAATGATTTCACAGTACTTACTTGCTTTGCGTTACTTAAAGTGGATGATCTATAATGCAGGTTCCCTCAGGACCCTCTATATTGCACTACGAATCATTTCTATTACAATTGATATCATCTCTGTGACATCTGGTGATGTTCATTGTGGCTATATAATCATCATGTACTAAATCTTGTTTTCCCAGTAGTTGTCAAGCCTAAGTTTGAAGGACTTACAGCTGTGCTACCCCAACTGAGAATGTTGCGTGTATATTAACCCCTATCGCTCTACCGTTGACTTGTACAATTGAGGTAGCACGGCTGTAAAGTCTTTGTGCTTTAATACAACCTCATCCGCTAAACTTTTATTTCTTGCCTCAAAGTGCTATTTTCAGTATAAAGATATGTTTTTAGTGTTTCGTGATGAGAGATCTTTCAAACTATTTTCAAGAGATCTTTTCGAAGCATTTGAGATAAAACGGATTTGTTTGGTAAAAATATTTGTAATTATGTTACTATATAGCTGGTTATTTTCCTATTAATTTCTATTTTCACTAAAAATCAGATCTGTGAAATGTATGTTGAGAAATGATTAAACCATATATATCCTTATAGCCAGATAAGGAAAAAATTTGAGTTGCATAACTGGCTACGCAGAATGTAGGAAAAGCAGAAGTGCTTTCATAAAACATGAATTGTTACAATGCATCAATAAAATAAGATTTATCAAATTATTACCTACAATGTCATTATCCCCCAGTTCTCAGTACCGTATTCGACCCAATAAGCGCCCGGGGCGTTAAAAAAATTGAAAAGGTGCTAATAAAACCGTAATTTTTGCCAAATCTATACAGTTATGTGTATTTTTGGTCTTTCTTTATGCGTGGGCAATGGGGCGCTAATTTGGTCGAATACAGTACATCTAATTCCGTGATAATATGGAACTTAGGATGACCACGAAGAACTGTGAATCCCTCATAAAAATCTTTTTTTGACACTAATAATTAACACTTGAAATCGAGTGAATATAAAATTTTCAAGCTCTAACCATATCCCAAATTGAAGAAGAAACCTCCTTCTAAAAACTTTGAATCTGATAGCTGTTAGATCCTTGTAGTTTGGAAGTGACCATCAGGAGAGTGATGGTGCTGGATGTGAAGAAAAAAAGAAGAAGAAAAATGAAAGATACTGCGAAATGATGCACCTTCTAAACCTGTGTGTTGATTTAAGCTATTCGTAAGATTTTGAGGTTACGATAAGATGTGCATAAAACATACTTTCTGGGATATCTTGGTCAATACTTACTTGCTTTTAGTTACAGTTACTGTGGAATGTTTATGCTTTATGATCAGCAAGCTTTCCGTGGTTTCTAAAATGTTTTCTCGTTGGCATTTAATTATACAGTTACATGACCACATCAAGCGGATGTGCTTCATACCACACAACACATGGTGTAAAAATTCTAAAGTCGGTACTTAGCCAGTGAGACTTGTCCACAAACGGAACGGGTAAAAATGAATAAATTGTTAGATATTGATTGCTAAATCAATTATTTCTTTATAAAAGTTGTAAAATAAAGACATGTTTTTTATATGTGTTAAATGTGATGAATGTGTCAAAAAAAATCTTTGAAATCTTTCGTTAAGCATTTGAGATCTTTGAAATAGGATTTTAATAATCACCTAATATTTTCTGATTAAAATATTGTAATTAATAGGTATTACTCCACAATTAGCTGGTTAATAAAGTTTTATATTTTTATTTGCATAAAATCAGTCCCGATTTTTTCCCTGTGATATCTTTGTGGAAATCGTGTATTTGCATAGACATTTTACCTATTTATTTTGAATCATATTTGGGAAATTCTAAAAAATAAATAATTTTTATAATTTTGCATAATTTTATTAGCGAAAATTACGCCGATTATTATGTTCAATAATTTTTTTGAAACTCACATTTCTTCATTACGTTAACTATGCTTTTTTTTTACATTTAATAAAATAAGAAATTGCTCAAAAATTATACCTACTTTGTCATTACGATTTAATATTTTCAGTATCCGTATTGACCCAAACTTTGTATATAACTGTCTTTGAAAACATCTAATTAAAAAAGCATTTGCACTTTAAATTGAAAATAACAATTAAAATACACTATTCAGTTATGAGTGTGGGCAATTGAACTCGAGGCCTCGAAAAAGGGGGAGCGGGCGTTTAATAGGGACATGGGCGCTAATTTGTTTCGATATACAGTACATCTAATTCCCGTGAATTAATATGGATAACTTAGGATGACATTCGTAGACTGTGAAATCCCTCGATAGAATCTTTTTTGACACTAATAATTAAACACTAAACCCAAACATTTTTCACAGGCTTCAGAGAGGTACAGAAAACAGCTAGCAAAGAAGTGTGAAAAGGAAAAAGAAGAAAAAAGACAAGAAGAGGAGAAATCGGAGGCTGAACTGACGAGAGTGGCTGCTGGAAACTCAATGGAGGCCCGATACAAAACGGCTGATAGATGGACTATGAAGAGGACATTGGCGCTGTCCACTCCTAAAAAGAAGAAGAAGAAGAAGTTCCAAGAGTGAAGAGGTAGAGGTAGCTAAGGAAGTAGATGAAGCAGGAGATGCTGGTGGTGAAGAAAAAAAGAAGAAGAAAAAGAAGAAGAAGAAGAATGACGACTAGAACCTGTGTGTTGTTAACTGAGGTTTAAGGGAAACAGATCAGATTGTGAAAATACTAAAGACATACTTTAGAGGGATATCTGGAAAATATGATACAAGGAGAAGATTGGTATGGTTGTATAATATTAGATACCAACGGAAGTTGGTTTTTGGTTTATGAAAAGCAGCTGGTTTATGTTTCCATATTTATACAAGTTCATGTTCATAGTAAATGTGACTTACATGGGAAAAAATCATCAATTTTAAGATAGACTTTTACAAAGAAGGGGGGAAAATGAATAAAATTGTTTATTTGATTTTTGAAATAATTTCTTTATTAAAAGCAAAAAAAAATCTACATTTGGGACAGTTGTGGAAGCTTTGTTAATATATCGTATGTGTACAATGTATAAAAAATATACATATAAACTCTTTGTTATTAGAGGGAGATTGATGAATAGTTTTAATAACTCAAATTTGCTCAGATAAAAAAGTATAAAATTCAGCGTATCAACAGCAAGATGAGCATAAAGTGCTGACACATTTGGTAGGGTATTAGGTAGTTCTTCATGTATGAGTGGAAATCTGACAACTTTTGTGTTCATATGTGGATTTAATAATATCCATCTTTTTTCTAACTGGGAAACAATTTAGTAGTAAATTATTATTTCCTGTTATGCATGAATTTCATTTCGTTAAGCTTTCGCATACGACTTGTCACACATTTGTTAATACTCGCATTATAGTATACAATTAAAATGCATTTTAAAAATACTACTTTTGTTGTTATTGTGACGTGGTGAGTTAACTGTCTCTGTACCATCAAGAGCGGCTATCCTAGAATGCACCTTAGGCTGTTAGATATGGATGTATACGGGTACCACCCTAGACCGAACCAGCCAACCTAAAGAGGGCTATTTTCAGTTAATGTTAGATATGTTTTTTGTGTTTCGTGATGCGAGATACTATGTACAAACTATTTTGTGAAGTGAAATCTTAGTTTACAATGCATCAATAAAATAAGAGCGTTTATCAAATTATTACCTACAATGTCATTACGCTCGCGGCCTTCAATTGTTACCCCATTCTCAGTACCCCCCCAGTTCCAGTACCATTATTCCGACCCAATAAGTGCCAAAGGGCGTTTAAAAAAATTGAAAAGGTGCTAATAAAACTTAATATTTTCAAATCTATACAGTTGCGTGGGCAATTGAAAGTCGATTCCTCAAAAAATGGGGAGGGGGTGCGTTAATTAGGGACATGGGCGCTAATTTGTTCGAATACAGTACATCTAATGTCCGTGATAATATGGAACATTAGGATGACCATTAAGTAGACTGTGAATATCCCTCATAAATCTTTTTTGACACTAATCATTAACACTTACCCAAACATTTTCACCAGGCTTCAGAGGTACAGAAACATCTAGCAAAGAAAGAAAAGAAAAAGAAGTAAAAAAGAACAAGAAGAGGAAATCGTGAGGCTGACGAGAGTGCTGCAGAAAAATCATTACAATGGAGGCGCTATACAAACGGCCTGATATGGACGATGAGACACTTGTCACCTCCTAAAAAGAGCAGAAGAAGAAGAAGTCCAAGAGTGAAGAGTAGAGGTAGCTATGGAAGTAAGATGAAGCAGGAGATGCTGGTGGGGTGAAGAAAAAAAGAAGAAGAAAAAGAAGAAGTGAAGAAGAAGAATGACGACTAGAACCTGTGTGTTGTTAACTGAGGATTTAAGGGGAAACAGATAAGATTGTGAAATACTAAAGACATACTTTTAGAGGGATATCTAAAGTAAATATAGATTCCAAGGAAGTTGGTATGCTCATTATGAAAAGCAGCTGGTTATTGTTTCATATTATACAAGTTCATGTTCATAGTAAAAAAATGTGCTTACATGGGAAAAAATCCATCAATTTTTAAGAGACTTTAAAAGGGGGGAAAATGTAATAAATTGTTAATATTGATTTTGAAATAAATTCTTATAAAAGAAAAAAAAAAAAAAAAATCTACATTTGGGACAGTTTGTAGAAGCTTTGTTAATATATAGTATGTGTACAATGTAAAAAAAAATATACATATAAACTCTTTGTTTAGAGGGGTGAAATGAGTTTTTAATAACTCAATATTGAATCGATATAAAACTGTATAATTCTGCGTATCAACAGCAAGATGACATAAGTCTGACAACATGTTGCCAGGGTATTGGTAGTTTCTTCTTGTAAGATTGGAAATACTGTAACAACGATTGTGTTTCATTATGTGGATGTAAATATCGCTAATCTTATTATTATAACTGAATCATATTAAATTCTTTAACTCGTGTTACATAATTTCATTTCAAAGCTCGCATAATTTTCACCATCTGTAGTACCCGATTTTAACCATAAAATGAATTTAAAAAACTTTACTTTGGTGTTTTTTAACTTTTGATTAACTGTCTGTGTTCCAAAAAGGGGCCTCATCAAAATGGAACTTCATATTTTTATGACCGTTAATCCCGACCAAACCAACCTTGAGGGTAATATGATGTTAGTGGTAATATGATGTTACGACCTAACCAACCTAAAGAGGCAAAAGGGCTTATCCTAAAATGACCACTGTTAATGTTATTAATTTTTTTTGTCTTTGAAGCGCTAGTTTATGTACAGCACTAAATTTTGTGAAGTGTAAATCGGGTATTGAACCACTGAATATCCGCGCTAATAAATAATATTTTTTACATATTCGTATTTGCATCCTGTCTTTAACGACTTCCTTTGAAAGAATACAGAGACAGCGACGGTCATCTTGAAAGCCACACATTAAACCCTAGTGTACCGTTATGCGATTCTTTTGATGTATATCAAAGGGTCAAATTCAGCTGAAATTACATGTCTTATGTTGCCTTCAATTTTACTATGATATAATTCAGGGTTGGATATTAAGACAGCGATAATAATCCCCTTGTCCCCTTTAGAATCGAGGATGAAGTGATGTGACTTAAGTCTCAGGTTTCATATGTGGAATTTAGCCAGGATAACTTTGAACTGGTTAGAAACCTGCATGCATTAAGTTATCAAAAACTTAAATTACTTAAATCCTTTTAGATGAAGGTCAACAATTACTGCTTTACAGCCGTGCTATTGACGCGTATAAACCCTACCGCCGCTGACTTGATGTATTGAATGAGTGTAGCTAGTTATTTATAGACTCGAGTACTGTCGCCAATCCACAGGTACTGCGTTAGCTATAACCAAACACAATTGTAATTATTACAAATACCGTAAAAACTTGTGTAACTTACACACCAGTGTACTTTGCACATGTTCTTTTTTTCTTAGGGCTGAAAATGCTGAAAAAATCTACTATCGGTAGAAACCGCAAATTCAATGAAATGTTATAAAGGTGGTAATTTCATTACAAAACATTCACAATAAATGCTTGACAAGTTGCACAAAGAATTTTTAAGTGTTGTATTTAGAAGAAATAACATTATATAATTGCACTGTGTTTGTTTTCTTTTATTGGTCCACCGTAACTGAAACAGTGAAATATATCTTGGAGAACATGTCAAAAACAGTGGCAGTCCGCCGTACACATGTCAATGTCTGGAGATATTACACAGGAATAGTTATCAGAACTATTTGAAAATATTATAATCTAGTTAGTTAAAATTGCCACAATAAGTTATAAGTGTGTTTGAGATCATTAACAAACTAGAAAGAGAAATCGGATAGCAGATACGTTGGCTTGCAATAATCACATCGTGAGTAAACTCACTACCTATTCGGCATCAGATCCTTAAGCTGATGGCTAATTATATATAACAGTACGGCTAAAAATGCCACTAACCTAGTAACACTAATAATATTACGAACCACTTACTGAAAATCCTAAACATAGGACAGTTTTATATAAGGACTCGTCTTATAAATTCCACGTGTGTTTTGATTTTTGCACACGGCCTGCAGCCTGGACATGGTATGGCGGTTCGTTTCCTATGCAATTTTACTAGAAATATGAAGATTTGTTAAAATATCTAAAGAAATTCTAGTCAAATGAATGTTGATGCAATTTGAAGAATATTTGTTTTGTTTTTAAGTAGATACAGACGCATTGTTGACGATATATAGATCGGTTAAGCTAACTAGCCGGAGCGTAGCATCCAGTACCAATTTACATGTGGATTTTGCGACAGTACTCGAGTCTATAAAGATTTGGCGACATTACTCGAGTCTATAAATAACACGGCTACAGTACACTTAAACGCGTGCCCAGAAACGATAACGTGACGGCACGTAAAACTCTTCAATTCATACACTCATTCAATACATCGATACAAGTCAGCGGCAGAGCGGTAGGGGTCACACTGTTTTATCCGACCCATGTTCACGGCTGCAATTAAGCGTTCAATGTAGAGCACTTTTATATCTAGATATGACTTTAAACATTCAAACCAGGCAGGAATACTTCATTGTAGCAGAAGCCAGGCTTCAGATGTTGGTTGGTGCTTTATAATGATGACATTACCCTACGTTCTTATTCACTTACTGTGATTATGTACGAAATGTATTATTGTGTAAAGCAAGGTGCGTTCGGAGTTCTGCCATTAGCAATCAATAGTTGGCAATAAACGCGTAATGATTAAATCGACGGCGATGACAAAAAGTCTAGGAATATCTATGTTTGGTGACTTTGCATAGCTAACATTATACTATACGAGCGACCGAGATGAAGCGTCTATGTTTATGCTTTTGTATGTTGTATGCCAAGTAATTTAGGACTTCACGAACGTACTCCAATAACAAGGCCACATGCGCTTGCAGATCATATATGTAAAGGTGTTGTGAAAAATATAACGGGATATGGCTACTAGTAACGCAGTGCATTTTGGCTATGAATGCTAACTGATCGAAGTTCAATGCTTAAATTGATTTTCTTATTTCATTTATGTTTTTAAGAAACTTCATATTTGTTTCGAAAACATGATGGTCCTTTACTCCCAAAATTTAAAAAATTTAAAGGTTTCTTAAAAACATAATAACAAAAGAAAATATATAATCGATGGCTTAAGATGAGGTTACAACACCAAACATATGCAAGATTTACTAATTTACGATAAAAGTGGAGAATTGATTTCGCTGTTTTGCCGTCTGGCGCAGTGATAGTCAACTACCGCGCGGCATTTAGGACGACGGCGGGAAACATAAAACGACCCGCGTTATGAAAATTAACATTTTTTTAATTATTCTAATTAAAAACAGTTCTGAAGGGTGATGATAAGTGTGCTAGAAAGTAAACGTATAGTTAATAACTTCTGCGACTCTACAAAATTATTGATCTCGTTTTACATTTCCTATTTTAAAAATTAATAGCCGTTTCGGAAAGATAGTGGCCCTTTAAAATACTAATTAATTAACGAAAAGTAAACACATACATAAATTACATAATAATACACTCAATCATACGGCATAGAAGTTAAATCAGGAGTTCCTCAAGGAACCTGTTTGGGCCCTATTCTTTTCCTCATCTACATTGATAAGTGACTTTCTCGAATACTTTATATTAAGATTATTCGCAGACGACAGAATCATTTACGAGATGGAACAAGAAAACTACAGCATGATTTGAAGCAGTATCACAATGCATGAGATACAAGACTGTCTAGGAACTTTTCACTCAGACAAGTACAACCTCATAATATTACACCAAAAATGTAGCAGAATACACCATGATGACTAACTACACTGTCCACAATCACATCAAACAATGTCACCATAAATGAAAACGAATCACTATAGAGTTCTTATAACACAGTCTAAGAGTAAATTAGCAACACAAAAAAGAATATGTACTTGAACGACCCAAATTTAATTAAATATTTCTCAGCTATATGGGACCCACACAACATTAATTTCAATAGATCGAAGTATACATTATACAACGCAGAGTAGCTAGATACGTCAACAGTATATACGATTCAGTTACTGACAACAAACAATAATATCACACTTCTACAAATTAATACACAAAACAATATCCACCGAACACAAATCCTTTCCCATACATGTACCAGTAGACACCCTCGGAAACTACACTACGTACATGTAGGCTCCGATTAACGTGGGTATACATAATCGACTATGACCAGCAGACCACAGAACTAGACACTCGCATCCTTACACCCTCAGACAAATATCGGCTTCAAATGACAAACAATGGAATATCCTCCCTGCAGCTCCGCACTCAGGGACTTTAAGGAACTCATTCCCTACGTAGCCCTTAAAGGCCCATGCACAGACGACGTTAAGATTAATAAACCTCTGCTTTTTTCTTTTTCTCTAGGTACCACTTACGGCTTTCCCCCACCTTCTAAACATGACACCTCTGTATCCACCCTGGCTGTTTATAGGACGGGAAAAAATCAAATATCTAACACACATAAAACAATAACGGTGATGCCATTCACGTGACCGAATATGCGGATATGACTTAACAACTGCAGCATATTCCATTATAATGCGACAGATATCCAATCAACTTAGAAGTTATTGTGAGGAACTCTCGATATTGATTACCTGCTGATCTTTTAAGATAGATCTACTCTTGTGTCAGTTCGCCAGTGAACTGTCGGTTGCATGGGAATCAACCGTTAGCACTGCATATTGGTAAAACACGCACCTTTTTAATGATGAATGTCTCGGACGTTATTCTTTTTGTTCGCACTACCGCTGACTGAATCGATTGTATTGAATGGAGTGTAATTTGATAGTTACAGTTAAATGTCTTGATGCGTCCTCTCTATACTACGGAAACACACATCAATAAGTGGTTTGTAATGATTTCAGCCAAACTGACAAGCTAGAAGGTTAAGGCATTTTAACCGTACTGTTTTATATAAATAGCCATCAGCTTGGATCTTGTGCCGTACAGATTAGTGAGTTTCACTCACGATGTGCTTTTTTTTTTTTTTTTGCAAGCCAACGTAAATGCTATCGGAATGCTCTTTAAAGTTTGTTAATGATTCTCAAAACACACTTAAAACTTATTGTGGCAATATTAAAGTAACTAAAATTATAATATTTTCAAATAAGCTTTCTGATAACTATTCATGTGTAATATCTCCAGACAATGACATGTGTACGGATCGAATACGGCGGACCTGCCAATGTTTTTGACATGTTCTGCAAGATATATTTCACTGTTTCAGTTACGGTGGCCAATAAAAGAAAACAAGCACAGTGCAATTATATTATGTTATTTCTTCTCTAAATAACAACACTTTTTGTGCAAGTTGTCAAGGCATTTATAGTGCAAATGTTTTGCAATGAAATTTACCACCACTTGTAACTTATAACACTGAATTTGTGGTTCCCCGGACATCGTTTTTCCCCAAAATTTGAATGCGCAAAATATACCGATAGTAGATTTTTTTTCAGTATTTAAAGCCATAAGAAAAAATACATGTGCAAAGTACACTGGTGTGTAAGTAACACAAGATTTTACGGTATTTGTAACATTTACGATTGTGTTTGGTATAGCTGATGTAGCCAGAGCGCCCCGCGATTTACCTGTGGATTTGGCGACAGTACTCGAGTCTAAAAATAGCCACGTTGTGTCGGTAGAAGTGTTAGCGTTTATCGCTACACGGTACAGAATTTCTCGCTGTGTTACAAATCAATCGATTGACGGTAAGGAACTTCATAATATTTATCATTCGCAGTTGGGGTGGACCCGGGTGTAATGATGAATGTCTCGGACGTTTATTCTTTTTGTCCAATTTGATAGTTACAGTTAAGTGTCTTGATACGTCCTCTCTATACTTACGGAAAACACATGAAAGTTTCATTTTATGAAAATGTTGGACGATATAGGACTTGCACGGTTGCGCACGTGCATGTGGCTCACCACTCTGGATTGCAAATCATTCAGTTTCCACATCCCCACTCTCAGATGCTTCATTTTTGATGTTAACGCCGCTCTAAATCCGACCCGCTTTTGTGTCTCGATCTCAGGATATATTTATGGAGAAGAAGGGGACAGCGCTTACCAAGTAAGTGATTTTTTATTTTGGAAAAAAAGTTTTTTGTACCTGCCAGCTGTACATTTTTTTTAGCAAAACCGTAACATGTGAAATCCATCTAAATTCAACGTGAAATTCAATTGTCGTAATGAATGTTGTGGTTTTTATGTGAAATTCAAATGGAAATATTAACAATGATTATTTTTCCCGCCTCAAATCACGTGAATTCATAAGAAATAATGTTGGTTTTGTAACACTTGGTACAGATCTTCTGAAATGTCACTTTATCCCTTAATATTTACCTCTAACTTTATGCTTATGCAGACACTTCGCGCGCAAATTAAAACTATAAAATAAAATTAATTTTAACCAGAAATTGTCACTGGATAATTTGACAGGCTTTCCACCAAACATGAATTTTGGTCAAGGTTATTCAACAAACTTGATAGCCCTTTTTCTCAACATGCTACAGATCCAATTTTATGTATCTAGGCTTTTCTGCCTTTCAGTTCTCTAGGCCTTTCAAAACTTGACAATAAGTAAGTTTAAAGATTTTTGGATTTTTGGGCCATGTGTCCATGAATCAATCATATTAACAAACTTGGTAGGCATTCATCTCAACATGCTACAAGCCAAATATAAGGTCTTTAAGCTTTCTAGAACTTTTGAAGATTTAGGATTTTTCGAACTATGTAACCTTGAATGAAGGTCAATGTCATTCATATGACAAATTTGGTAGCCATTTATGTCAGTATCCTGCAGGCCAAATATCAAGTCTTTAGGCCTTCTAGAACTTCGCAAGAAGTCACTTGAAGATTAAAGGATTTTTGACCCATATGACCTTGAATGAAGTTCAAGGTCATTTACATTAACAAACTTGGTGCCATTTACATAAGCATGTTACAGACCTAATGTTGTAGGTCTCTGGGCCTTCTAGAATTTGAGAAGAAGATTTTTAATGAACAATTGCACTTTTAAACGTTAACCCTTATTTCTAACTTGAAGTGGACGTTTTACAGAAAAGTGTGTCATTAGATATTTGCTCCATATTGTATTCTACATAATATATCCAAAACAGAAAGAAATTTGTTAACGAGATATACTAACATAAGTTTAAAACCCGAAGTGAGTTCATAACGGCCATACTGGATTTGTGATCAACATAAAAATGCTGCTCTCACACCTTCAACTCATGCACTACAATATTGGCTTGGCATATCTCTTACGATTTCGAAAATCATTTGTATAAAAATCTTTGCAGAATAATAACGACTATAAAAATAACAAAACCAATAGGTCTTTTCACCCATAGGTAAAAAGCCCTTAAACAATAAATCTTAGAAAAGGAGACCATCACGACGAATATTCCCCGTGAATAATTGAATGAAGTTTTTGCCTACTTTTTTTTAATCTTGGACAGTGTCACATCATGTCATCACAACATATTGACAAAAGGCGGATCAGCCGTCCATCTCCGAGGGTATTAAGCAGGAGCAAAACAGCATTGTTATGGAGATTAGGGACCATAATCCAAAACCTTATTATTATGGGGACTAATGCTCAAGTGAAAGGGCGAACGTGCGGTATTTTCAAGTTAGATGTAAATATGTAACAAATAGACGTTAAGTCTAACAATTTTTATTTTTACATTTTTTGTTTGTTAATTATTTAAGTCAGTTTTCTGAAAAACACACGTATTTATGTTTACAAGCCTATAAATCACTCCCGTTGTGCGGATTGACAATAATACAGATAACTTGATTCATAGGTACAAATGAAGCCTGAGTTTCAAGGGTTTTTTTTCATCATGAAAACAACATTTCGACAAAAATCAAATAAGTTATGAGATTTCAAATACAATTTATCAATATCTGAAACAAGTTGCTAGTTGCAAATTTTGTCAAAAAATACATCTATATTCTTAGCAGATTTTTTATACAGGGATTTTAAGAAATGACCAATTTGGAAATTGTGTCTTTTTTCGCTTTGAGTAGAGCCACAGTTTTACCATTTTTTTTACTAAAATTGTTTTTACTTAAATCATCACTGCGCTAGCATTTTTAGCTGTATCCAGCTAATTTTGCTGAAAATCTTTACTGGGTTCGTGGTTATTAAAATGTTAAGCATTAATGTGTGAAATGATACACTTTTGTCACTTTATTTTTACATTTAATGGTAATTTGACCATTTTTATATTTACTTAAAATACTGAGAAATAACAAATATTCAAATGGTACAAAAAAGTAAGCACATATACCCCCATTTTTTGCAGTTTGATTTAGAAAAAATAACCCTTTCATTATTAACAAAAGTTTTATACCAGAACTATTTTCTATAAAGGGTTAAAGTTGGCAAAATAGCTGAAAATGGTGCATTTTGTAGCTCAAAATTAAGTGGTAGGGGCAGCATATGTTGTTTTTCTGAGAAAAAAATAATATTCTTATTCATCAAAACTGGTATATTTTTAAAGAGGACTAGTGGAAAATTAATTCCCAGTAAATCCAATATTTTGTCAACTAGGTATCTAGTACAATAGTTCAAAAACAAGCACACGGACATATGTTTTTTCTTCAATTTTCTTTTTTGGTATGAAGTCCTATTTCCAATAATCTATATGAGAAAAAAAGTTTAATACAAAAAAACGTTGACTTCTCAGAGTAGTACATCTTTAAGAAACTTTTTTTTTTGGTTCGGAAAAGTAGTGGGCCTTTAACGAAAACTGTCTAGTGCGAAAAGTGCTAAAATGATTACAGCTAAATATATCTAGGCTTACAGAAGTATTATAGTAGATAATTTCAAGTCGTAATGTTGATTAGTACTTTGTCGATCTGTTTGAGAATTTCATCAAAATATGTAAGAAAACGTTTCAGGAGAATAGTCGTGGCTCGTGTTGATGTACTCAATATATGCACTACACCATTTAGTTACGTTCTTTTGATTACAAAAATCAATATCATGTGACGTATTTGACAGAATTTCGACAACTGAAGTATGTTTCTGGTACTTTTCAGAAACTCCTAAGGAATCTTTCTCAATTTGATGCAGGTTCTCATTGGTCCTTATTCATAAATGCTATATTCTGTGATGGAAATGTGATTCAGACATCTTGAATTTTTGACAAAATTATTAGTTTTAATGTATAGAGTCCCCGTGTTAAATTAACATTGGCGAAAAAAGGAGATAAAAAAGCGGATACAAGTTCCATATTTTAAAGGGACAATTCGGTCTAAGAGAACATTAAAATTTGTACATATATTGGAAACAAACCAGTTCTAATGGAAATTAGATCAGTCGGTTTTACTGTGATATGCCAGAAAAGCCCATGGTGTTGAAATGTGTGTGAAATATTAAACTCGCTCGCTGTCCGCCATTACACATTGTGGTCAAAAGTCTTGTATGCCGAACCCTGTCCCTTGCTCGTAAAGTAATGCAACTTTTGTATAGAACTGCTCAAATCGCTCTGACAGTAGTGCGTTTACCTTATTAGGTGAATTGTCTTACCTAAAAATCATTTTATCACCTCCTCAGTGGTTATGTAGTTCATTTGTTTAGCGTGCGTGACTTTGGCTCGGGTAAGGGTACAACGTATACATGTACCTGCTTTATCGTATTGATCAACGATTTGTAATTTCAATGGTATCAATTAAAATACTTTACAATGACGGGGAATTTGTCAATATTTTATGTTATATGTTTCATAAGAAATGTAGAACAATACATTTATGCCATTTTTGCTTCTTGGTTATGTAAAAGAATTAGCCTGAGTGAATTGTCCCTTTAATTTCATTTGACTGATAAAGATTTATCACTAATGGTCTTCTAGATCCATGTAGGATCTCTTGTGATATTTGTCGTTTCTAGCCGCCATTTTTCAGAAAGTCTTTAATTGTAGTTTTCGTTATCCTTGAACTTAAGTTGTGCATACCAACAGTTTGGTGGTCTGACAGGCTGGGTGATAGCTGTTTGGTACTATTAATTCTTCTCAGCAAGAACTGAAACTGAACTCTAAACTTTGTTACAGATATCTTGAATTTTCTCATTCTACAGATTTGTATACATGTATTTTCACGTAAGGATCCATATTTCAAAGGACTGATATTTAAAAACAGGTTTAATAGTGGGCACCAAGAATACTCTGGGATTTGTTGTCTTTTTCAAAAGCCTCGGTAACCGAATGATTCAGATGTCCCGATATTTACCAAAAGCCCTTCGCCTATGATTCGCGATTAAAAATCGCATGTGGAACAGTGGCCATGTACTAACTATTGATTGGTGTTTCTTCTCCAGATTTTCCGGCTTTCCTGACCCTGGCACGTCTTAAATGACCCTGCCTGGGTTTTTTGATAGGGCATTCAAAACACAAGCAATCTTTCAAAAGCTTAATTCGCAAACACTTCATATTAAACAGTTAGGAAAGTAAACTGTAAGGAAATGTTTGGGCTCTGTCCCATAGTCGTGGCACTATGCAGATCAAGCTTTAAGATTGAAAGTTATTGTCATCTATCCTCAATCACAGTATTTAGGAAGTGTGACAACCATACTGTGACTGTCGTGTGTACCATCCTCGTTTGCTGTGGGAAAATGTGTCAGTTACATGATATTCAACGTCTAACTACATTGTATTACAAAATATCATAGCAAGAACATTGGCATTGGGAGACCAACGCCAACCGGTTACATATCATGGCTACCTCATACGAACACCATTGTACTCCACAATAAGAGAAAAGACAAAGAGACGTGACAAGATTAGTAAATGGAGGAAAGAAAGACTACCCGAGAAAACCACCAAGCAGTATATGGCAATTCCCTACATGGGATTCAGAGTTTAAGGGTATGTGGTAACATATCCGGACATCTTAACCGCGGTCTTGTAAAACGTATTACTCACACCTCACTTATTTGTTATATGACTGTGAGTTTTGCCGTTTCCTGATTGGTCTAGACCGCTTGGACAGGTCTTGACAAAATGCAATGTCAACCTGAGACCGATGAACATCTGTTCAGAGGTTGACATCGCAAATCCGGTAACCTGGCTATAAATAGACACAGGGAATCCCCGGTCTCTTCTACATTTTTGACCAATCAAAAAAGAGCATTGCCGATCATCGGGCAATAGCCAAATCAAACATGGCTGACAACAGTGTGGTTGGATTAGGAAAGTTATTTTACACACGTTAAATGTAGCTGTATATTCGAAGATTATATTATGAAAAATCATAATAGAAGTACTGAAAGTACCTACATTGTACTGAGGATACGTGGATGAAGATTTGCTTGACTTTTTGTCAAATTAGTCATTGCGTTGTCCTTGCTTCAAAAATATTTTAAATAACAAAACTTGTATCATTTCATATAACAAAACAATTATTGACTTTTTGTAGGTTAATACGAGGAATTGTTAAACCTTTGAAAGGTGATATTTCCCTCGGCCTTCGGCCTCGGGGAATATCACCTTTCTCAGGTTTAACAATTCCTCGTATTAACATACAAAAAGTCAATAACTTCGGCCTCGGGGAATATCACCTTTCTCAGGTTTAACAATTCCTCGTATTAACCTACAAAAGGTAAATATTTGTATAATGTCGCACACGGGGGAGGTGCAAGAACGTTATTAAAAATAAAATACAGCAAAGAGGAAAAGGAAAAAATTGCACATCAATGTGTTTTGCTATCTTAACAGCTATGAGAAAGCTTTGACATATTTTCGCATCCTTACCAATTGAGAACATTCTTACCAGACAAATGCACCAATTAAGCCTGGTTGATATTCCTTGAAGTTTGCACCTGAGTGGCCAAGCGACAGCTCGTTATATCCTTTAATCCCGTTGCAGTAATATAAATTAGTTGGGAAGGATAACGGAAATCTAGGAGGTGGCTTTTGTGTGCATGGTATTTTAACAGGATGTTATAACGGGATGGTGCTTTTGTTATACATAATAATGAAATACATATACTGGATTTTCTTATCCTAAACACACGTTACTAATGATTTCTATTGCTATGGTTCATGAAAGAAGAGATAAATTATGTAACAGACCGCCAAATGCTTAGAAATTCCAGTGACGTCATCTATTGTGTACAACAGATGTATAGTTTCACTATCCGATGATGGTCAGTTGGGTAATTTAATATCCAACAGTTTTACAGTTGGATAGTCAAATATCTAACAGTTCCAGTCTAGTGATAAATATGCATGCTTTTTAAGCATTGAGAACGATAAAAGACACTGTTTAGGCTCATTTTACTTTGTTAGACATATAACTAAATATACAATACTTGTACATACATATATAGATATTATGTCAGAAAAGAAAATCCTAAAAATAACTTTTGCAAAGAAATCAATTAATTAATAAATATCTCTTTATCGCATATATGTGTTATAAATGACCTTTCATGCACAAGGAACAGTTAGTACAAACCCGAAATGTTTTTGTTTGTTTGTTTGGAGTATCCATGATTTCAATATAAAGTCACCTTCGATTTCCATTTAGAATAATCCAGTTTTTAGAATCGTTTAACTATTTCCTTTGTGTGTGAATGACACCTCTCCATAAGTGCATTGTCAAGGTGTCGAACATTTCCCATTTTAAAATTATATTTTACAACTCATTTTTTAATGTATGTTTTGTCATAAATATCTCTTAAAAATAGGACATTTCAATATATAAAACTCCATTTGATATTGATATTTATGACATGAACAAGCATTTATAAGATGATGAATTACAATATATTGATGAACTTACAAATGAATATAAGAGGTGTGATGACTACAGAAGTAACATTGGTTCTGGTGACAAATAACCATGTAGAAAAGAACTAAAACAAATTTATCATTCAGTTACTTGCGAGGAGAGTTTTTTATTTTCTCTTCAGCACAAAACAAACATTTCATAACTTATTCTCGTGTAATATTTTTTACCAGAGAATAATTCGATATATTTCTGCACACTTGGTCGACGATAAAAATAACTTTTGATGTATGTTGCTCTTAATTAGGAATATTCCGGGCAGAGAAGTGCTTAATGTTTTTCACCTTCAACTTAATTCGTATCACACAATGAAGCAGTGTGACCGAGAACATGTGCCGGATAAAACAGTGTGACGGTAGATTTGTATACTTTAGACACACAAATTATTATTTTTCCCGCCGTGGTACTAATAGTCCGCTAAACCTGCCTACATCATTGGGCTTTTTAAATTTGGTTTGTCTAATATATTAGGCAAAAAATCCTAATAATATAGGCAGGTTTAGCGGACTAAAGTACTTATAACTGCGGTTTAGTCGATTATCGCTGTGCTGGAAGACAAAACAGTGGAACGAATCTTCACTGTCAACATATTAAGCAGGAAATTTTGCAAGTTTTTTGGTGTTGTAACCTCATATTAGGCCATCGATATGATTTTGATGTTGTTATTGTTTTAAGGATGTATTTTTGTGAGGTTTCAGTCTCGTTGAAGTCTCGTTTCGACAAAAATCAAATAAGTTATGAGATTTCAAATACAATTTATCAATATCTGAAACAAGTTGCTAGTTGCAAATTTTGTCAAAAAATACATCTATATTCTTAGCAGATTTTTTATACAGGGATTTTAAGAAATGACCAATTTGGAAATTGTGTCTTTTCTCGCTTTGAGTAGAGCCACAGTTTTACCATTTTTTTTACTAAAATTGTTTTTACTTAAATCATCACTGCGCTAGCATTTTTAGCTGTATCGAGCTAACTTTTGTCATAGAGAAATTTGGGATGTTCTTTGTTGTTATATAATTGTATAGTTTACCTATAGATGTGTTGACAAGTTTAAAATCTACCCTAAGGCATTGTGGTCTAAGGAAGTTGTCATAGAGAAATTTGGGATGTTCTTTGTTGTTATATAATTGTATAGTTTACTTATAGATGTGTTGACAAGTTTAAAATCTACCCTAAGGCATTGTGGTCTTATTTTTGTGGAATGACCACCAATTACATATAGTATTCACATGTCAAAGTGTTTATAACCTTCCTTGAGGCAATGGTGTCATTGATAAGCTTAAGTAGATATATTTCATATCAAACTGTCGATATATTGTCAAGTCGTTTAATTGTGATAATATCTTTATGCTATTAATCTTGATTACATCCGGGTTTACCTATTGGACAATGGTCATTTTATTATAATAACCCATGCCTGATTTATGAACATCAGTTGGATTTCCAACCTTCAAGGCGGTCACTACGGATATTTCTTGGATTACCAGATAGTGAACTGTGTGTGAACATTATTCAAATTGTGGACTTTTATATGTTGGATCGCCATCTACGGACAAATAATTCAGTGTCTACATTGGATTACCAATACGAGTGAACTTTCATTTTATTTCTATGTAATGTGCCACATGTGTTTGATATATGGGAAAGAAATACAATACAAGAGAAAATCAAATACCAATTGAATTCTTCGTTTTGTGTCCTGTGATTTATACTCATTACCAACGAACCGAACCCTCAATAACACAAACATTTTCTTTATTAAAATTTGCTGAAAATCTTTACTGGGTTCGTGGTAATTAAAATACTAAGCATTGATGTGTGAAGTGATACACTTTTATCACATTATTTTTACATTTAATGTTAATTTGACCATTTTTATATTTACTTTAAAATACTGAGAAATAACAAATATTCAATTGGTACAAAAAAGTAAGTACACATACCCCTATTTTTTCTGTTTGATTTAGAAAGAATAACCCTTTCACTATTAACAAAAGTTTTATACCAGAACATTTTGTATAAAGGGTTAAATTTGGCAAAAATAGCTGAAAATGGTGCATTATGTAGCTCAAAATTAAGGGGTAGGGGCAGCATATGTTGTTATTCTGAGAAAAAAATATATTATTCTTATTAATCAAAACTGGTATATTTTTTAAAGAGGACTACTGGAAAATAAATTCCCAGTAAATCCAATATTTTGTCAACTAGGTATCTTTGAGTGACAATTGTTCAAAAACAAGCACACGGACATCTGTTTTTTCTTCCATTATCTTTTTTTGGTATGAACTCCTATTTCCAATAATCTATATGAGAAAAAAGTTTAATACAAGAACATTTTGACTTCTCAGAGTAGTACATCTTTCAGAAACTTTTTGTTTTTTTTTCGGAAAAGTAGTGGGCCTTTAACGAAAACTATCTGGTGCAAAAAGCCCTAAAATGATTACAGCTAAATATATCTAGGCTTACAGAAGTATCATAGTAGATAATTTCAAGTCGTAATGTTGACAAGTACTTTGTCGATCTGTTTGAGAATTTCATCAAAACATGTTAGAAAACGTTTCAGGAGAATAGTCGTGGCTCGTGTTGATATACTCAATATATGCACTACACCATTTAGTTACGTTCTTTTGATAACAAAAATCAATATCATGTGTCGAATTTGACAGAATTTCGACAACTGAAGTATGTTTCTGCTACTTTTCAGAAACACCTAAAGAATCTTTCTCAATTTGATGCAGGTTCTTATTCATAAATGCTATATTTCATTATTTTGTGATGGAAAATGTGATTCAGACATCTTGAATTTTTGACAAAATTAAAAGTTTTAATGTGTAGAGTCTCCGTGTTAAATTAACAATGGCGAAAAAAGAGAGAAAAAAGCGGATACAAGTTCCATATTTAAATTTCATTTGACTAATAAAGATGTATCACTAATGGTCTTCTAGATCTATGTAGGATTTCTTGTGATATTTATCGTTTCTAGCCGCCATTTTTCAGAAAGTCTTTAATTGTAGTTTCCGTTATCCTTGAACTTTAGTTGTGTATACCAATTGGACAGTTTGGTGGTCTGACAGGCTGGGTGATAGCTGTTTGGTACTATTAATTCTTCTCAGCAAGAACTGAAACTGAACTCTAAACTTTGTAACAGATATCTTGAATTTTCTCATTCTACAGATTTGTATACATGTATTTTCACGTAAGGATCCATATTTCAAAGGACTGATATTTAAAAACAGGTTTAATAGTGGGCACCAAGTTTACTCTGATATATGTTGTCTTTTTTTCAAAAGCCGCGGTAACCGAGTGATTCAGACGTCCCGATATATACCAAAAGCCCTTCGCCTATGATTCGCGATTAAAATTCGCATGTGGAACAGTAGCCATGTACTTACTATTGATTGGTGTTTCTACTCCAGATTTTCCGGCTTTTCTGACCCTGTCACGTCTTAACTGACCCTGTCTGGGTTTTTTGATAGGGCATTCTAAACACAAGCAATCTTTCAAAAGCTTAATTCGCAAACACTTCATATTAAACAGTTAGGAAAGTAAACTGTAAGGAAATGTTTGGGCTCTGTCCCATAGTCGTGGCACTATGCAGATCAAGCTTTAAGATTGAAAGTTATTGTCATCTATCCTCAATCACAGTATTTAGGAAGTGTGACAACCATACTGTGACTGTCGTGTGTACCATCCTCGTTTGCTGTGGGAAAATGTGTCAGTTACATGATATTCAACGTCTAACTACATTGTATTACAAAATATCATAGCAAGAACATTGGCATTGGGAGACCAACGCCAACCGGTAACATATCATCGCTACCTCATACGAACACCATTGTACTCCACAATAAGAGAAAAGACAAAGGGACGTGACAAGATTAGTAAATGGAGGAAAGAAAGATTACCCGAGAAAACCACCGAGCAGTATATGGCAATTCCCTACATGGGATTCAGAGTTTAAGGGTATGTGGTAACATATCCGGACATCTTAACCGCGGTCTTGTAAACCATATTACGTTATATGAGACCATGTACTCACACTACACTTATTTGTTATATGACTGTGAGTTTTGCCGTTTCCTGATTGGTCTAGACCGCTTGGACAGGTCTCGACAAAATGCAATGTCAACCTGAGACCGATGAAAATCTGTTCAGAGGTTGACATCGCAAATCCGGTAACCTGGCTATAAATAGACACAGGGAATCCCCGGTCTCTTCTACATTTTTGACCAATCAAAAAAGAGCATTGCCGATCATCGGGCAATAGCCAAATCAAACATGGCTGACAACAGTGTGGTTGGATTAGGAAAGTTATTTTACACACGTTAAATGTAGCTGTATATTCGAAGATTATATTATGAAAAATCATAATAGAAGTACTGAAAGTACCTACATTGTACTGAGGATACGTGGATGAAGATTTGCTTGACTTTTTGTCAAATTAGTCATTGCGCTGTCCTTGCTTCAAACTTATTTTAAATAACAAAACTTGTATCATTTCATATAACAAAACAATTATTGACTTATTGTAGGTTAATACGAGGAATTGTTAAACCTTTGAAAGGTGATATTTCCCTCGGCCTTCGGCCTCGGGGAATATCACCTTTCTCAGGTTTAACAATTCCTCGTATTAACATACAAAAAGTCAATAACTTCGGCCTCGGGGAATATCACCTTTCTCAGGTTTAACAATTCCTCCTACAAAAGGTAAATATTTGTATAATGTCGCACACGGGGGGGGGGGGGGGGGGGGGGGGGTGCAAGAACGTTATTAAAAATAAAATACAGCAAAGAGGAAAAGGAAAAAATTGCACATCAATGTGTTTGCTATCTTAACAGCTATGAGAAAGCCTTTGACATATTTTCACATCCTTACCAATTGAGAACATTCTTACCAGGCAAATGCAGCCAATTAAGCCTGGTTGATAGTCCTTGAAGTTTACACCTGAGTGGCCAAGCGACAGCTCGTTATATCCTATAATCCCGTTGCAGTAATGTAAATTAGTTGGGAAGGATTATAGACATCTAGGAGGTGGCTTTTGTGTGCATGGTATTTTAACAGGATGTTATAACGGGATAGTGCTTTTGTTATACATAATAATAAAATACATACACTGGATTTTCTTATCCTCAACACACGCCCCTAATGATTTCTATTGCTATGGTTCATGAAAGAAGAGATAAATTATGTAACAGACCGCTGAATGCTTAGCAATTCCAGTGACGTCATCTATTGTGTACAACAGATGTATAGTTTCACTATCCAATGATGGTCAGTTGGGTAATTTAATATCCAACAGTTTTACAGTTGGATAGTCAAATATCCAACAGTTCCAGTCTAGTGATAGATATGCATGCTTTTTAAGCATTGAGAACGATAAAAGACACTGACAAGGCTCATTTTACTTTGTTAGACATATAACTAAATATACAATACTTGTACATACATATATAGATATTATGTCAGAAAAGAAAATCCTAAAAATAACTTTTGCAAAGAAATCAATTAATTAATAAATATCTCTTTATCGCATATATGTGTTATAAATGACCTTTCATGCACAAGGAACAGTTAGTACAAACCCGAAATGTTTTTGTTTGTTTGTTTGGAGTATCCATGATTTCAAAATGAAGTCACCTTCGATTTCCATTTAGAATAATCCAGGTTTTAGAATCGTTTAACAATTTCCTTTGTGTCTGAATGACACCTCTCCATAAGTGCATTGTCAAGGTGTCGAATATTTCCCATTTTAGAGTTATATTTTACAACTCATTGTTTAATGTATGTTTTGTCATAAATATCTCTTAAAAATAGGGCATTTCAATATAAAAATCTCCATTTGATATTGACAAAAATAAAATTCCAGGAAACATTTTGGGGTCTTTGTGTGATTTAATATTGATATAGCTGTACCTTAATGGAATGCACGTGCACCTATATATAAACCTTAACTGTATGTGTTCATTACACTATAAAATAAGCTCAATTTACCTGTGTAACTAAGAATTCTATTTAATTATCCAACAGTTGGATGGTTGAATTGTTGTAATGTTTGATGGGGCTCCAAAGGGGATGTGAATTATTACGTAGAATACACCTCTCGTTGGTGTAGAATTGACCAGAGGAAAAAACCCTATCTCGGGCCTTTGGCCTTCGATATCTGTGTTTTCTATAGCCTATTCTACACCAACAAGTGGTTAATCCAACTTGAAAAATTCCCATCCCCTTTTGAACCCATTCAAGTATTGCAACAATTCAACTATCCAACTGTTGGATAGTTGAATAGAACTTAATGGTTACACAGGTAAATCATGTTTATTCTATTGTCTAATGACCACATACAGGTAAAGTGTAGATATAGGTACAAATGCATTCCATTTGCCATATCACAGATAAATGGTCATCGAATTAGAATGAATTTAACATGCAGTTATAGTGATAATCAATAATTCGTTACACACAACGATCCCAAAAAGTTTTCGTGAATTTTATTCCTGTGGATATCAAATGGCGATTTTACATTGAAATAACATATTGTCAGAGATTTTTATAATGAGGAAATTATGAATTCCAAAGGAGTAACAGTGTTCCTGGAATTCAATTCATGATTGGGAACGAAACACAACTTTAAAGAAGAGTTGCAAAAGATAATTTGGATATAATTCGACAACTTTATAACCCACTTATGGAGTGTAGAGGTGTCATGCAAACACAAAGGAAAATGGTTCAGGATACTAAAACCTGGATTATTCTAAATGGAAATCGAACATGACTTCATATTGAAACTTGAAATCATCGATATTCCAAACAAAAATCTTTTGGATTTGCTTTATTCAGAACACTGAATGTACGGAACGAATGGACGAATAAATGATGTCTTTTCTTTCTTTTTTTCCTTTTTTTTCCCCAAAAGTAATTTATGTGATTTTCTTTACTAACACACTATCTATACGTACATGTATCAGTATTATATATTTTACTTATATTGTACAGGATATGTTTACCACAGTAACATGGACCTTTGTCTCATGGTCTTTTATTGTTTTCAGTGCTTATAAATCATGCATATTTATTACTGGATTGGAACCGTTGGATATTTGACTATCCAACAGTAAACAATCCAACTGACCATCATCGGATAGTGAAACTATACATAAGCTGTACACAATGGATGACGTCACATGATTGTTTTCACCTATACTGATATGACTGACCAATGCCAAATGCAGTTGGGTGGTATCTTTTAACGCATGTTGTACACTATGGATAACGTCACAGGAATTTTAAAAATAAACATAATTACTGTCCCCGCTAGTATGTCGATCTCAATACCTCTGGATTATTAGCTTGATGCTGAATCGATCAAGCTGCTGTTGATATCTCGGTAAAAAAAATGAACATTTTTCTGGTTCAAAAACGAATTTTGTCAATTCTTCAGAACATAATATACAATAGTATCCTTGCACAAGAGGAATCCATTCAACATACACCATATCAACTCTTTTATCATACTTTATCACACATTCCTTCTAATCTTACTCCTCATTTTGATTTTCAAATAAATAAATGTGCATTAAACTTCCAACTATAGGAGGATTCAAGACAACGTACGTTTGCTAATAAGCATTGTTTCGCCTAACCTTATGCTTTCCGCTACATTTTCTCCCCTCCTGTTAAACTCTTCTAGCGAGAAGAAATTATAATGTGGAAAAAAAACCGCAATCAATAGCAAAGATCAAACAAATACATGACAAGGTTTCATCCACACTAGCACTATGTGTACAACATGTTACCGTTTTTATATCGATTTGACGATTCAATTTTCTTTAATGATTTAATTGAAAAAGGACTTCATTGATTATGAGCAAAATGCCGTTTCGTTCATTTATAATTCGTTTATAAGCGGAGGTTTTACATTTTGCTGACTACCTCTTTTAATATTCAATTACATCGTTGGTAGAACCATTTGTTTACCATGTTAGTTGTTTTTGTTTACATTTAGTATGTATCATTGATGTGCAGGGCTATGTTAACCATGGTACAGTACTTCTTTTTGATATTATTTAGGATACATCATTTTATGAGATCCTGTGCTAACCATTCAACCTCTTTATATTTAGGACACATCATTAATGGTTCCCGTGTTAAAGATACTACCTCTTTTTTATTTAGGATACATCATTGATAGTCCCTGTGTTAACCATACTACCTCTGTTTTATTTCGGACACATCGCTGATGCTTCACTGATAAAGCACTGTTAAAAGGGCAAGAGTTCCACTATACAAGAAGACACAACGCGAATATACCGCAGTCTCCCAAAACATGCACCACACAATTCATACACGCATCACATCCGATACATGGGAGGCCGTCCTTACATGACCCTGGCTTGTAATAAGACGGAAAAAAATAAAACAAACCAAACAATACCAAACCATATTAACCATTCTAACAATTTTTGTTTATATTTAGGATACGCCATTTTCATGGATTCCTGTGCTTACGATGCTACCTCTTTTTCATTTAGGATACATCGTTGATGGGCCCGTGTGCTAACCACGCCTGTTCAGAACACTCCGCTTGCGTTGTGCTGCAATCACTTCAGACTGTGTGTATACCAACTGGTAAGTCGTGATGGACCACTGTACGAGCACAATGAAATGATCAAATTAGGTTTTATTTAATTAATTTATTAACGTTAACCTTTCAAAGTACTCCTAGTTGAGAATTTACGACAAACAAAACAAATTTCCCATCGTTTTGTTTTAGATTTATAAACAAACATATTTACTAAAGTGATTGTTGTTTAACAACTTAAACATCATGTAAACGTGCTTGAATACTCCAAACCTATTACGTTGTTGTGTGCACTACAGACATTGCAGATAACTTGATTATTGTCAAAGAAACACCTGGTCCTGATTTCTCGAAACAAACTTAAGTCCAAAACTGACTTAAGTCTAAAGTTTTCATATAAGTTACATAAGGAGAAAAAATTAAGTTTTGCCGTAGTCTGCACTTTTCTTTCGAGAAATGTCACCGTTCCGCACGAAGATGCTTTTTTTGAGATCCTGACGTAATTTTACACTTGGAGAACTCTAGACGGATTAGTCGTAGATCGGCGATCGATGTAATCTTATTTTGCCTTACTGCCGATATAACATACAACAATGATATTCCATGAACAAAGCTACCATTAAAATGATCAATGATTTTGTATGTTATGGAGACACAACTAAAACAACCGAGCTAATGATGAGAATGCACCTTTTTTCTGTTCTAAATCCATTTCATAATGGAAATCGTCTTATTTCAAAATAAAAATTCTGACCAATATTTCATTTTTTAACAAAATGTAACTCAATGTGCGAATAAATTTTGAATATTTCACATGGAATAATGAATGAGGATAATCAATCATTGAAAAAATGAATCAATCAGGATAATCAATCATTGAAAAAGTGAATCAAAATTTAAATCACAAAATGAAATTTTCAGGAAAAAGAGTTGTATTATTTAAGAAGGCATGTCAATTCAAAATTTAGTAGCAACACAGATAGGTTGGTACATGTACTTGAAAACATGATGTTTGACAACAAATTTTGACTGAACAGTAAGATATTTTCTCCATCAAAATAATTAATCTGTGATTTAAATCTAACGTAGACCATTCCTTCTGTGACGTCATATATTTGAAACGTCACTCTCTGGATCACAGTAAACGTATTTCGTTCTCCGTACCCATATCTATTATAACTCGATTCTGTTGTATTGACCAATCAAAGGTGGCGTTACAAATGACGACGTCAGTTGTACGTTATATCTGAAAAGTAGAATATTAATTAGTTAACTGGTATTAGAGGAAAACATTGAATTATTACAACATCTAATGCATGGCGAAATTTGCTCAGTTAAGGGTATATTATTTCACAGTCTATCCTCTTCTGTAATCAGGTCTATGATAACCCAAATAAATGTAGATGCTTATTGAAATGTTATTTAGCGATTCATATAAAATGGCGATTCAAGGTAGATCACATGAATGTTTCAATATTCTTTTTTCTCCTATTCACAATTATCGGTTAATCCTTATATGACTGTTCAATTGTTAAAAGATACGATATAATTTTATTTCCATTGTTATCAACAGTCCTATTCCTATAAAATGTCTCGATCGATACAATACCACTATGGGTATTCCGTTTTTCAAAGTCTGTCACTACTTCCCATAACATAATGATCTCGCGGATCAGCTAACATACAAATATAAAGCAGTACATGCAGATACATGTATATATAAAATACGGTGAGATTTCATCAGGTCGGAAATAATGGTGTTTAATATTAAATGTTTTAATTAATTTTCTTTTCAAAATGACAATGATTTATTTAACACTAGGTAACTTCAACGACGCAAGTGATATATTAAAACAAACAAAATGAGAGGACCAAACCTTTAGAGAATAGATCATGCTTAACTGCTAATGTGTTAAGTTTGGCATCATTAAAGAATACATTTCAAGGTTAACTTTTTATGTCCGATGGTATCTGTCACTAATTTTAGGTACAATCAATTATTTATATATATATATATATAAGATAAATGAGACCTCTTGGGAATTCCTTTGGATAAGTAGTACATTTATTCAGTTCATTATCATTCGAAACAAAAACTTACCCGCTTGGTTGATTTTACTCGCAATCTTCTTGTTAGCAATGTTGGGCTGTAGTGGCCGAATGGTTATCAACTAAGGTGTTCCGACAAACTACCACTAGCCCTCTATTTCAGGGTTTCATGTTCGAACTCCACATGGGAAAATTTACTGGTTTATGCTGTAGCTGGGTGTTTTGTGCTCTCCAATACTTTGACTTTGGTGTCCACCTTCCAAGTCTGGG
Source organism: Argopecten irradians (assembly GCF_041381155.1). Classification (NCBI taxonomy): domain Eukaryota; kingdom Metazoa; phylum Mollusca; class Bivalvia; order Pectinida; family Pectinidae; genus Argopecten; species Argopecten irradians. Next base: position 31,298,657 of record NC_091144.1, read on the forward strand.
ACGTTCTTAAATGACCATAGCTGTACATAGACCTTAAACCAAAATCAAACACATTAGCAACTTCTTCGACAGAAGCTTATACTATTATACGCTTCTTTCTAACTCCTTCAATAAAAATGAAAATAAATGAATCACTTACTACCGATTTCCATTACATACCCACACCTCGTCTCTTCTGAGACCATTACGGTTTACATGACGATGACAATAACATTTATATTATCTTTCCGTTTAAGTAGAAGTACTATAGTAGCAGCGGTTAAGTTGCGGTATAGTTGCTTTCATTCGCGAGAAATTAAATTTCGCTATGTGGTTACGATTAAGATTTTATCTGCAAATAAAATGGAAGCAATGACAAGAAAAAGATTGCCAGTATGATTTATCTTTGTTAGAAGTTGATTAAGAGAAATTTTTTATCCGCAAAATTAAAACAAAAAACTGCAGTACTTTGTAGCCTACTATGATATAATTATCATAGTAAATGATAGTCGAAGAAAAACTAATATAGCGTTGCGTTCCATACAACATTTAGTTCTTGACTATATTAATGTTAAACTGAAACATACCCGTGTATTTGTATTTACTGATTGCGACGGAAATAAAGCGACGGGTCCTATGAATACATACCAAAACCTATCTCTGCCACAGTAAATATTTATATGATTTTTTATTCATATACATTCTTATTTTTTCTGATATTCGATATTTGATAAAACACAAATATTTTCTTACTAAACTTTGCCCAACAGTCTTATTATCCAATGATTGGTGATATGCCCTTTGCTGTTATACCAGGACCCTTAATATTACCAGGTACTTAGACGGACTCTACATGATAATATCTAAACAAACTGTCAAACGTTCAAACTTTATTCAAACAGGAAACAAAAAAGATGTATAGGGATGAAAAGATTGACCTTTTCACTTCGTATCTTCTAGGCTTAGCACCATGCAGTTAGCCAGATATCATGGATATAACATGTCTCGTCCTTTAGTTTTCTATATTTCCCGTTTTTAGGTAGATCTAGAACGAAGCATGAAACCGAGGCCCGTCAAATCAGGGGTCGAGTAAAATCCTGTTGAAATTCAAAATAATTTATCATTTTTGATAAAAACTGATTTGAAGGCATTTAAGAAGAAAAAAAATCAATTAGGGGCGAACAAGTGATTTCCTTTGACATTTACAGACAACTTCTAAGCCACAGACTGTACTGTTATTATTTTTTATGTACATCAAATACATACCTGTGTCATTTGTTGTTGTACACAGAGCCCTCAGTTTTATAACAATTGTCGTGCCAACAATTACAGAAAATAGCTGTTAAAATCGCTGCTCAATCTTTGACGATAACGCTTGATTTATTCATTATATATGCAAAATTCCTCGTGATTTCAACCAAAAGTTGTAACAGAATGTAAATATAGGCATTGAACATTTTTCAGTTGACATTTATTGCCAATATGAATGCCAAATGAATAAAGGCAAATTTAACATGAAGCGCTAGGGCGTTTCATTGAATTTGCCTCTGTCGACTTGGCATTCATTTCGGCTATGAATACCAGCTGAAAGATGTCCAATGCTTAAATGATAAGAAAAGAAGTTATTATGTATAATTTCCCTGATGACACGCGCTTCGCTCAGGTTAAACTTAAAATGAGAAATGCCTATTACACCTTCATTGTGCTCGGACGATGCCATCCCATAATTCATTGTGCTCGGACGATGCCATCCCATAATACTTAGAAACCATGCACTGGAACATGCAATGTTAGTATGAATAATTGCTTAAAGTATGGGCAATTTACATATTAACATGAGATGCATAAACGTAAATAAAGATTATGAATTTGATGATCAATATCTATATTAAATAGTTTTGATGCCCAGTCCGCAAAGAAGTATACTATCTACAGCATGTAAATTGGTATCAATGGAGCAGATTGAACATGTTATGTACGTAGAAGCTTTTACTTGAAGCATTAATTCAAACCTGTCTATAAAAACAACTCCATGGTCACACCCAAAAACTGTTTTTTTGGACAGTTGACCTGTATTCGCAGGTCAGAAAAGTGTCTTTGTTGAAATAAAAATTTGAGTTAACATATACTGCACTCTTAGCCGTCCGGGAGGACTTTTAGGATTCCCATAGATATTATTATTTTCTTCGCATGTACAGCGATTTTGACGGAAAGTTTTATTTTTCTAATTCATAAGAAATTATACCGGATATATATTAATACCATTTTTACCGATTTTACAGTCACTTGCCCGACTATTCGCTTTAACATATTGTGCAATATTCTATAAATTTGAAGACATGCCTCTATAAGTTGAAATAGTCATGTGTGGAAACAAAAAGTGCAGAGCGGTTTTTTTTGCTCTATTTAAATATGTATACCCGGTAAATCAGGTCCGTGTTAGTGATATTAACAGTATGTTCAAAAGATGTGTTGGTTAGAGAAAATTGAATAAGTCCAGTGGTGTTTTACTGGTAAAAATCCTTGCCGCAATTGTAGAAATTGAAAGGATTTTCCAGCGAAATCAGTTTCCATATAGTTTTTGTGTATTACCCTTTGTTTTACTATTATTAGATCGATAATGCAAAATTTTCTAGGTATGCACAACTGTAGATCTATTGTTGGACAAATATCAGAACATGTATTTTCTCTCCATTAGTTCTTTTTTCCTTATAACCTTACCCATATCAATACATTGGTTTTCTAAGTTGTATTCTATTTCAGAACACATGATGTCGACTATTACTATGGTTAATAATGCAATTCCACCCATACGTTGGTTATTAGCTTTAACACCAAATACTCATAGACCCTTGGGTATTATCATTTCTTTCCAAATTTGGTATTATTATTTTTTATATATATATTTTTTTTTTCTTTTTTTCACGTGCAATATACAACATAACAACTAAATACTGTCATTCTCAAACATCTTACTCATATCATCATCATCATCATCATCATCATCATCATCATCATCTTCATGTCATCATCATCATCATCATCATCATCAGTCATCACCATCATCACAACCAACATCAATACTTTACTTTTTTAAATTTGGCTTTACTTTTATGTTTTATATGAGCTTTTTTATTGACTTTTAATTTTTGGTATTTTCATGGCTTTTTAACTTCGGATATTATCATCATTCTCTACCTTTGAGCATATGTATTGCTTTTCTAGTTCCTATTTTCTTTTTGCTTTCACTATGTGTATAACAAGGTGTTACCGTTTTGGGTATTAGTATTACTCTTTTATTTTAACTTTGATATATAATTTGGGATTTTGACACAGCTTAGAAAAAAAGACATACGGTAAAACGGTTATCGTCAAAACATTCGCGATAAAATGAGAAAACTTAATCTCAACTATCTAGATGCAGCTTTCAGTGTATATTTAAATTAAGCATTTACCGATATTTCGCAGATCAAATATTTGCGGTAATATCATTGGCTCTCTCGAAATTGCAAAATGGCATGTATCATCGCGGAGGCTACCAGTTACTGTAAGCCGCACTGTTATTCGCGTATCCAATGATTAGCGTCTTCGTTATTTCCAAGATATTCACAAATACATCAATTGGTGATTGAGGGCTCTTACTGACAATTGTGCATCCATATATCCGTTAATTGATAATTCTTCAAACATTTGAAATATCGAAAATTACGTCATGAACGGTCGGAACGACGTCACAAAACAAGTTCCACATATCACTACACCAACGGGAGTTATAGGAGAATTATGATATCATAAATTCCCTTTTTGGTTGGTAAGGTTATATTGTGTCAGTCCCGAGCAAATGGAAATTTTATACAAATTAGTAATTTAAAAATAGCAAAATCCTTTATATGATATGTGATGAAAGGCGATCAAAGACAGACTTAGAAGAAAAAGAAAAACATCAATCAAAAGCAAAATTACATACATTGTATTATAATGAAAAAATTCCCAACAATGTCAGAGTCAGATGGCATATACAAAAGAAACGCAAAAAAATCTTTGTAAGCTTTTTGATATAAATACATTACATTAGTCGATAGTCGATCAAATGTTTGTCTCCAAGACAAGTTCACTAATTAGTTACTGTCATTATTGGCTTTAGTCGACTTGTTCTATTAAAGGTAGCAAAGGGCCTAGTTAAAGACAAGGTTTATCAACGTTTTATTGAAAACACAATACTAATTCCATTATTGAACGCCTTTCCTTACATCTCGTTTTACGTCGATAGACTCATTAACGCATCATTTTACTCTATTGATGCGATAGGCCCACACAACAAGACCAGACACAATTTCATTGGACCATCTCTTCAATGGTCTATTTCAAAATATCTTTTCGAGATTCTAAGAAATTGACTTATCAATTACGGTCATGTATATGTTTAAATACAATATGTGGAAGTAGGAGGATTTCATTAATTCTCGGAGTCGGTCTTTTTTATGGCGAAGCTTTGATTCGAATGATTTAATATTGTTTTAACAACGCTTAGAATCAAAAGTGCCAAAAACCTTTGAGTGAGTGATATTAATTATAAGCAAGATTACCACTAAAAGGTACGTAACCTTTTAATAAATATCCCATTAACATCAGAGACAAATATTACCGCAAAAATTCCCATAATCGTTAGTCAAACTGCAGAACAGGGTAACAAGGACATTACATGTTACATAAATATAGATTTGTACAGAGATACCAGAAAGGTTCAAGGAGATAAATCTATAAGCAGTTCTAGTCTACATACGCCGTTACATTGTCTATTTAAACGAGGGCCAACGACGTAGGATCAATCAACTTGATAAGTTAAATGCCTGTCCTATATATTGATAAACTAAGATGAGGTTACAACACCAGCCATAGGTAACATTCTGCGGCGAAAATTTACAATGGAGATTAATTGTTGGCCGTTTTGCCGTGAATCGCAATGATAGTCAAGTAACGCGCGGTAACTAAGACGTCGGCGGGAAACATAAGACGGCCCGCGTTATGGAAAGTAACATTTTATTTATTTCAATTATTATTATATACATATGTATATAGAATGTAAGCTGTTTGTAATATCTTGGGTTCCGTCGAAACTCGAAACAAAATCAGTCATGCAAATGGCGGTGGTCCAAGGACTACTTTTATTCTAAGAGAAAACCTCGAACCGGATAAGGAGTTCCGGACGTCACACTAAATGCTGACAACAACATTAAACATGATGCAGCGAGAGCACACATTGAACTATTAATGTCAATACACTACACTGCTAATAATGTAGTAAGTGTAGAATTAACGGTAAGCTAATGACGTTTACCACTCCACAACATGATCAATCTCGTTTTACATTCCAATTTTATTACTTTAGTATGTACCTTTAGATACATATGTAATGAACATGGCGTATGACCTATATAGCTCGTTATTTAGGCGGGATTAATTTTTGTGATTTTTACTGAAAACGAGAAAATTTCGTAGTTTGACATTTTCGTGGTCTGGCTTTTAGTGTATGTGTGCTTCAATCATTTCTCAATATTTTGCAGATCAAACCTTTGCGACCAAATTCGTCCTTGGTTACGTTTCGTTAGGTTAAATCATCCCGTTACCTTATCTTACGAAATATGATTGTAGGCCGTTTCCTAAAAACCTTTTTGTTATGTCAACATACACGGTATCAAACATCCGTCGTGTCAATTCATGAGAAAATCGACAATTTTGATCCATATGAGGCGAAAAAATTTTGCGTACGTCTCTTTTAATGTTGATTGTTTTTGTTTTACGATATCTTAAGTTATTCAAACTGTACACAAATGGAATACAAATATATTTTGTTTTGAACGTTCACCCATGACACAAGAAGACCTGCCGTACCACTATATTTTGTGATCTCAGTCTGCTTACAATTTTTCTCAAAAGATACCGAACAGGGAAGAATTCAAAATAGGTACATCTCCGTTTAACTCATATCGGCATATTTCTGCAATCGTGTTAGCTGAAGTCGCGTTATGTTATCTCGACTTTGCTAAGATAATTACGTCGACCAGTCGCCTTATATAGCGAATCATTGAGTTATATCCTGCAATGTCGACTTCGCTTATTACGACGAGGTCCATGATAGTCAGGAAACGATAATATAACTCAACTTTCAAGGTGAATATGCCGTGTTTTAACTTAATTTGTCGACATAAATACCACAACTAGTTATGTTATTACTCGACATGTCAACAAAATTATATCTGCAAGTCCGTAACGTGACCTAAAATAATACGTCGGCAGTAATATGCTACCTTATTATGGGAACTACACACGGGAAGATCCGTTTTAAAGCTAGCGGGGAATGATTTGGAGTCTTATCATTTAAACAACGCTAATTCTGCGTAGATGATTATTTTTCAGTGATGTTGATGATGGTCAAATAATGACGATACCTCTCCCGATGAAAACGGCGTGACTGTTATTAATCACCCACCACATATCACAAAATACAGGAGAACAAAACTGGAATTGTATTGTTTTCTCATTTGATACCTTAAAATATCGAATTGAAACCGCATTAACAGAGAGTTTCGACATATTACCAAAAATCCTCTGGATCACATGTTCGGATATAAGGTAGAGTAGATGCAATGTATTGACCGCTGGTCGGTGGTTTTTCTAGATGTTCTCCGGCTTTCCGGCATCTCCTAAACCTGACACGTTCGCAAATGACTCCGCGCTGTTAAACAAGCATAACGAAATGAAACCTTTATCATTTAGGCACAAATCGTCACTGCCTTTGATGACATCCTATGGTCAAGGCGAACATGATAAAAACGTCATGCAGACACATTTTACATAGTTCTCTATGGTATGGTATCATTTCGTCTAGGGAAAATTTTTAATAATGACTTCTGGATTATATCATGAAAAATAATTCAGTACTTCATTAGCCAAACGAAAATTAATATATTCGTTAATGTTGATAGACATACTATCAATGCATTGATGTCCAATCTGATTCTTTAAGGTTAAAGTTGAAACTACAGGCATGTTAGGATGTCAAAGCTTTACCAGCATTAAATCATGATAGAACCTAATGTTTCTACAGATACCCGTATTTGCCGTTGCAAATACCAGGTATCTGTTTGTCTGTCTTGTTAAGTGGTTATATGCACAAGAGCTTTAACAGAGTTTTTCATCCCATGCAGGTCATATCAAGATCAACATGCACTGCTTTATATGATAGTGATTCTGTGATAATTTGTTTATTTTGCGTCCAAGTATTATATTATGAATTCAACTTTATTGTCAACATATTCGTAATGTTACTAAGGGGCGTCTGAAAGACAACAGTAAGGAATTTTACATCAATGTCTCTTGTGACATTTGTTAAAAGTGTAACTCTACATACTTAAACCAACTTTCTTTCGCGGCTACTTAATTTCGCGATTTCCATTTCAAAAAGTTAGTCTAAATTGTAAGTAATATTCTCCATGTAGATATCCGTTCACGTAGATAAACTTTCGCAAATTTTCATGGAACGCGAAATTCGCGAAGGTAAATCGCACACGAAAGAAAGTTGGTTTCCATTATTAATTTAAGTAATGTTCTTGTCAATCTAACTCCGGAATCTATTATTTATATTTCAGCTTGCAGTTATCCTCCACAATTAGCTGGGACAAACCTGGTGGTCAATTCTACCATACCTGTGGGGGGCATCTATACCTACACATGTGATCAGACCCTGTTCACAATGGTGGGAGGGCCTGCTACACTCACCTGTCAGGGAAACGGACAGTGGTCATCTCCGGCATTTCAGTGTGACTATATAGGTAAGTTCTTCAGCTAGGTAAAAATCTCAACAATTCGTGTTATTACTCGACTGGTCGACATAATTGTCTCATTATGTTGAGCTACCATAAATCAATATATGCATACTGTTGGTGTCACCATACTACTGTTGTATAGGAAATGTTCAAAAGCTTAAATTGTTCTCAAAAGTTATTTTGGTCAAACTCAAACCCATGAGTTATTATCACTATCGTTTTATCCTCTCTTGGACAATATAGCAAAACCTGAAGGAATTCAGGAAAAACCACCGACCAATCACAGGCCTTCTTTGAAAGGTTACAAAGAACTTCGCCTGACTGCAAAGTCTTAGAATATACCGCAATAATTGTTTGGTGTACACCAAAGTGCTAACCTGTCTCGTCTGTCGTTGCACGTAGAGCCTTCAGTTGTGTTTGCTTTATCATAGTCCTGTGATGGATATATATTACCACAGTGAGAGTAACTTTAGAATATTGAGGATTAGCCCAATGATCTAAACCTACATATTCTATCGCCAAACTGATATTATTGACACTACACTAAAACATGATTGCACTACCTATATTTTCTTTTATCATTTTTTTACATTGTACTAATTATATTTTCTTATATCATTTTTATAAATTGTACTTATTATATTTTCTTATATCATTTTTATAAATTGTACTTATTATATTTTCTTATATCATTTTATAAATGATACAAAGAAAATATATTTATTGCAATCATGTTTAGCCATTATAAAGGTTCATCATCACGATAGCATATTTTCGTTTAATTGTTTTTGCGGTAAACTTCGATTACGCCAATATAAGTGTACATGTTTACAATCTAACTACTAACAGTATATGTTGTCACAAGTCATCATTACAAATCTATTAAAATTAAAAACAAATATAATGAAGTGTAGCCTGATATACTCTGGCCCTGACACCAGACTTAAGCATTATGACAGATTGATGCCTGGTGTATGGTTAGAACGCAATGCTATCTCAAAAGGTAGAACTCGCCGACACCGTTTGGTATCAGGCCAAGGCATCTCCGATTCAGACTACTTACAAAACATTACCACCGAGATGCGTCACTTACCCTCATTGGCTGTAACAAATAACATGGCTGCACGTGCACGTGGTTCTGGTTTGGCGCAGACGGGTTTGCCCTGTATTCGAGAATGAAAAAACTATACCTATGTCTGCATTTTTTCTTTTCCTTTCTATTCAGTACCTTATCAATATTATCAAGCGGATTACATTTTCGTGCCATCAGTAGCCATGACACAAACACACATATGGTTACTTAGTTTTGTTTACTGCACTGCAGAAAATAAATTATAGACCGTCGAAAAAGGAAACTTAAAGTCTTTTCTTCCTCGACAATCGTCAAAGGAGAGACAAGTAAGTGAGATTGAATGCTAAGTAAAGATGAATGACCGACAAAATAAGTATCCATTGTATATGTGTATGTCATTGTTTTGTTCATTCAGATTGTGGGACTCCAAACCCGATAAGCAATGCCGCTGTGTCCGGAGGCGGTACTGTGCTCGGAGAAAAGCGAGTGTACTCTTGCAATTCTGGATACACATCCTCGGGATTTCCTGAAATCATGTGCCAGCAAAGCGGAGCATGGTCTGCTACGTCATTCATTTGTTATGGTAAGAATTTACTTATCTTTGATCAAAGTCAATAGAGGATATTCTCTCATATCTGCAGATGTAATACTGGCTGGTCTCATGCATTACGCTCATCTCGCCTGAGACCGTATTACATGGCTGTGCAGCGTCAGCAAAATTACTATTTTCGAGGTCATTTTTTAGAAACTAAACTGGTTTTACTATATCAGATGCAAACAACGAGATTTGCGCTGAAAATACCACGTAATTTTGCATGTACGGAGAGTTGACTTGCAGACAGGGTTTTCTTCTATCATATTTCAAAATGGCGGGATACTTATAATTGTAAAATTGCAATAAAACTGCCATTCACCAAGAAACAATGAATATTCTATTTGTTAAATTTTAGGTCTCTTTTCTACATCTAGATTGGTTTGGTATTTCAAAGCAAAAATGCATTCACGCCAAAACGATATTTTATAAAGTCTGTGTTCTGATTGGTCAATATTTTCGCCATAAAACCTTATATTTCGCTCTGAAAATTTTAATCAAATGTGTTCTTTATGACAGCTCTAGGTAACATTTGAACCTTGATAATTATACCGAGAGCAGCCAACACGAGTCTTTATAACTAACATAGTCCTAGTTCAAAAGTCCCTAAGTATCGAGTTAAGGCACTTTTTGTAAATAATTATGGGTCCAACGAAAATTTCACCAAAATTTTACCAAATTCCTTGAAAAGGCAATTTCTGCCCAACCCTTGTGAATTAAGTCGGTTGACCGTGATTTTCTTACTTTCAGAGGCCTGCACTTTTTGAATTGGGAAATCACTACATTCCATCTTTTTTTGAAATATTTATTTTTGGAGAGTTTTTAGAGAATTTACTCGCCCTAGATTGCATTGATCAATATTTACATTTTCACTGCAGTCACACTATGTAACCTTACCAAGCAAAGTTGACAGTCATATTGAAAATGAACTTCAAGCGCTTATTATGACGAAATTATCATTATGACGTGAAAATTGTCGTGTCAGCGATCACGGAAAACGGCTGTTTAAATGGCTGTTCAATCCTTGACGATAACGAATGATTAATTTATTATAGATGCAAAATCCCTTGTTATGTCAACAAAACATTGTAACTAAATGCAAATATAAGCATTGAACGTCTTTCAGTTGGCATTCATAGCCAGCATGAATGCCAACTGAACAGAGGCAAATCCAACAGTAGCGCGCTTCATAGAATTTGCCTCTGTCCAGTTGGCATTCATACTGGCTATGAATGCCAACTGAAAGACGTTCAATGCTTAATGGATTTACATTACAGATTCTGTTTGTTCAAAATCTTAAGGTATTTCATTTGTCAATAACAAGCACGTGTTAATACATTTTATGCCAAATGCATGAATACTAATTTCGGTCTACGTATTGTAGTGGTTTGGAAATTTCAAATCATTTCATGGATAAAAATATTAGTAGTTGGCTGATGAAACAACGACAATGATTTTGTATAAAACGTTGTTTTTATATTCGAGGCTCCATAACAACCACGGAAACATCGAACGTTTCATGACAACAAACATTGCCTGTCAAAAAGTATCGAGTTGTCTGGTTAAGTACAGTATTTACTTGAGTATAATTATTAAGTTTACATATTACTGTGTAATGATGTGAATTATTCCATCATGCTTTAAATCAATCTATTATTCTATACAGATTTTCTTGGCGGATATAGACAAAAGCAAAAGTCAAAAGAAACAATATAATTACATCTTTGCATACAATATTATTTCTCAATATTAATGTACTAACACTTCTGTAAATTGTATATTGCAGCAGTTGATGATTAATTTGAAAAGTGAAGAACACGACGACATCTATCTGTGGTAAGAACCTCACCAGATAACCGAAGTATAAAACAGACAATGAACAGTAATATGCATGCATTGATATGCATGCTCATCGGCCGATGAACTTGAAAGATAGACACAGCTAACTACTAGTAGCTTCACCACCGACGTAGCCTTCTCTTCATCACAAACAAAGTATTTTGTAATATTTTGATAAAGAATATTATTGTATGACTGGTGCTTTTACTGTATTTTGATTGGCATGGGTTTCTCAGAAGTATTCATCAACTGCGATATCAACCCAGAAATCGGCGGCAAAAAGCACGCGAGGTTACTGGACTCAGTCCAGATACCTCTCGCGAGTCCAGTAACCTGTGTCAAAAATAGATCGAGGAAAACTGTCTTGAGATGTGACGTCATAATCACTTTTGACGTCGAGTCGTGCCCAAAGTAACGGGAGTTTCTCTCTGGATCATCGAGGATGCCCGTTTCCATCCCTAACCACCTTTTAACTTATTAAAGAAAACAAAAAAAGTATCTCTTTTCTCCAATCTGTTCCTCTTGAAGAAAAATAATTATGGTAATATTATTTACAAGATAAAGTCATTTTATGATGTATATATTACACAGGTAAAAGTGCATACACGTTTTACGTACGTTATAAACCGCATGTAATACGCATGTTGAGGACCACGCATGTAAAACGTACGTACGAAACGTATGTAATACGTGTGTTAAACATGCGTAATACGCATGGTAATAAACGGACGTAAAACGTAAACGTATGTAAAACTGACGTTTCAAAACATGTGTTATACATACGTTTCATCCTATTACAAAATCCAACTTTTTAATTTTTTTATCTACATTTACATGGTATTTGAAGTTGTACCTTATATTTGTCATTTTGAAGTTTAAATCCATTTTATTTGTATTTTCGGTTCCTGTTCTATGACTGATATTTTTTTCATACATAGTATGTTGTATTTACAAACGAGCGACTACATATTGATAACTTTCATACTGTTGGGATGATTTTATTTTCCCTACATCAAAGGCTAAAATCTTTACAAAAGTCGTACCCAATGTTCAATTGTTTTTAAATTCTGACTCAGTGATAATAATGTTATATTTTTTTTTCAAACATATCCATCGATTGGGAAAAAGGAAAAATCTGTCAAGCGGAGCGGTCAGCAAAACCACAGGGATCTGAGAATTAGTTAACTGTTAACGTTAGAATCTGACATGTAATAGCACAGTCGTCTGGTTCTGGTTTAGAAAAAAAAAATGCAATAACCTACCCCTACTATATAGTAGAGAAGGCTATTATTTTTTTAAAGCAGAAGCAGACGCCTATGTACTCCCATAACATGAGAGTCGACTGGTCAGCCGTTTTTGGGTTTTTTTTTATTGGACGTTATTTCGCTACCCGACGTAAAGTTCAAAAAGTGTCTCGTCGTGCTATGCCTCTAATATTGTTGGAGTAACGCCTATGGTAAGAGCGATGTCACCGATGTAGCCTTGCACAAGTCCCCAAATACCTCAAATGACTTGAACATTTCAAGAAGAATTCTAATGAAGATCCGAAGTAAAAGGTCAGTAATCTATTTTCTAGTTTACAAACTAAATACATCTAAATGCATTATGTTCTTTGCATATGCATAATGTAGCTACACGTATAATCCCTAGCAATATGTATAATGACAATTTTAGGACATACTCATGCATATGATCAAACAGCATCCTCGATACTCCAGGAGTTCCGATCACATACTATCTCTACACGTGTAGAGATCGTAAGAGATCGGAACCCCTGGAGTATCGAGGATGATCAAACAGCAGTTGTAGACCTACTACATTGTACATCATGAATCGCTGGTCAGCTGATATTGATCATATGTATTCAGAGCATTAGTCTTCAAAACTATTAAGAACCTAAGAAGACGGAATCCACATTAGCGGTTTTGTTCCTGTTCACAATCAGTAGATGTAAATATAATTGTAGACCTACATGTATCATCATACGATATTGAAGTTGCATTATTCTATCATGAGGCTAGTATGAGTTTTAATACAAGTTGGTAGAAGACATATATATATATGAAACCAAAACATAACATGTATTTGCATATGGGAAAACATTTTTGAAAAAAAACATAGAGGTCTTCAATAACATTGATTAAAACTAATGTTTTACATGTAATAATGATTATTTTATGTTTTGCATAAAACATATGGTTAAACAAACGTTTTTGTGCCAAAACGTACGGTTTTAAACATACGTTTAACCCATGTTTTTCAAACGAGTAAAAAAATACCACAGCTTCTTCACAATAGCTTGTGATAAATTGTGTTTAATTGTGTGATGTATTACAAAAGTTTCCGAAGGGATGATGTAATGTAACCAATAAATTATTTCTATTAAAATGAATCGTGTAACTTTATGTCAACTTTCATTTTTTTTAAATCAAAGTATTTTCGGAAAGGCAGCGAGCCTAACACACAGGGCGTTTAAAAATAAAAATAAAAACAAAAACAAAGGTGCAATTAACACGAAATTATTGCAAACCTATACAGTTTTGTGTAATTTTGGTCTTTATTTATGCCTGGGAAATTGAAATTGAGGTCTAAAAAGGGGGAACGGGCGCTTATAGGAACATGGGCTCTATATTTATATTGGATCGAATACGGTGTGAGCAGTAACGATTTAACTGTTAAATTATTGCATTTGGAACAATTAGTAATACTAGTTAATGCAGTCATTAACATACATTCACTGAACATGATAATAACCACAGTTTCTTCACAATAATTTTTTTATGTTGATAGTGGTAAAACTACAACAACATCATCATGATATATATATTATAAAAGTTTCCGTAGGAATAATGTATGGTGACCAATAAATTATTTCTATCTATTGAATGAATAGTGTTTCTTTATATGTACTAATCTGCTGTTCCCCTAACTACTAGTACATTTTAACAGTTGATAAACAAGAACATTAGACAAAATTCCATCGTACAAGTTCAAGACAATTTTTACTTTTCCATTTGAAATAATTTTTTATTTGTTGTTTTTTCCACATATGTAACAATGCAAAGACAGATTACAAATATTTCAATTTGCCTTGTCATTCTTTTTTGTTGTATATATATATATAATTATTCATAATAAGATTAACACTATCGGGGATTATGATCACAGTGATAATAACGCAAATCATAGTTAATGTTTACATTGAACCCAGCAATTGAAAATGAAATAAGAACAACTAGGTCCCAAGGGAGCCATCGTCGTCGGTTACCCACATTTATTAGCTTGAGCGTAGTGGAGTTAAGACAATGGTATATATCCGAGGGTGGGGACATCTGAACTTTCCGACTTCCGTTCGACAATAATCGTAACTTCTATGGCGACCAGTTTAAAATGAAGGCATGTTTACATGTACCGACTTTCAACAACTGCTGTACCAAAGTTATTAAAAATACATTATAAATATTCTTTAAAGGGACAATTCAGTGAGGCTAATTCGTTACATAACCACGAAGCAAAATATGACATAAATGTATTGTTCTACAATCCTTATGAAAAATATGGTAAAAAATAGTGACAAATTCCACACCAGTATTTTAATTAATATCATTGAAATTCCAAATCGTTGATCAATACGATTAAGCAGGTACACAACATGTACGCTGTACCCTTGCCCGAGTCAAAGTCACGCACGTTAAACAAAAGCAATACATAACCACTGAGGAGTTGATGAAGTTACTTTTAGACAAGAACATGCATCTAATAATGTTAACACATCTGTAAGAGCGTTTTGAGAAGTTCTAGACAAAATATTCTTTACAACACAGACAAGGGTCAGGGTTCGGCATCTTTAATACAAGACTATGTGTAATGGCGATTGAACAGTTCACATATATCAAAAAAAAACACCATATCATAACTGAAAACTGAAGCATGTTACGGTAAAGGCATTTCTTTATCGTGTATAGTATGTTGTATCTAATAGCAACATGTGAAATGTGAAGGGTTTTGCAACATTTTGTGACCCTCTGGTAGAATATCCCTATACTTAATTAATATCCACATGTGAAAGAATCTTATGTTACATCATAAGTATCATGGCATTTTACGTACCTACTATTTAAACATGGCACTCTGATGACATCATAGCCATGTTTTAAGTAAGAGAAACACCTCAAACTGTAGATTAGTCAAGATAATGGACAATGCGAGGCCCGAAGGTTTTGAGGTGTTTCTCCTGTACATAACGACAACATCAAGAATTTAATGGATTGCATTTATAATTATTAATGACCTATAGTACGTTGGTTGTAGCCTACTGTATATCTACTGAAGCCAACATTTACAGAGTTCTCAGAAAGACATCTGAAACGTCAGTCGGATGCAGGGATTTTAACGCATCTTACTCTAAATTTAAGAGAATATTATTTTCTTCGGTTTTTTCCATAATGTCAATAATTATCCTCGTGCATTCCCCTATGTAACGACCATTGACAAAACCCGCCTGAATTGAACTTATGATCATTTTTTTTAGATTTTTATTGTAATGTATGATACCAAAAACATTAAAAGTGGTTAAATTGTCTTTAGAAAATGTGTTGTTTGTTAATTACTCCATAAAAGGGTTGTCGTGGTCCAATTTAATTGAAGACAACAACAAATGGAAACATAGAACATGAACAATTACTGCAAAACACGAATATTCGATATACAACGTAAATTCATCTTTTTTGTGTGGCATGTTTTTTTTCATGTATTCCGTTGGTAGACAAATTTGCATCAGCTTATGGCACACTCCAAAAATATCGTAAACTACAAAATTCCTACTCAAAGAAATTTTATGTTACACAGTTAACCCATGGCAACAACTATCAAGGGGCTACTATCACTGTCGTTATACACATCCCTGGATTAGGTCATAGCAAAACTGAAGGATTTTCAGGACAAGAACAACACTTTCTGTGAAGACTACAGAGGGCGACGCCCAACATCAAAACCATACAGTCAACAACAATGTACACGTACCATTATTCGATTATTTTTATGAACATCATAGGACTAGATTACCTGCTCACCTGTTGTCTCTGACAGAGCCATCAGTTGTACTATGACAGATAATCCAGGAGTGGATATTACGGTAGTAAGAGTAATCCCCAGATTATAGAGGATTATACTGTCTCCGTAAATCACCAAACAGGCCAAGACGTGTGGATACGGTATACGTTGGCAAGTACTAACTGCAGCTCTTTCAAGAAAACAAACAACACGGACGGTGGGATGTGACTACGACTTAACGATAATCCGTACTCAAAATGAAACAAAGGCAAAATGTAGAAAAGGCTAGGGGAATTGAGTCAGGTACTCCAGGGGAGTAAATGTTCCTTGATTCATTAAATCTTGTCAAATCTGGTTCGAGACTTTTACATTCGTTCATTAACATCGTTGGTAAGCTTCGACTAGCCCATCGTCGACGGTTAACCACGTAATCAGCCTAAACGGAGCGAGCGAGGTGGAATTTAGATACTGTGTTTCCGAGAGACAGAATAGCTATTATTATCTTTATTTCCTCCAAAATGGAAGATTACATAATGAATGAAATTTACAATGAAAACAATAAACAAAACAGCAAACAAATACATGTATTTACAAAATATGACAGATATGTGATATATGGCGTCGGTTGACGTTACTGGAGTGTTGGCGCTATCGTATCCGCCAGGACAGGTAGACTTTGTAGATTATGGCGCATGGATGTTACTATCCAGAAAGAGGAGATTAGCATTTGATAAATATTTGATCATCCAGTCAACCATACAACTTGCAAGCCGTCTCTGCTATAGACAAAGATTAAGGTAAGCGGCTAGTTCTGGGGGGGTTGGGTGTTTAATTTTAAATTCCCAACATTTATCTGATCCGTTGCCACTTGCGAGCGACAAACTCATCATCCTCTTGCGATGAAATGCTTCTTAGACATATCTATCACCCTTTTCATTTGTGCATCGAAGAAAAATAACCCAATATGAATATATCATGTAGATACGGATATCCTAACCCTAGAGAACCTTAGACTTTATTCATTTGGAGAGTACACGTTCAGGTTTTAAGTTTCTTGATATATTCTTACAGTTATTCTTTCGAAATACCTACTACAGTCTTATCACTCGTATTCTATTTTATACCAAATTCTTACATTATTGGTCTAATTGCACATTGACTGTTGCCATTAGTGTTTGATATCTTCTAATACTGGACTCGTCATATTCTGTAGCAATTTTATGATCCTTTTCAAAATATCAAATTTATGCATTAATGCATGTCAGGTTTATATTGTATATTAGAGTATGAAAGAATATAGAATTGTATGAGTGGATCGCAAGATTATGAATATTTGGATGAAAGAGAGTAATTATGATGTCTAGTAATAGTAATGCTTGTGCTAGAGGCAAAACTGAAATTGAAGATGAATTGGCGATATGAATGATTATTAGTAGCACATAGCTGGGAGATAGAAATTGGTGATGAAAGAATGAGATGAATAATGCATAATAGGATTTTCAAAAAGATAATGTTACAATGTGTTGTTTCTAAAGATAAAAAAGATACAAAAAATTATCAGAAAAGCATAGCATCAATAACCACTGCAGTTACACTTTAACATCCACCCGTCTTTTTACCACTCTCACACAGAACAAGGCCATGTTAAGCTATTCTGAGAAGATCTTATATAAAGATTATTTCGCTTTGTATGAAAACAAATAGTCTGTCACCTAACGGTCATTACTAAAGATTATAAATGACCTCGGTGAAGGTAATCGAGTAATATACTGCATTGAACTGACATCTCTTGAAACGCAGCAAAGGTCATTAACCCTTTCTTCGAAAGTCAAACTTTCCTTGATTTCTATACTCACACACTACAATGGCAATTGTCGGGGTTCGGCATACAAGACGTCCGACCACAATGTGTAATGGCGGACAGCAAGCGAGTTTGAACATTTTACATACATTTCACTACAGTGGGCTTTAATTTTCTGGCATATCACAGAAAATCCAACTAATCTAATTTCCATTAGAACTGGTTTGTTTCCGATATATATGCAAATCTTAATGTACTTTAAGACTGAATTGTCCCATTAAGCAATCCTTGTACGGTATATAACCATATAATGAAACATAAGTACGTCGATACCTTTACTATGGCGTTGCTACATTTTTATTAGCAATTACTTTTAAAAGCGTCCGTGGGTTTGATTGTGAATTACACATGCACGTCAGTAAAAGATCAATGTATGAAAAAAACCCAGTTCGTCTGTGCGAATTTACATTAACAAGTAAAACGACATTTAAATCCAATACACCCAATGAGCCGGTTGAAAATAGACGCAGCAACCTAGTTCCAGAAACAATGAAAATTCGCCAAATACCAAAAATGAACAATGCATTAATTTCATCCCAATCATCGATTTAGATGATAAAGCGTCAAGATTTGAAAGCCTAAGTAATGGTTATTGATTTGCTGAAAGCTTATATGTACCATAGCATGATCTTCCCAACAATGTCTACGGTCGCCTATGAATGGTGCAACATTATTTTGATTTTGAAAAAAGAGGCAGTGATAAATCTATCTTTAAGCAATTTTTGATGAGTTTAAAGATGGACTAGGGAATGCCACAATTTTCAGGTCTAAAATTCCGCTATGTTAGACCAAAAGTGCATATGAAATATTTTGCGTCGTAGATCCATCCACAATCAAGTCAAAACTCCTGACAGTTACAGAATGCCCTATTTTTACCAATTCCGCGATTTCCGGTTATCGTCAAACCTGTGTTTGAGCTATTAATTATTAATTTGACATCGAGGGCAACATTCACGGATATTAAATGTCCTCACGTAGTGAGAATACGCAAATTTATTATCCTGATTTTGCGATATCGCAAAAATTTAATTCGTGTTTAAAGACTTAACAAAGCCCGTTTACAATTCCTGGAACTTTTAATCAATGTTATTTTTGGCGTTGAAACTGTTTATTATTAATGTTTAATTTGTTTTCATACTAAACCCAACTTTCTGATTGGCAGATAATTTTTCTTCATATACTATGAAGAAAAAAATCCAAGGATGGCACGAAAACCAGACGTTATCATGACGTCACAATAGAGACATCGAAGTTGAGTAGTGATTTAGCAAAAAAAAAATTCATTGGAAAGTCAATGGAATCGTACGTTTAAATGTGTTTTATGTAATCTAGCAGTCTGAAACATTAATAAACATTGATGTAACTATTTTTGAACTTCATCAGGTTATGAAATAAATTTTGGTTGTAATCTTTTGTGAGAATCCGCAACGCGGATTCACACAGTTTGCAATCAAAATTTCTTTCAAACCCCGATGAAGTTAAAAAAAGTGACATGAATACTTCAGTAATTTTAATACACATATATGCATTATTATTTATTAACGAAAACATTTATGTGTCTTTGAAAATTAATTTGTAAATTTTAATGAAAAAATTATGATATGAAGTATTCATTACTTAATCGAATTTCACTACCAGTAGAAGTTTTCAATGTTATTACCATTACGAGTTTGTAATAGCCTCAACTTTTACACGACTCATCTTGTTGCTGGGGAACAAGACGCAAATTGTTTTATCGTTAGGGCATATTGCAAAATACTGTAGTGTATTATTACCATCAACCTGTCATATCATTTTGTTTGCTGTGGGAACACAGACGCATTATTCTTTATCGTTAAGACATTAATTATCTTCATAATACAAAATAGTGGTAGTGTTATTTCCATCAACCTGTCATTCATTTTGTTGCTGGGGAACAAGACGCATTATTCTTTATCGTTAAGACATTAATTATCTTCATAATACAAAATAGTGGTAGTGTTATTTCCATCAACCTGTCATTCATTTTGTTGCTGGGGAACAAGACGCATTATTCTTTATCGTTAAGACATAGTGGTAATTCATTCATTTGTTGCTGGGGAAAAGACGGCATTATTCTTTATCGTTCAAATACAATACAAATAGTGGTAGTGCTATTGACCATCACCCTGGTCATTCATTTGTTGCTGGGGAACAAGACGCATACAAATAGTGGTAGTGTTATTTCCATCAACCTGCCATTATCGTTAAGACAATTCACTTAACGTTTCATTATTCTCATTACAATACAAAATAGTGGTAGTGTTTAATTTCCATCAAACCTGTCATTCATTTTGTTGCTTTGGGAACAACGCATTATTCTATACGCATTAATTATCTTCACTTTATCGCATTTTACCATTAAGACTTTTGTTGCTGGGGAATATTATCTTTATCGTTTTAAGACATTATCATCACAATAAAATTAGTGGTAGTGCTATTACCATCAACCTGTTCATTCATTTTGTTATGAAATCGAAACCATAAGGATCAAAAATATCACCACAGAGAATACAGATGTGAATACAGTCACGATTATTGAGGCCTTTAAACCTAGAAAGGCAATTATAAAAGACTTCATCGATTTCTTATTTACATTGTATCAACGATTTGCTTCATATTTTCTGTCATTACTTCTAACCCCTGGACTGTGTCATAGTTAAACTGGAGGCAGTTCAGGATGTTAGAGAAAACTACTGACCAGAATCACGGGTGAAGATCAAAGAGACAGAGACGCCCAACAGCAAACGACGCCAGTCAACTACAGTGTGTCATTATTCAATTATTTTAATAATCTGGGTCTTTTAAGGTGCATATGTCGCAGTATTGATCGAACTTACAAGGCCTTAAATATTACGGATTGATCAACACTGGGGATTTAGTATAATAGAAGCAAAACTATGGCCCATGTTATGATTTGTATTGCGAAAAAAATGACGTGCAACTCAGAAGAAATTGCAAGTTGATACCACTCAGAGATTTTGTATGATTACTACCAGTAAGTAGTTTGCAATGTTGATACCACTAAGAGTTTGTAATGTTACCTATCCAGTTAGAGTTTGTAACTGTAACTACCAGTAAGAGTTTGTATGTAACTACCACTAAGAGTTTCTTAAATGTAACCACAGTAAGGTTTTGTAATGTTAACTACTTAGTACCAGTTTTGTTAATGTGTTCTACCACTAAGTATCTGTAATGTTACTACCACTAATTTAAGCGTTTTGTAATGTTACTACCAAGTAAGAGTTTGTAATGTTACCACTAGTTTGTAATGTTACTACCACTATGAGTTTTGTAATGTAACTACCAGTAAGAGTTTTGTAATGTTATTACTAATTAGGAGTTGGTAATGTTACTTACTCCAGTAAGAGTTTTGTAATATTACTTACAAGTAAGAGTTTCGTAAATGTAATATCACTAAGAGTAGTGTATGTTACTTACCAGTAAGAGTTTGTAATTGTATCTAACAGTAAGAGTTTGTAATGTAACTACCACTTAGAGTTGGTAATGTAGATACAAGTAGGAGTTTGTAATGTTACAACCACTAAGTGTTTGAAATGTTACAACCACTAATAGTTGAAACTAACTACCACTAAGAGATTGTAATGTTACTACCAGTAAGATTTGTAATGTTACTAACTGTAAGAGTTTTATGTTACTACCACCGAGTTTGTAATGTAACTACCAGTAAAAGAGTTGTAATGTTACAACCAGTATGAGTTTGTAATGTTTACTACCAGTAAGAGTTTTGTAATGTATACTACCAGTACAGAGTTCTGTAATGTTACTACCAGCAATAGTTTGTTAATGTAACTTCACTAATAGTTTCTAATACCACAACCAGTAAGAGTTTGTAATGTTAACTACCACTAAGAGTTTGTAATGTACTACCCACTAAGAGTTTGTAATGTTGCTACCACTAAGAGTTTTGTAATGTTGCTACCAGTAAGAGTATTGTAATGCGTTGCTACCACTAAGAGATTGTATTATTGCTACCACATAAGAGCCTGTTATGTAACTACAATTAACAGTTTTGTAATGTTTACTACAGTAAAGAGTTTGTAATGTTACTACCAGTAAGAGTTTCTAATATTACTACCACTAAGAACCTGATGTAACTACACTAAGAGTTTATATGTTCTACCAGTATAGAGTTTGTTATGTTACTATCATAATTCTACCACTAATAAGACTGTAAATATTTTCTACCCACCTAAATGTGTACTACAGTAAGAGTTTGTAATACTACTTACTAAGAGTTTGTAATGCTACTCCCGTAAGAGTTAATGTTTGACTACCACTAAGAGTTTGTAATGTACCAGTAATGTTACTACTACAGTAAGAGTTTGTAATGTGTATTACTAATGAGTTGGTTCACCACTAAGAGTTTGTAATATTACTACCAGTAAGAGTTTGTAAATGTTACTAACCAGAGTAAGATTTTTTAAATGCTACTACCGTAAGAGTTTGTAATGTACTACAGTAAGAGTTTTGTATTTTCTACCAGTGACAGAGGCCGTAATAATTACTTTCCACTAATAGCCTGAAAAATTTCTACCAAGTAAAGTTTGCAGTTAGAGTTTTGTAATGTTACTAAGTAAGAGTTGTTAA
Source organism: Argopecten irradians (assembly GCF_041381155.1). Lineage (NCBI taxonomy): Eukaryota > Metazoa > Mollusca > Bivalvia > Pectinida > Pectinidae > Argopecten > Argopecten irradians. The sequence continues at coordinate 31,321,507 of NC_091144.1, forward strand.
TGTTACTACCAGGTAAGAGTTTGTTTAAATAAATATTCCACAAAGAGCCAGTTAATGCTACTACCATACAGTAGCCTGTAATATTTCTACCACTAAGGGGCCAGTAATATTTTTAGCCACATAAGAGCCGGTAATATTTCTACCACTAAGAGCCTGTAATATTTCTTAACCACTAAAAGCCGTATTATTTTCTACCACTAAGGGCCTGTAATATTTTCTTACCACTAAGAGCCTGTAAATATTTTCTACCACTAAGAAGAGCTGTAATATTATCTACCACCTAAGAAGCCTGTAATATTACTAACCACTAAGAGGGCCTGTAATATTTCTACCACTAAGGGCCTGTATTTTTTTTCATATATCTACCACTAAGAGCCTGTAATATTTCTACCACTAAGTGACTGTAAATTTTCTACCACTAAGGGCTGGTAATATTTACTACCACTAAGGGCCTGGTAATCATTCTACCACTAAAGAGCCTGTTATAATTACAACCACTAAGGGCCTGTAATCGATTCTACCACTAAGAGCCTGTAATATTTCTACCACTAAGCAGCTGTAATTATTTCTAAACACTAAGAGCCTGTTAATATTACTACCAAAGAGCCTGTAATAATTCTAACACTAAGAGCCTGTATTAGTTCTACCACTAAGAGCCAGTAAATATTTCTACCACTAAAGGGCCTGTAATATTCTACCACTAAGAGCTGTTAATATTAATTTCTAACCACAAAGAGTAAAATTTTCTACCACAAAAGGTCCTGTAATATTACCACTAGAGCCGTGATATTTTCCTACACTAAAGCCCTGTAATATATCTACTCCACTACAGGTGCCGTAATAATTCTACCACTAAGAATTTGTAATGTTTCCTACCAGTAAGAGAAGTTTATAATGTACCTAATATGTAAGAGTTTGTAATGTTACTTACTACCAGTAAGAGTTTTTGTAAGTTACTACCACTAAGAGTTTGTAAATGTTAACCACCATTGTTAGTTTGTAATATATACTGGGGGGTAAAGAGTGATTGTAATGTTACAATCAGAAAGTTTGGTAAAATATTACTACAACAGGGGGGGTTTTGTAACATATCAACTACCAGAAATAGTTTGCAATAATTACGAACTTATTTGACCAGTTTGATTTTTGCAGATATTTTCTACCGGTAAGACAAATGATTGTAACTACAGGGAAAGAAATTTGCAATATTTACTACCAATAAGAGATTGTAATGTTTATTACCAAGTGAAAGTTAGAAATATATTAACTATCAGTAGAAGTTTGCAATATTTACTCAAAAGAGGTTGCAGTGCAACTTACAAGTAAGCGTATTGTATCTCTATCATACAACGCTTCGTTTTGTTACTTTGGAACAAGGTGCAAAGTGTTTTCAACTCTAGGACATTGATTATAACTTCACTAATACAAAATATCGGTAGTGTCATTTCCATCAATACAGTCACTCATTTTGCTATAAAAAATCGAAACCGTAATTGTCACAAGTATCAATCGCAAAGAATACAGATATGAATACAGTCACGATTATTGAGACCTTTAAACCTAAAAGACTTCGACGTTTTCATTTACATTGTATCAACTGTTTAAATATATGCATACTTCTGTCTTCAGTTTGGAGTCAGTTAAGACGCAAGAAAGAAAATACTGACTAGACACAGGCTTGCAGAGATTTCATATGAAGATAAAAGGGACAGTGACGCCCAACAGTAAAGCCAGTCTCAACTACAGTGTATCATTATACAATTCATTTGATGTACATAAAAGTACCAAACTACCTGCTCATCTAGATATGTTTTCACACAAAGAGCCATCAGTTTATCTATGACATGCTAACGACAATGAGTAAACCTTGGAGGATCGAGGATGAGTCATTGGTTTTGTCCTTCACGACAATCTGGGACTTTTATTGTGCAAATTGTGCAGTATTGATCGATGTTAAGAGGCCTTTAACGGCCATTGACACAATCTTTTTAGGTAACGGAACTTCAATAGCTCATGATTGGGCGTTCAATCTAAAGCAAAACTTTGGCCTTTCTTGAGTTTGTGTGACAAATAAAGCATGGCCAAACAAAAATATGGTCTATTATTAAAGGATGTCAGTCTATTCAACACTATACATGGTATAGCAATAGCTGACATTATTGAAGTTTGCAATTAAAGCGTGGACACCAGATGTTGCTTTGAATTTGAACAGTACAAAATTTGCCTAAAACAGTATGTATTAATTCCCCGACCTGCTTCCTTATATTACGGAAACAAATGTTAAGTTGTGACTGAAGAGCTGAAAAAAGGAGTTTTCAATTAGTCAGCCACCTGGATAAAAATCAGAACCTTAACAAGATTTCCTACCAGCAGATGACCTATTGATCAATCAGATGTCAACCTCGATTTGAATCATGAATATTGCCGTTCCTGTCAATAGTTACCTATTTTACTCAAAAAAAGGTGTATCTACTTTTTTTCTCCAAAATGTCGTATTTTTAGGATATGTAAAACACAAATTATAAATATGGTCTTATAAGACTTATAAATATCACGCAAAAAAAAAATTGTTTCATGTATGAAAAAATTGACTTTCAGCCGTAGATTTCTTCGAATTTATTACAAAATGACCGGGATATTTAAAGTATGTAAATATGCAATAAAACGTCGAGGTAATGAAAGTGAAAAAAACTCTTTTATAAGTGGATATGAAGGATAGGGATATTCTACCCGTCGGTATCACAAAATGTTGCCAAAAGCACCTCGGCAAGCCTACGTGTTTTAGTACATTTTGTGACCCTCGGGTAGAATATCCCTAACCGATCACAACCCTATAATGAAAGAGTCCTTATAATACATAATATTGGATGATAACCGGATTAATTAAAAACACAAACGTTATACGCACAGAAACAAAAATAATTTGTCCGTTTTGACCATCTTTAAAGTCTAGTAACTCTTGTAAAATATTAACTGATTTTGACCAGTAATCAAAACAATTACCGAGAATCTTAATATGACATCAATAAATACATCAAAAATTTTGATGAAATTCGTGTCGATAAATACAAATGTTTATCCAGCGGAAAACCATAGATTCTATTTGTTTTGGGACATATTTTAATGTCCCGTAAATCTCGCAGAGTATTTTTCATGTTTCTTGACGCCGCCAATAATTTCGACATAGTGATTACCTACAAGTAGGCATAGGCTACGAGGGTCCCACATGCAACCCCCCTCCCTAACCCTCCAAAACCAATAATTAACAACTGCTTAAGTTGGGATGAACTTCAGGTTTTGTGACGCTCCATCCTATATGGCCCTACCATCACGAATTTCACTACAAAAATTGAAAAATAGACATAACTATTGACATTTTTTCAACCGAAGTAGACAATGAGGTATCAGAAAGACCACAATAGAACAACCACTACATATCAGGACCAAATAAATCCAATTATATGTAGTGATTGTCATACCGCAGGAAATGGAAAAAAATCGTGGATGTTAAGCTCAAAATTTGGTGATATTTTCACTAATTTTTCATATTTGGCTTGACGCAGAAAAAAAAATGTTTACTTCCAACAAGCACAATTATTCCTTCTAATCAGTTTTTTGACAACTTATATCATCAGTTTAAAAAATTTAAAAGTTTTCAAACAACAAACAACTAAAAACTAAACTGTTGTGTAAGTTCTTAGGATCTAAGGATCCTTAGGTGGGAGAAAACCCCTTTTGGAGAAATCGTGGCATAGTTATGGCCAGCTTAAGATGTTTCTTTTGCAATGAAACGTGCTGAAGATAAGCCAGTCATTCTAGCTAAACTGCCGGACAGGTAGTCCCTTATTTTTGTGATTTTACTACGTAAAAAGATTATGCTTAGTTGTTGACGTTGTTGCATACCACAGCATTTTTATACATAAGATGTCCTTACTAAATCTCAGCCCACCCCTACAAATAGTCCAAACATGACATTTGAACCCGATGATATTGCTATCAAAATGGACTGATATATCAACATGGATATTTTATAAGTAAGCCACATTATACATCTTTGATATATCTAATCTAAAAGTTAGTTTTAATCCTTGTTTTAAAGGGTGCAAAATGGAATCTTTCTAAACTGAAAATATGTGCTCAGAATAACAATTTACAGTCTTTCAAACCCCATTCTGTATATTGAGCGAGATATCTAACGACATCACGTATCGTGCAGTAACCAGTTGTATAGACTATTTAGCATGAAAATTTCCACGAGATTATTGCGCAAATAACATTAATTTAGGAAACATGCCGCGGACCTTCAGTTTTTCTTGAAGCGCCACGTGAACCCCGACCTAAGTGCTACCTATGTGGTTGCACTTGCGTTACGTATATCGCTAGACTAGGAACGTCCCCACATGCAACACGCCACCCCCTAGAACCGATAGCGCTAAAAGCTGGCGATTCGCAGGATGGATGAACTTGATTTTTCACTCATCAATATGGCAAAGCAATATCGAATTGATGTAACATCAAAATGAAAAATCATGGCATTGACATTTTTCATCCAAATATTTAAATGAGGAGCATTTTCATGACCACAATAGAACGTACAATATATACAGACTAACATAATACAATGTATTGTATTTGGATTATTTGGTCCTGGTAGCTGAAAATTATAAGATGTTAAACTAAATGATGTTCATATTTGAGCGCTAATTTTTCATATTAGTCCCAAATCAGTTGAAAAAATGTTTCAACAGCAAATGGCTGTTTTCTAATCACTTTGTTAGTGACAACTATATCAATACAAGTTGGAAAATAAACAATGACTTCCAAACAACGGAATGTTAACGATTGTACAATTTCTAAGGCAACCACGGATGTTAGTGGGAATGTTAACCCACGTGATGTAACATATCTAGCATCATTGGGTCCAAAAGTTTGAAATTAACATACGCATATCTAGATAGGTTCACGGGTATTGTATGTCTGGTACCCGTAAGAAAGATGAACTGTTCCATATCCCAAGCCCCATAGGCAGAAATTTACATAATATGCTAAACTATACGTAACCACAGGACCTGAGCGACGGACATCATTTTGAGAATTACTAACAAGTATACATATTATCCAAGGATATATATATAATAATAATATAATATATATGATTTATATATCTAATGGGTTACATAGGCATAAACCGTGGTTGAAGAGGGTGCAAAAGGGGTAAAATGAAGTCTATAGGGTTCAGAGTGTAAGATGTGTGAAAATGTGATGACTCTCCTCTCCCTAGCCCCATGCGGCCTAAATGGAGAAGATTGCGTTCACAATTTAACCACAGGGACCTGGCACGATTTATTTAACTAACAATAAACTTGCCTGAAGCGCTAAAGGCATTTTACCTTGGCTATTTTATACAAACTTTTAAGAAACTCGGTTTTACATTTGGTTACAAATATTTGCACAGGAAAATGGCCGAAAATGAATATTTTTCATGTACATCCAAGGTCCAGTAACATACTCCACTACAAATAATGTCGGCACAAATTGGCAATCGGAACTTGGTCGACCCTCCCTAGGCATTTAAATTTTATTACCAAGTTTGGAAGGAAAAATAAGGTTAATATTTATTACAGTTTAAAAAAATCGTAAGTGGCAGAAAATGACTTTTTTATTTAGTAAATCAAATGGGCCATAACTATGCTAAATTAGGAACTGCCAAAAATGGTTATATCGAACTGAGCAAGCCCATAAGGCATAATAACTCTATGTTACCAATATTATAACAATTTGAGTATGGACATTTTGTTAGTTATTACACAGAAACTGGCAGAAAATTGAACATTTGAAGTAAATTAATGTGCCATACACTCGTATAAACATAGTGACATAGTCATTCTGATCCCCCGCAATGGAGATATCAAAGCAGAAGTAAGTTGATTGTGGAGACTTACTGTATGAAAAAAAAAACCGGAAAAAGGAAGTATAGCTAAAAGCTGAAGATGGAGTAGGATAACTTGGCTGGCAATCCGTTGAATCAGTATCCAGAGCCTTGACATTATAAGTAAACATGACTATCTGCACAAAGATTGGTGGTTTTGCAAAGTATACATTTACCAATTTCCATTATATATTCAGCAATGTTTCCATGGTAACGTAAACAGTGCAAAAAATGAAAACCTAAAAATAGCAAAGGTACTACTAGAGCCTAAAAGGGATGTGTCTGATGAAGTTTCGTGGAAATATCTCTGCTGAGTTTAGAGTTATCTCCGAAAAAATGAACCTGCTACAAAATATGATATGTTTCCAAGCCTGTTTTCCAAGGTTCCGGGAAAGTGCAAAAAATGAAACCTAAAAATAGCAAAAGGCACTATCTAGACCATAAGAACCATGTAGCCACGAACTCCGGCTAAATATCTCTCCTGGTTTGAAAGTAGAGCTCCGGATCCGTTCATAGCCGAGTCCTTACTAGGCATTTCAGCAATGTTTCCATTGTTACAGAAAAATAGTACAAAAGTGAGAAAACGTAAAATAGCACAAGAGCATTTGTGAACCAATTAATAACCCAATGTGTCAATGAAGTTCAGTGAAATATCTCTTCTGGTTTTTAGTAATGCTCCTGAAACTAACTGGTACAAATAATAGAGATCTTTGCTAGCATAAGGTCCATGGTTACGGAACAGTGCAAAAAAATGAAAACCTGGCAAGAGCAAAGCACAGCAATTCATAAGTAACAATGTGATTCCTATGCAGATTTTTTTTTTTTTTTCGAAGATAATCGGTTTACATTTGCTAGATGTTATTGCAATGGAAGACCATTCGTACGGACGTTACACGGACAGACGGACGTACCGACCGGATACCCAAATGTATATCCCCCGCTCAACTTCGATGGCGGGAGGATAATTACGTCCGGATGAAAATAGTTAAACTAAGTCAAGAAATTAATGTGACATCCAACTTTAGAAGTTCGACGAAAATGGTAAACCATATTACGATTAGGTGTACGTTAACAGATTTTTTTTTTTTAATTAAATCAAGGCCATAATTCTCCGCTGAATAAGGGTCTCGTTTGAAAAGGTCGCGAACGAACTTCCGAGTGGGTAAGGCATTTACCCTTGGCACTAGTTTGAAACAAAGGTGGCTAGTTTATCATACTTCTCGGTATGGCAGAAATTGGATGTCTTTAGTAAATCATGTGGCAATGACTTAAAGAAGGTCCTCCACCGTCGCGATCGAACTTGGCAGAGGCCCTAAGCCATTTGATTCTTGTCATCAAGTTTGAACCAATAACTGTATTTACATCGTACGATAGTATATATATATGAAGTAATTAACACACAAAAAAATTTACATAAAATAATTTAATATTCCCCGTTCGAGAAAGCGGGGGACAATCAGTATTTCATTCCATAAAGGATATAGTGACACGGATTTTTTTCAGGATGCAATTAATCATTTTTCATATCTTTAACTTGGAAGTAAAATTAGAAGCTCAAACTTTTCAATGGCGGTAATGGTATAAAGTAAGTCACTTTTGTAACTGAAGAAAAAAACTAAATCGTCTGCTCCTGTTTTTGATAGTGAAAAAAATCCCATTTGTCAGCGGTGGAGCATCTTTAAGTAGTATATAGAGGATATTTTTTATAATTTAATTTCATGTAACACTCATTTCTATTGGTTAGATCTTTGAGGTTATATGTTATCGTTTGGGTTTATGAAGTCATACACAAAAACAGATGAAAATTCTTTTGCATAGACGCGAAGAATGTCCTTCCCTGTGTTTTGTCTATGACTTCATTAACCCAAAAGATATTGAGGATAATGCTTAAATATTTATGCTGTATATATATATATTATTGATAGAACGTCACACTCCTGTGTTTTAACATAGAATCATCAGTGTGTAATAGGGAAACATTAAATATTTATAATACAATGTAAATGTGAGAAGGCACAACAAAGTTCTGGTTTGAGATTTCAATCTTACTTCCTATTAGACGTGTTGGGACCAGTGGATTTTATCGTATGAATATTTTACCGTTTTTTTTGTCTTATCTACTTATTGAGATCAACAGATGATGATTTCCCATCATCATCAAACATGGGACCCAGAGGGCCTGTATCTATCGCTCACCTGTTTTTTCCCCAGTAATTATCACAAAGACTCTTACAATTATAAAATTAGCAAATGGTCCAATGATATGTTTAATTTTGAATCCCAACCATATAACGATGCTATAGATACCATACGACTATGGGTGCTATCCAAAACATAGTTTCAGAGAGGAAATAATTTATATGAAAATAGTAGCTTAATTAACCCTTTTGCCCCCCATCATTTGTACAATTTTGAATCCAAGCCCTATAAGAAGGCTACCATTGCATTATAAGTGATATTCCATGCTTAGTTTCGGAGAAGATGTCGTTTATAGGGAATTAGCCAAATTGACACTTTTGCCCCCGACTCTCAGACCCCCCCGGGGACCAGTCCCACCATTTGTATCATTTTGAATCCCCACCCTATAAGGATGCTACCATTGCATTATGAGTGCTATCCCATGCTCAGTTTCAGAGAAGAAGTATTTAATATGAAAATAGCCAAATTGACCCCTTTAGGCCCTGCCCCTCAGGCCCCCAGGGGGTCAGCCCGACCATTTGTACAATTTTCAGTCAGTACCCCGTAAGAATGCTAACAGTCAAATAGTTAAGGTAGACCGTCCCTTCTGGTTTCCTCTCAAGGATTTCGTTCATTTTTTGATATTTTTGATTTCAGGTATACCCTGATCACAAAAACCACATAAAAATCATATGTCATCGGGTTAAGTTTTCTTCCAGGGTTCCTTAAAGATATGTACTAATGACATAAAATTCTGGATTTTAAGGATTTTTTAAATAAATAATATTTCCTCCATGTAACATCCCTTAACATAAAAAGACTATGCCTGTAATGATATAGACTTCATAAATTTATCAAATAAGCTGGGTTTTCCACAATAAAAGGAAATATCATTATTTAACAAGAGGCCAATGGCCACATAGCTGGCGGGCTATTATTTTTGGACCATATCTACAATATGAAACTGTTTTATATTTTTTAGTTCGAATTATTTTGAACAAAATTATATTCAGCATCATAAGTTTATAGAAATGTTAATTTCAAATGCTCTGTACTATTTGTTTCTAAAATAGGTCACAGTGACCTAACTTTGCAAAAGTCAAATTCAGCATCATATATGTTAATTTTCGTTTTCCTAGGACAAAGGTGGCAGTGCCCTAATTTCGACAAATTCAAAATCAGTATACAAAGTTCATCAAGGATGTCAATTTTAATTGTCCTTGGACTAATTTCTCAGAAAGTAGCCCAAAGCAACTGCATTTTACAGAAATCACATTCAGAATCCAAAGTTCATCACAGACGTCAATTTTTATTGCACGTTTTCAAAAATTAGCTAATAAAGAAGTTTTGTTTCAAAATTTATGTTCAAAGGTTTAAAAGTTCATAAATTTTCATTGTCCTGGGACAATTCTTCAAAAGTAGGTCACAGTGACCAAATTTTGCAAAAGTCGCATACAACATTCAAAGTTCATCAAAGATTTTAATTCTCATTGTTCTAGGCCATATTTAGATAGTAGGTTTTTTTTAATTATAGTTACCTGAGTTTGCAAATATCACATTTAGCATGTAAAATCATCGTAGATATTAATTTTCATTGTTCAAGATTAATTTTTCAAAAAGTAGGTCAAAGCGACCTAATTTTCCCAAAAATAAAATTCATCATACAAAGTTCATCATAGATATTAATTTTCATTTTCCTGGTAATGTTTTCCAAAAAAGTAGGTCACAGTGACCTAATTTTGTAAAATCCATATTCAACATCCAAAAGTGATCATAAATGGAAATTTTAATTGCTCTGCATAATTATGTTTCTTATAGAGGTCGCTGTTGGCTAATTGTGCATTATTCATAAAATAATTGCATTGAATGTCAATATAAAGGTCACAGGTCAAATCAGTCATTAACTTTAATCAAAGTTAATTTTCATTAAATTTATTATATATATTTTTTTTGTTTAATTGATCAAACCGGTCACCAATGACCAGTTACATTTTTTCATAATTACTTCAAAGAACTTATAGGTATCAACATAATAAATCCATAAAAAATAAAATCAGATTAAAAAGCATCAGGTCTCAATGATAAACACATTTCCATCCCCTAGATATTAGCAATTTGAAAGTATAGACTGGTGAGACGCAGACGCGATTAGTGTTGGCCATGATTAATATGGGGCCCTATTCCAGGTCCCAGCTGCCCTTTATCCTATTAGATACATAGTCATTCTTATCAGGTGTGTGAGCGGTACACCATGAACACCGTAACACTAGAAGTATGGTTAGTTTTATATAAACATATAACTCCTAAAGCAGCCAACACTTAAAACTACTGTGAGTGTTTACACTTGGGCTGCTGACACTCACAGTCAGGGACAGCATTTATCAGAGCTATAAATAGGATACTGCAGATATACAAACAGACCAAAGAAGGAAACATGAAATAAATTAATTAAAAATCAGTGAATGGTCAAATAGTGCTGTAATTCAATAGCGATCTGTAATAACCATACGCGAAACCAGATACGAAAGATGGTGCAGAACAAACAACTACTTTCCAAGATATCTTGTTAACAAGCTCCTTTTCAACACACCATAGCATAAGCTGTTGGGCTCTGCCCACCAGCTAAAGAGCCCAACAGCTAAAAATTAAATCCGGACCCAATTTTTGTGAAAAACTGCATCAAAATAGTCATGTTTTCTTTTTTTTTTTGAAAAAATAATCTCAGAAATTTTTTTTTTTTAATAATTTCTATGAAGATTGACTTATTTGCAGTAAGAAAAACTTATAAAAAGTATACCTCACCACATTATTTTTCAAAATATCACCAATTTTCTTTCTAATACCCCTTAAATTTTGGCCTGAAAATGTTAAGAATAGGCAAATCCGTATTACTTTTCAACGTTTTGTGTTATTCAATTACCCTTGTTAATTTTCTATATTTTATTATACTATTGGAGCATACAAGATGCACAATAATTACATATCTTAATTATTTTATTTATTGATTATATAAAATATAACAAACCACTTTGCAAGCTATAATGTTGGCCTGACCTCAAAACTCCAAAAAGAGTCTAATGCGGCAGAAAATACATCAGCTTTTTCTGAGATAAAAATATTTGCTCTGTGTAATACCGAGTAAAATGGACTATTTTCTGTAATGACACCTTTCAAACTATAAAGATTTCAATAGCAAATAAAATGAAAATATTTTCCAGCAATTATATTTCCGTATTTTGTTTGTCGGTTAGCGGTATTTACGAAGTGTCTATTGAAGCTTGAAACTCGAATGTGTCCATTTAAAACACCACTAACTTCCTTCGACATCCATATAGGTCCTACTGAGTAAATTTATTTCTATTCTGCAAAAAGATAGGTATACAATTATAACGATAATGGTTATTCATTTGTTACTACTGACGTGACGTTTTTCATTTTGAGTCTCCGTAAATCCATGTGTATTCCATCTAATTATTTAGTGGCTATTATGATTCTTCTATTTTACTTCATGCATGAATCTTCAAAGTTATACTATATTTAACAATTGCTACACCTTTAGATTGATATACTTCAATTAAACAGTCGGAAAGGTTCCAGACAAAAAATATTTGTTCAAATGCAGATGCCAAAAGCGAGTTATAATAGATACAGAGAAATAAAATACCTTTGCCGGGATCCGGATAGCGACGTTACAAAAGTTTGACGTCACAGAAGGGACGGTCTACGTTAAATTCCGACCAGACATTATGGAGAAGAAGTTGATTGTTGACGGACGGTTGGACAACCGATGCCTGACGACGGACGCCACAGTATCGCATAAGCTCACCTTGGTCTTTCAGACCAGGTGAGCTAATAACACAGAAGTTTGTGAAGCTAATAATGAAAATTTGCATGTCCATTCTGGAATTGCTATTAACATGTTTTACTGTGTTAGGTTATATATTCAGGTTTCCTTTCGTAAATTCTTTGTTAATGTATAGTTGATAATTAGATAACATTATATAGAATACAATGGGATTCGTATTATACAAAGTTAACATAATCTCAAACTACTTTAATAAAAATATGTAAGTTTGTAAGTGAGACATCGAATTGATAAAAAGAGTTGTATCTTTCGTGTTGATCCAGGATCCACGATGGCCATCGCAGCTGTAATCTTGACACTGGATTTTTAATTTCTTTTAAACAAATTTCTTCCAAACAACTGATGTCAACCAATAAAATAATCATTTCACAACAAATTTATTACAAACAGATAATAGTGTGTAATCAACAAATCACTTCTTCCTTTTCTTCTTTTTTCCACTTAATCCAGCAAATGCAAAACTTTTCAAAGGATCTTCTTGTTTTTTCTACAACAAAGCAAAAAACAAAGTCCTTACTCATATCCTACTTCAATATACCGTATTCATCGTAATTACCGTCCCTCCCCCTTTAAGCGCCTCTCCCCTTTTCTGGAAAAGAATTTGTAAGTTGTATGAACGTTCCCATCCCATGGATTAAACAATGCTTTACAACATGTGATTGTGATGCATCTAACATCAGCATTATATCCCATGTTACATGAAATTGCGAGTCTTTTTCATGTGAATCACGACATAATAATGCTTCTCAGAGGTTAGAAGGCATATGCCTGTTTAGTGTAGCAGATAATGTGTCATGAGTACAGAGAGAGTTCAAATATGACTGATATATTTCGTCCATAGCTTACATTTGGTTCACTAATAAGCCCCTTCCTTTATTCCGTTTTTAAGCCTCCTGAATACTAATTATGGTGAATACTTCATTCAATGAAATTAATATGTTGTATTCTCCAGTTGGGTAGGGAGAGATTTTTCATAACAGAATAAACTGATGTGGCAAAACCATCACATCTTTAGTTTCACAGAGTAGAACAGTTTATTTTCTGTAAACCACCTTATTTACATGAATACAAGTTTTCACATAATTTAGTGAGCAAACTTGTACATTATTTTACATGCTTTACAAATAAATGTATAAATATGTAAATATGAATTCACGACTGTAGGTAAACAGCCCTTTATTGTGAATTTATGTATTTGGGAAGAAAGTGAAATGCATGAAAATAAAGTGCTTTATATTAGTATTTAATAATGAACCATTATATACAGCATAACTAACTCTAAATACTGTGTGTGTTTTTATAAATTATCCTTAACCTTTAATAAACTTTCTTCTTGTTACAAAATCTTAAAGTTTAAATCAGTCAACTTTGAAGCATTGCTTTTGTTCAAATATTCTAAGCACTATATTGATATGATTAATTAAAGTTAAAAACAAAACGAAGGGAAAATTTTCTGTGTATAATTAAGTGTTTAATCAATGTACCAGTAAAATCTGTATGGATTTCGCTTGATTATCTTACCTTGTATTTTATCTGTCCCCGTGACGGTCCAGAGTAATCTGAAGTTCTTGACCGTTTTCTGGATTCTTGACCAGTACGATGACCTATTTTCTTCAATGTGGGAGGAACTGAAATTCAATACCAAATATTCATGATTCTACTTCAATTTACAGTAACTGTTCTTCTATCCCTAGCTCTCCATTATCTAACCAACTTTTGTTTGTGTAACATATTTAATTTTAAATTGTATATTACCGTATATAAATTCGCCAAATATATACCAAAGGGGAGCTATTTAGGAAACCAAAATTTTAAAAAAACTTCTTAAACAAGTCAGCAATATCTTAATTCTGATGTAGTCATGGCATACTAATCAGTTACAGTAAATATGCAAATGCCTTCTATCCTTTGAGAAACATTATTACTGAAGTTCGTAATATGGGATACAATGTCGTTGTTGTAAGTATCACACTGTTGTAAAACATTGTTTAATCCATCAAATGGGGGTGTTTATATAATTTCAACTTTTTCTCCAGAAGAGGAGAGGGGCACTTATAGGGGAGGGCGCTAATTACAGAGAATACGGTAAATGAAAATACAATTAAATTCTAAATGAAAGGTAATTCTTGTCAAGTTAATGTTGATCTTTCCTTCCAGTTACAAGATCATTAGTAATTTTCAAAACAACAAAGTTAGACTGTAAATCATTTCTTTTCATGTCTTATCAATGGAACATTTATATCAAATGTAAACCATTTGATATTGTCTTGATCATTTTTTTTCTTACCTAGATACTCTGGAACATTTCTCATGTGAAGCTGACTCTTTACAGTGTGTAGGAATTTATCATGTCTAAGGATCTGAAGATCTCTGGGATTATCTTGGAAATGACACTAAAACAAGAAAAAACTCATTTATAGCAAAATTCCTGTCCTTAAAATGGTTGAATGGTAATACAATGAAAGTAACTGATGAAAATAAAAGTTATGTTTTTCAAGAACATTAAAAAATACGATATATACATCAATACTATTTTTGTCTAAATAAATAAAAAAAAACTTAAAGAAATCTTCACCTTGAGTTTAGATGAGGTTAACAACTCTTGTTTAATCTCCTTGAGCCTTGCTTCTTTGATTGCTGTTTTTGTCACCGCTCTCATAGCATCCTGCAATTTTACCATACATTGAAAGTTATGTGGCGTAATTTTGATAATGATAAATCATGAAGAACTTTAAATACGTTATTTACCATAAAAAGTTATTAATATTTTGAGAATTACATTTATAATTTAATTACAATACATAGGTCTTACATGTATTTTTACACAGACAAATAGATAATGAATTTTAGCAGAACATGTATACTTGTATGGCTAATTAAAAGATCATGATGTTTACGTTTACTATGCAGTTATGTTTATAAGGCATCATACATGTCTCCAAGTTCATTTAAATGATATATACAGCTTAGATCATCAAAACTGATTTTAGTAAGATCACCGAAGAAAAAAATGACATGTCAAAGGTTTTGCCCCATTAGGGCACATATGACTTTTATTGCACAAATAATATCACAATCAAAAAGTCTAAAGTCATTACTTCCATGATAAATCATTATTAACTCGCACTAAAGTTATCAATATAGTGCAAATGATTTCAATAGAGGATCTTACATGAGTGGCTTTGTAATATGAAATTTATCAAGAGTTCAATAATTTGATGTGCCACAAGTCTTAAGCAAGTTTGATAAATTTCATATCACATAGTCACAAGTGTAAGATTCTGTTCATCACATCACTTTTATTAATAGAAAAATAAATCAAACTTTTAATTTTGTCTCTATATAAAACAGTATAAATCCGCCTCTAATGTGAGGTTTCCAACTACAATATACTATTATACATATATAATAAATAAATGTTGAATATCCTTGTTGTGGAATTTAAATAGAAAAAACAAAACTAAAACAAATCTGCGATCGATCTCAGGGAAAACGTAAGAGATCGATCACAGATTTGTTTTAGTTTAGTTTTTTCTATATATTATTATATATATAAATGTATTATGACGCTAATACTACATGTGACGTCATAGAGTGTTATTACACATGTACAATATTTATGACATGGCCGTATGACATGGCTGGATGAGCCAGTTATGTGATTTTGTATACCTTATTTATTTAATCAAAATAATACAATCTAAATATAATTTTCACTTTTAATTGGAATTATATTATTTGCAGTACTATACCTTGGCTCGATATCTAAAGCCCTCTACTTCCTCCATCTTGAAGTTATAGGGTTTGAATACGGTTTCTCCATTTGCTGAAAAATAAATCAAACAATATTTAAAGTCCTATTTGTAATCACACTCAAATGTTATGAACTCAGTAAATATTGTATCTATTACAAATGTATGATGTGTTTACTTTATTTTTTCTCTTAATTTTCATAATTTTAATGAAAAACAGGAGCAGACGATTTAGTATTTTTCTTCAGTTACAAAAGTTACTTACTTTACACCATTACCACCATTGAAAAAGTTTGAGCTTCTAATTTTACTTCAAGTTAAAAATATGAAAAATAATTAATTGCATCCCGAAAAAATTCCTGCGGCACTATAAATTATTTCATGTTATTTTTTGTGTTAATTAGGCATATATATACACTATTAAACACCAATTATTATTCAAATGATGAATGTCATTTATGCTCTGTCAGCGGTGGAGCATCTTTAAACTGTAAGAATAAACAAATTCCACAATCAATCAAAAGCTTTATTTTCAACATTTCTTTCGCATGTCGTAATAACCATCCCTGGACTAAAAGGTAACAAAAAGACACATGTACTTTGGTACCCCCAATACTTTGATGTACATCAAAAGAATCAGGTAAAGGTACACTGTGGTTGACTGCGTGACTTTGAAGCTGGGCGCATCACTCTCTGTAATCTTCAAAGGAAGCCTCTGTACAAAACTGAGATTGGTCATTTTTTTTCTCCTGAAATGCATTCCGCTTCACTATGATATAATCCAGGGGTGTTTATAACAACAGTGATTGTAACCCCTTGAAAATTAAAGATGAAAGGAAATAGCAGATCAATATCATATCACCTATTTTAAAATTACATAGATTGACTGATACCTGAGGTTTCCTTGAGAGAGCTTTCCACCTCCTCCAACAGTGGCATTTCTTTTATACTAACAAACGACAGGGCTGTGCCTTGATTATCTCCCCTGGCTGTCCGCCCCACACGGTGTATGTATGCTGTGACCGTCTCCGGAAAGTCAAAGTTCACTACATTTGATACATTCTGAAAATCAATTCCTCTTGACACACCATACTCTCGATCTCTTTTCTTGTGTTCTCTAAAAATCATTGAAAGAGTTTGCCTTACTGGTAGAATTAGTTTCGGCAACATGTAAGCTACATGCAATAATCCCTATGAACTAGCTTAATAATTTAACCGTAATTATAGTATAACACTATCAGATACAGAGTAGATTTGACATTATGGTTCACTTATCATTGACAATATATGGTTCACTTTATCAAAATATTTCAAATTGTTGTAATGTCACAGAATTCAACGAAACCCAATATTAAACAGCATAACTATCCATAGACAGTTCAATGAAGGAGAAGCATTGTGAGAAGTACAATTCAGGCGTAAAATTAATATCCATTTTCTATATAACGCATGTACTTCTTATCTGTAATCAAAGTACATTGTACATGAATGTTTTAAAAAAGTCTTTTGTTGTCAAAGACTGCGTTGGATTTGTAAAATTCTGACTCGACGTTATCACTCTACAATCCTGTGTCGTAACCCTAAAACAGCACAAGAAATTATTGGCAGTCAAACAATACAAAGAATAACAGTACTGTCTACAGATCTATAGATACCCGTGTCAAACCTTTGACAAATTCATTTCATAAGCTGCTCCTGAGGTGAGCTAGCTATAGAAAGAATATGACTTTTGAAAATGTACCCACTTTTTAGCTTTGCCAGAGCCCGGCTCAGCTAGCATTGTCTCGTCTGATGCGATGATATAGTCATACAGGTCATCATTGAACTGGTTCACAACATGGCACCTACAGAAAATACAAACATCTGAGGGTGAGAAACAGTTCAGGTATAAGAATGCTTGATTTAGCTTCATATCTAGTGATTCAATTTCTTCAGATTATCAGTTAAATCAAATTTTTATCTATCACACAACTTAAAATGTCAACTATATTAGGAATTGATTGAATTGATACTGTAATAACATTAAAATTGATTTAGTCGTCATTAATCATATTTAATCTGAAATCAACTCAGTAAGTAACATTTGTCTTTCTAAAGTTCAAAAATAATTAATTACCCCCCCCCCCCCCCCCCGGTATGGAATAAATCATATTCATGAAAACTTATGTGATGCAAGAAATACATTATTTCATTCTGTGATTAACTCTCATTTGTAAAAGCATTTATGTTGGAACATGGTAGAAATGAAGATATATAATCCTACCTGTATACTGTTAACCAACTAAATTTTGGGATTTCCCTTTCAAAGCATTTTCATAGAAATTAAGTTACTTTTATTTAAAGGCCCACTAACTTTCCGGCGCAAAATAAAAAGGTTTCTTAAAAACATTAATAACATCACAAAATATACACCGATGGCCTAAGATGAGGTTACAACACCAAACATATGCAAGATTCCCAGCATAATATATGATAACAGAGGAAAGTCATTTAGCTGTTTTGCTGTCTTCTGCAGTGATAGTACTAATTACCGTGCTGTATTTTGGACGACGGAGGGAAACATAAGACGACCCGCGTCATGAAAATTAACATTTTATTTATTTTAATCAAATTGTTCAGAAGGTGACAATACGTGTCGTATTAACGGTAAGTTAATAACTTTTGTGACTCTACAAAATTATCGATCTCATTTTACATTCCCATTTTAAGAATTGAAAGCCATTTCAGAAAGGTAGTAGACCTTTAAGAACTCTGACAAAATTACCTCGAGTTGACTGGAAGTTCTGAATTAAGAACACAGGCAGCAATACCAAACTGTTCTAAAAATAACTTCAATCTGAAAAGATAATTAAACACTGTTAATCTAAATGAAATCTGCATAAACAACAGAACTTACAAATTATGTATCGAAAGAAGATTTAAACATAATAATTATCGATACATGCATAATTAAATCACTTCTTCTTAGTAGTTAAATGAAATCTACATTTATTTAATTTTAAAATTTAATCAGTTATGTTTGAAATGAAGATTTAAACAATTATGATAATTTTCAAAATTTGAAAAAAAAATCATCTTACTTGTAACATTTGTTGACAGAATTGACAAACAGTATTGTTTTCCCTTGTACAAGCTTCAGTTTCAGTAAAACATATATTAAGGCAAATTTGTCTTCTTCTTCGCATCTGAAATATCAAATCATGGACATCTAAAATCCTATGGTACTTAAAGATTACCCACAAGGGAGACAATCAGGTGTGTAAAATAAGTCCATACTCTAGGTAGACATTTTGTTACTTTGTACATTTATCATGCCATAAAACAACAAATGTTGTCATTATGTAATAGCTGTATCCAATCAATTCATTGTAGTCTCAAATTATCAAATTTTCAAAATTATTTTCTATAATTATACAGTTAATCATGCCCTTATGACCACCTGTATATAATGACCGCCAATCTATAACGACATTCTTGACTCTCCATTGGTTTGATCACTATAGACAGGATCTTGTACTTACTTGATGTGGTACTGTGTTAGCTGGGCTGCCTCTGGTAACTGAGCTTCTTCCAGCTTTAAAATTACCTATCAAATACACAG
The DNA here is from genome assembly GCF_041381155.1 of Argopecten irradians. Lineage (NCBI taxonomy): Eukaryota > Metazoa > Mollusca > Bivalvia > Pectinida > Pectinidae > Argopecten > Argopecten irradians. Next base: position 31,340,832 of record NC_091144.1, read on the forward strand.
GACAACATATATGAATACAACACTTCAGATAAAATTATCCCTAAATCCTTACTTTTCAAGCACTGGTTTTCAATGATATCAAAATATTTCAATGTAGTGAAAAGCATTCCCTTAAAAGCTTTTTCCATTAATAAATCTTATTTGAACTTATTGAATTAAATAGATTATGGAGATTAACATATCGTATACTGAAAGAGACTGAGTCTTCATTAAAATTAGAAATGCCAGTAAGATATAAAAGTCACACCTCCAAATATAAAAGAAATCAGAATGGGAGCAACATAGCGACAAACTTGTAATACATGAGCCAAGATGAAAGTATGTAACACAACGTGTTCCCTTTCATCACAGTGGCTTAATAACACCCCTCACAGTCAAACTTAGGGACAACACAGAAATCATACCTACCGCATTGTGAAGGACCATCTTCTTGAGAGCCTTAACGCTATCATTCAATGTGGCCGACATCAGGAAGGCTTGGTAGATTTTAGGTAGGTGTCTACAATCACAGAATATCAAACATTTAACATTACTGTTAAAGTGGATTTATTATTTATTATTTATTCATGAGTGTAATCTCACAATTCACAAACGGTGTTAATTAATGTAAAAATATGAAATATGGTGACACCTCCATAGAGTATGTGAATACTTAAAAAGAGGCCCAGAGGGCCTGTATCGCTCACCTGGTTTGTAATGCCAAGTAATGTTCTGAATACAGGTTCATTGTTTCTTTTCTGAAGGAATTTTAATATTAACCTCTAAATCCCCTATTGGGCCCCACCCCTCCTGCCCCCAGGGGGGTCAGAGCCAAAATTTATACAAGTTCTGTTCCCCTTCTTCCAAGGATGTTTATGGCCAAATTTGGTCACAATCCAAACAAAACTCTAGGACAAGAAGAGATTTATAGGATTTACCTCTATTTCCCCTATTGGGCCCCACCCGTCCTGTCCTCGGGGGGCCAGAGTCAAAATTTATACAAGTTCTGTTCCCCTTCCCCCAAGGATGTTTGTGGCCAAATTTGGTTACAATTCATGTAGAACTCTATGACTAGTAGCGATTTAAAGGATTTACCTCTATTTCCCCTATTGGGCCCCGCCCCTCCTGCCCCCGGGGGGTCTGAGCCAAAATTTATACCAGTTCTGTTCCCCTTCCCCAAAGGATGTCTGTGGCCAAATTTGGTTTTATTCCATTCAGAACTCTATGACTAGTAGCGATTTAAAGGATTTACCTCTATTACCCCTATTGGGCCCCGCCCCTCCTGCCCCCGGCGGACCAGAGCCAAAATTTATACAAGTTCTGTTCCCCTTCCCCAAAGGATGTTTGTGGCCAAATTTGGTTACATTCCATTCAAAACTTTATGACAAGTAGCGATTTAAAGGATTTACCTCTATTTCCCCTATTGGGCCCCGCCCCTCCTGCCCCTGGGGGATCAGAGCCAAAATTTATACAAGTTCTGTTCCCCTTCCCCCAAGGATGTTTGTGGCCAAATTTGGTTACAATTCATGTAGAGCTCTAGGACAAGTAGAGATTTAAAGGATTTACCTCTATTTCCCCTATTGGGCCCCGCCCCTCCTGCCCCCGGGGGGCCAGAGCCAAAATTTATACAAGTTCTGTTCCCCTTCCCCCAAGGATGTTTGTGGCCAAATTTGGTTACATTCCATACAGAACTCTATGACTAGTAGCGATTTAAAGGATTTACCTCTATTTCCCCTATTGGGCCCCGCCCCTCCTGCCCCTGGGGGACCAGAGCCAAAATTTATACAAGTTCTGTTCCCCTTCCCCCAAGGATGTTTGTGGCCAAATTTGGTTACATTCCATTCAGAACTCTATGACTAGTAGCGATTTAAAGGATTTACCTCTATTTCCCCTATTGGGCCCCGCCCCTCCTTCCCCCAGGGGACCAGAGTCAAAATTTACACAAGTTCTGTTCCCCTTTCCCCAAGGATGTTTGTGGCAGAATTTGGTTACAATTCATGTAGAACTCTATTACAAGTAGCGATTTAAAGGATTTACCTCTATTTCCCCTATTGGGCCCTGCCCCTCCTGCCCCTGAGGGACCAGAGCCAAAATTTATACAAGGTCTGTTCCCCTTCCCCCAAGGATGTTTGTGGCCAAATTTGGTTACATTCCATTCAGAGCTCTATGACAAGTAGCGATTTAAAGGATTTACCTCTATTACCCCTATTGGGCCCCGCCCCTTCTGCCCCCAGGGGGTCAGAGCCAAAATTTATACAAGTTCTGTTCCCCTTCCCCAAAGGATGTTTGTGGCAAAATTTGGTTACATTCCATTCAAAACTCTATGACTTGTAGCGATTTAAAGGATTTACCTCTATTTCCCCTATCGGGCTCCGCCCCTCCTGCCCCTGGGGGATCAGAACCAAAATTTATACAAGTTCTGTTCCCCTTCCCCCAAGGATGTTTGTGGCTAATTTTGGTTACAATCCATGCAGAACTCTAGGACAAGTAGCGATTTAAAGGATTTACCTCTATTTCCCCTATTGGGCCCCGCCCCTCCTGCCCCCGGGGGACCAGAGCCAAAATTTATACAAGTTCTGTTCCCCCTCCCCCAAGGATGTTTGTGGTCAAATTTGGTTACAATCCATGCAGAACTCTAGGACAAGTAGCGATTTATAGGATTTACCTCTATTTCCCCTATTGGGCCCCGCCCCTCCTGCCCCGGGGGGGACAGAGCCAAAATTTATACAAGTTCTGTTCCCCCTCCCCCAAGGATGTTTGTGGCCAAATTTGGTTACAATCCATGCAGAACTCTATGACTAGTAGCGATTTAAAGGAAATGTTGACGGACGGACGGGACGGACGGACGGACGACGGACGGACGGACGACGACGGACGCCGCGCCATGACATAAGCTCACCGGCCCTTCGGGCCAGGTGAGCTAAAAATTAGTTTTGAATATGAAGTGTTAAAAGAAATATCAATAGCAAAATAATTTTTAAAAATTGTTTTATCCTTTTCCATATTTACCCTAATATGCCTTTGATGTCAGTTTCATATCCAAAGGAGAAGAGTAGATCTGCCTCGTCCATTATGAGTAGTTCCAGTGAATCCTTGATGCACAAGTTTCCAGCTCGGATATGTGCAAGGATGCGTGTGGGTGTTGCCACTACGATATCTGGCTTCTCTGCTAACATGGGCCTGTGTTTGGTATCGGAAATTATAGATATTCTATATAGTAATGACAAATACCAGCACATTCAGTAAATAAAAAAGTGAAACCTGTCTATGAAGACAACCAATGCAAAGGGACGAAAACAATTGGAACATTTAAAACCAAATGGTCAAATCAAGTAAAGCTCAGTAGCCTTCGGCCTCAAGGAACAGTTTCGTGAGGCTTCCCTGCTATATATTGGGTCAAAAATTTGACTCTTCTCTCGGTACCAATGAAACGATTGTAAACATAACTACACTATCTGTACATGTACACTGCAATTGTTTTTGAAGCAATATATTGCATTAAGCTTTTGGTAATCTCTTCTTTGTATATATACCTGGTAATTGAAAACATTTTTTTTTTTCAAATTTAAATGGTGTAATATTTATTTAAAATATGGAATCATGGATAACTTACTTTTGTGCAGGAAGAGGCAACTGTGGAGATATATCAAGACATTTCACTTCCCTGGAACAACTTGAAGTTAAAGACTTCCGAAAAATAATAATAAAACATTTAAATTAATATGATGAAATAACAGGTCTATTCTATACAAAGAAACAAATCTGATAATGAAGAGTATTGGTACAAAAAGGAACCTTAATATTTTGATCGGAAAAAATATCATAAGTCCTGATACTAAAATTTTCCCGTAATTCAAGATAAGTTTTTCGTAATGTACATACTGGTAGCTATAATTTATGAATTTGTTTTAGTGTATACAGTAGCTTTATTCATATAACCATGAATACTACCAGTAATGCTATCTTTGGATATTAACAGAGTTTGCTCTCTTGCAGGTAGGTATCCATGCAATGTGACGTCATTGTTTTGTGTGCTTATCTCACGTCACTTTCTCTAAAAGTATAACGTTAAGCTCACAAACATTTGATGTCACCATCAATACCCAGTAATCACAAGGTCAGATAACTCTGTAATGTGTATTATCCTGTGGTGTATTTTATATAAATTACAAATACTTACTGTGATATTTTTGAAAGCTTGCTCACATAATTCTTTGCTTGGTGTAAGAACAATAGCCTTCACACACTGTTCCCTGCTTGTCTGTTCAACAGAAACAATGGAATTCATTATTTCAAAGATGCTCCATCGCTGACAACAGTACTTTTTCTCTATCAAAAACAGGAGCAGATAAATTGGTATTTTTCTTCAGTTACAAAAGTTACTTACTTTACACCAGAACCACCATTGAAAAGTTTGAACTTCTCATTCTACTTCAAGATAAAACTATTAAAAATAATTAATTGCATCCCAAAAAATTTCTGTGGCACTTTGTCCTATATGTAATGAAGTACATGTACTGATGGCACAACATGCACCAAAAGGAAAATAAATTATTTTATATTGTTTTTAGTGTTAATGATTACACACATACATGTAGATACATGATTAAACACCAATTATTGTTCAAATGATGAGTATCGTTTATGCTGTGTCGGCGGTGGAGCAACTTTAATTTATTTCCTATAAAGTACACACAAATAGTTCATATTATACAGTAATACCTGCTTTAATTATAAATAGTTTTGAGATAAGAAATGAAATTAGTTTCGTCTAGAAGACAGTATATTGTCTCACTCATTCACAGGGACCTGGCACATATTTCTAACCATCAGTATTTATATGTTCTCCAATTACTGCATACATAGGACATTTGCTCCAAACTTTTTTATTGTCTTGGCATTGTGTCATATAATAATACATGCAAATATTTCTTATAGCTATTCTGCAAAATAATGATGCCAACCTTGGTTTGTATATTAGTATACAATACATGTATGGGCACCAACAATAAACCTATATTTGTACATGATATAAGATTTAATTTTATGCATTTATAAACGTATATAGACAAAACAAGAAGTTTAATAAAGAGGGTTTTTTAAAGAAATATATCTTTTTTGATGAGTTGGACCTTGGTTAAATAAGCAGTGTGCTCAAAAGCTTTTAGAGTACACAGTTATTTTAGTATTCAAAGGAAGTAAGACATCTTCTCATATTATAGACAGATCAAACCTACTCAGATACAAGTCAAATTTATTGTATGGTATTAAATAGAGCTTCTATTGAACACGCTGCATTTGCAGAAAATTCAATAATCACATAAACTACTTGACATGCAGTGACCTAACGGTCACCCAATATTGTATGATCGGTAATATATCTGCATTTGTCACTGCCTACTGTAATACAAGAGCCCTGATCAATCAATTATTGTTCTACAACTAAAGATATGAACTTCACAGAATTAAATTCAGCAGTCCTTGTTCATCCATGTTTTTACTTTCCATTAACTTTTAACCCTTTTGTAAAAAGTAGGGGACTAATTTTTTTTTTTTTTTTTTTTTTTTTCAAATTGAAGTTCAACATGCATTGTGGACCAAGATGTCAATTTTCATCATCTTCATTAATGTCATCTGAAAATCCAGCATTTTCTTTGAATTCCTTAAAATAATTGTTCACACACATCAAAACACTTCTAATCATAAATTAATGTAGAAATAAATGTCAGTTGTTTCGGATTAAATTTTATCAACACTTGCAACATAACTTTCATCTGGATTTCCAATGCCGACACCAGGGTGATTCCCTAAGCCCATCTCTCTTCGAGAGGCAACCTAAACATGGATTTTACACATGGTGTAGTGCCATCTTGAACATTTTTTTTCAATTAAAATTTTGCGAAGTTGTTAATCAGGACCTTTAACCTAGTCATTCATAACAAATTTCATCCCTATCTGTTGGAAAAAGTCCACAGACGACACACCATAGACGGAGCACAATGAATGCTCTTCCATAGCAATAGCTCACCTGAGCTTTCAGCTTACTTGAGCTAATAACCTGGAGTGATTTTCATTGGCAGTGCCAGGCAGTGAATCAATTAAGACGACATGACAGAACCTATGAAATGACGTAAAAACACAATGACGTGACGTAAGGATTCTAGGATATAGGGACAATGTGACTTCACTGTAACACTTTTTGATGTTGAAAATCTTCAGAGTGCAAGTTATTGTAGTGTAATATGAATTTTATTAAAAATTAAAACTGCTTGATTAATTTAGTACTGTTTTGTAAAAATACTTATTTTAAGAGGTAATTTTATTTAGTGTTTTTCCCATTGTATTTGAAGTGCTATTTCATGTATAGCATTAAATTTTGTAAAAGACTTTTTCACTGCATTGTGCTAATCTATTTCTAATAAATCAAAATTATCATTTTGTCACTTTTGCGCTAAAATTTAACTGTTTTGAAATAAAGATGTTTACAGTATTATGAAATACCAAGTATTAAATGCCATAGAGCGGGATATTTTAAATTTAGCAGGGCTTTAAGTTGGCGATTTGGTGGGAAGGTATGTAGATTGCCAAAATTTAATTTGTTAAATTTAAACATCGCCAAAATTTAATTTGTTAAATTTAAACATCGCCTTTTATAAAGACGCAAAATATTCACTTTCAGCAAAAGTTTTGCTTTGATAATTCCCAAAAGTAATGAGTGGAGCATATTGTTAGTTGTTGCCTGGCAACTGTAAGCCGTACACGTATCTAGTGAAAAACTGTTCACTATCAAAACAAACATAACACAATTTTACTCACCAAATTATATCAAATTTGCATTTTCATTGGAAATATTATGACCGCGAAAATTTCCTGCTAGTATACTGTATCCTGTGCTCTGTATATACTTACAGATTTTGCAGCTAATATTTTCTGTATTACAGGGATACAGAATGCTGCTGTCTTCCCCGAGCCGGTCCGAGCTCTAGCCAAGATGTCTTTACCTTCTAAAGCTAAAGGAATGGCTTTTTCCTGAATTGGGGTAGGCTTGGACCAGCCAAGCTCTGATATAGCCTGAAACAATCAAATAGATAAAGTTTGGTTAGTGTACTTGTCTGAAAGAAAATTAAGATTATTTCCAGTGAGGCAATCAAATAAATCAGAGCCAAAGGAGGGGTATCACGTTTTATAGCCACTCAGTGATAAGCAAAATATTTTGCATAAAGATACATTAGGGTCAGCTGCATATTGTTTGCTATTCAGAATATCAGATTTTTTCTGTGCTCATGGTAATTTCAGAGGTCAAAGGTCAAAGGGTAAAAATTCACAATTTCAAAGCAAGCAAATGTTTCAAAAGAGTTGTCTGACTTGATAGTCTGTAGCATGTTAAAAATATTGTTGAGAACGTTTACATATAAATCAATCTAAGAATATCTCTGACACAAAATACAACATAAAAAGTTGCTATTGATTCTCCATCGATCCCTGAACCACAAACTGATGACCACTTTCAGAAGAAAAAAAAATCATTAGCACTATATAAGGACACACAAATTATTAATTTATCATACACAATGGTATCTCCTTCATACTGCATAATTGCACTAGAGTACTGCACTCCATAACTTTACAGCACTGTGACCCATTGGCCTGATATTCCCTATATATAATGTATATATATATATATATATATATTCCTTGAAGGTCACCCATGTACACATGCACAAAACTTCACATCTGCTTTTATCTTATAGACAAATGCCTACATAAATAAATCCTTGGCAGTACCTACTGTCCCATGAACTGCTATTGTCTAATAGTAAATTGCCTTGACATGCACGAATAATTATATCTGACCAAAAAATCCTTGATATACAATTTCCAATGAACTGCTTTTGTCTCATTGCCATACTTATATGCATAAAGTTGGAAGAATGTAATATCCTTTGAATGTAGTTGATATTGATCTTGTCCTATGCATGTGAAATCACAGCAAATGCAATAATTTGCATATATACATGTAGTGACATAATCATCAATAAAATTGGAAATTAGGATCTGATTTTTTTTTTATTTTGTATTTATTTGGTTTGTATATATAAAGGTCAATACATCTACATACCATTTATTCGAGGTACATTGTACATATATACACATGCTTTCGGGTAAATAATTACTCGATCATGTTTACATAAAACATACATTTAAAGATGCTCCGGATCCACTGCTGACAGAGCTTAAACAATGTTCATCATTTAACAATAATTGGTGTTTAATCGAGTATTATATATGTCTAATTAACACAAAAAAAAATGAAATAATTTATATTGCTTTTGGTGCATGCGCAATCAATACTTCAAATCTGATTTTTTTTGTTGTTGTTGTATTTATTGTTTGTATAGGTTTGTATACGTCTAATTAACACAAAAATCAAATGAAATAATTTATTTTGCTTTTGGTGCATGCGCAATCAATACTTCATTTCATATAGGACATATAGTGCCATGGAATTTTTTCTGGATGCAATTAATTACATTTAATATGTTTGTCTTGAAATAAAATTAGAAGCTCAAACTTCAATGGGGTAATGGTGTAAAGTAAGTAACTTTTGTAACTGAAGAAAAATACTAATCTGTCTGCTCCTGTTTTTGATAGCGAAAAAATGTCATTTGTCATCGGTGGAGCATCTTTAAGTCTACACACAAATAAGGTTTCATTAAGCTCGCTGTTGAGTGATGTCAACTAGAAAAATAATGTAGAAATATGATATAATACAGTATACACATATTATAATTATTTGACAATTTTTTATGGGCAAGTCAAATTTCCAGTCAGGCACAGATGGTAAGTTTTTGTTGTCACCTGCCTGACAGGCAAGTCCTTACAAAAGTTAATATCAAACCCTAGGTCCTGTGTTTTAATTGTACATAGTGATATAGCCTTCTAGCTTTGTGCTAGAGGGAATTTCCCTTTAGCTCAGTCGTTAGATTGGTGGATCTTTAAAGTTTCATCTACATTATGTATTCAAATTCAAGAAGAAATTTGCTGGCTAAGTTATGGTCAAGCAATTGTAAAGTGTAAACCAGCTGTAAATAGAAATGTTTCCACACGTCATACTCATAGCACAGGGCCTTGTTCCTTAAGGTGAGATATAAGATATAGGTCACTTCTATTTACATGCATTACATTGTATACTTTATGTACATGTATTAAACGGACGTGACCTATCTTATAAGAGCACGTAGAGCGAAGCTCTACTAACCATAACACGTGTGTGAGCATATAGATCCCAATCTACAATTCATTAACTTTGTATTTTGAAATCGTATCCCGCTGGAAAAGTCTCGCGTCTCCATGCAGGCTGCCATGTTTTAGTTCTCATTATCAGCCCAATGAGATTTGAAATTTTCTGTATAGAAAAAACATGTTATCAGGATACACTTTGAATTTACTGTAAGTAGTTTTAGATCACTTCCCAAAGACAAGAACTACACAATAAATGTACTGGATAAATGATATACTCTTGCGTGTTTTCAAGCGTATGGCCCTGTCAGCCGTGACGTCACGACGTCTTTGTTGCCATAGATGATGGCACATATTCATGCGTATTTTGCTACATGGCATATTGCCAAGTTTTCCGCCTTTTACAGCTAAAAGTAAATTGAACTATTCCAGTATATGACCTGTTATATGACGACTGCCAACATATTGCTGGATAGCTGTGATGACGTAGCTCTGAACGACAGACAAAATATTTCTGACAGATGTTCGTCGTGGGAACGGAGTGGAGGCAGGGTATGATTATTCGTTCTGGACATAAAACAGCAAAACATCCATCAATAGTCTAAAAGTGTTTATGAATTGCATAATAAAAGTCAATGATCAGACAACAAGTTTAAACAATCTTGCTCTGAGGTTATACCTAACTATCAGTGTTCAATCTACGATTATTTTTCGTGGGTCATTTTCAATGGTTTTTATGAAAAACAATGGGTCCCAGAGTGTCATAGATACCCATTCCCAGAAATTTCATGGGTCCTTTTAAAATTCTATGAGTCCAGGACTCGGAATGCGCACATAGATTTATCACTGAACTATATTTACATTTTATTACATGTAGCTGCGCTCTTCTGAGGCTTTGCCTAAATTCATATTATCTCATCATAAGGAACACCTGTAGACACCCGCACTAGACACACACATCCCTATGCATACAGACACATCGCAGCCACAAAGGATACATTTAAGTATTCCTTCTACCCATACACCATCAAACACTGGAATCTCCTCCCTGTGGCAACAGTACAAAACACCACACTGGAGGGCTTCAAGGCAAACATAAATAACGTAGCACTTGAAGCCCCCACCCACAAATAAACGCCTCATTTTTATCATGTTTTCAACCTATGTACTTTTATCTATTCCAGCACCAGAAAAAAATGTACTGTATATAACCCCCTCCCCCACGCCACTGAGCCGTATCACCTCACCTATAATCGTCACTATTGACGGATGGTGACAAACTAAAGAAGAAGAGGTCCTGTGCTCATAGTAAACAACAGCGACTGTATTAAAATTAGGTCTGTGGACCAGTTGCACATCAAAACATCAGTCACACAGACTTTATTATGATCATACCTTCAGAATACGGTCATCTAAGCCCATTTCATGAAATCCAATCTCTTTTTCTTCAATTTCATCGTCCAACCCATCCTTATCCATTTTTCACAACATGCGTTTCCCAAAACCGGAAATCCAAAATACAATCTAATTGAATAGTATAAACGCGGACGGGACCTGTTTTCCGGAAATGCTTTAGTTGGGTCCTTTTTCGTTCATTCGAAACAACCGGTTCGACCGTTGGTTAAAGTCATTATTTCAAATATAAATCCTGTCGGACCTGCAGTTTTTTTTATACAGGCCTGTGAGGGCTTTGTCAAGGCTCGTCTGAAAACAACATAAAATCGCCAGGTCCGTCTTTAATTAATAAACGAACAACTAGGTCCAACCAGTCAAACCGTAAAATCGAAAACCGCCCAAGTTTGATGAGTCAGCTTTTATCCATACCATTTTTTAAAGAAAATTGGAATCTATCTTTTTCAGAAATACCACACAAGACTCCTACAGATACCAATAGATAAATAAAGAAGTGGAAAAGAAGAAAAATCAAGCACCAGAAACATATATGGACATCCTCGATATTCCAGGGGTTCCGATCACTAACAATCTCTACACCCATGGACTAACTCATAGTAAAACAGGAGGCAACAGAATAGAACAGGTAATTAAGTCATTTGATGTACATCAAAGAGGTACATTGTGGTTGACTGTGTGGCTTTGATGTTAGGCGTCGCTCTCTCTGTAGTCTTCAAAGGAAATCTTTGCTGGTCTGTGATTGGTCAAATCTTTTCCGTTGAACTGCCTTCAATTTCACTATGAAATAGTCCATGGATGTAGAGATCGCAAGTAATTGGAACCCCTGGAGTTTCGAGGATGATATATGGATTGAATTTGAATGTATTTTTCTAATTTTCATAGCGGCTATGCGTTAGCGCTCCTCAGAAGATTATAGATAGCTTCTGCTATTCATACATGTAGCCGCTATGAAAATTATAAAAAAAAAATACATTCAATCCATATATTTATATTATAATGATATATGAAAATAAAAATTATTTAAAGGTTTTTTTATATTATATTTAAGATAATGACACCCATATACGACGAGAAACAAGATTAGTGGAACAGCTCTGAGATGACAAAGTCGTTCCACAACGTCGCGTTTTCAAGCTACCGCTTTCTGATCGACCTCGATCGACCTTTTTTTGCAAATGACAAACGATAAACAAGAAATATAGTTAATCAAATAATATTTGATTGACTGAGGTTTCAGTCCCGTTGAAGTCTCGTTTCGACAAAGATCAAAGAAGTTATGAGATTTTCAAATACAATTTATCAATATCTGTAGCAAGTGGCCAGTTGCAAATTTTGTCAAAAAAATACAGTTCTAACTTTAGCAGATTTTTTTTATACGGGGATTTTAAGAAATGGCCCATTTGGCGGCCATTTTGAAATTGTGTCTTTTTTCGCTTCAAGTAGAGCCACAGTTTTACCATTTTTTACTGAAATTGTTTTTACTTAAATCATCACTGCACCAGCATTTTTAGCTGTATTGAGTTAATTTTTGCTGTAAATCTTTACTTTGTTCGTGATAATTAATATATTGAGCATTAATGTATGAAATGATTCACTTTTTTCACTTTAATTTTACATTTAATGGTAATTTGAGCACTTTTAATTTTTACTCTAAAAATACAGAAAAATAACAAATATTCAAGTGGGGCAAAAAAGTAAGCACACGGACCCCCCATTTTCTGCCTGATTCTGAAAGAACAACCTTTTTCCTATTGATATGCAAAATATTAACGTAAGTTTAATACCAGAACTTTTTCTATAAAGGGTAAGATTTGGCAAAAAATGGCTGAAAATGGTGCATTTTGTAGCTCAAAATTAAGGGGTAGGGGTAGCATATCTTGTTATTCTGAGAAAAAAATATCAGTCTTTTGTTCAAAACTGGTATATTTTAAAAGCAGACTACTGGAAAATAAATTCTACAAACATAAATACATATCAAACACCTCATTAGGAAATTATGGCTTTAATATCTTGTGTATATGGTCAAAACAGCAAAATTCCCATAAAATCCAATATTTTGTCAACTAGGTATCTTTGAGTGACAGTAGCTCAAAAACGAGCACACGGACATATGTTTTTTCTTTCATTTTCTTTCATGGTATGAACTCCTCTTTCCAAAAATCTATATGAGAAAAAAAGTTTAATACAAGAAAATTTTGACTTCTCAGAGGAGTACATAGTTAATCAAATAATATTTGATTGACTGACTGATGTTTACCACAGGGGGCAAACTCAATGAAAATGGATGTTGTCATACATTTTTTTGCATTTGGTGGCTGGACTGATGAGTATATATGACAGTCTTGTGATTTTTTTCGAAAAATGCGAGATTTGAAAAATTATTTTAAAAATCGGGATATTTACTATAAAACAGAGAGTAAATATCCCGATTTTTTAAATACTGGTAAACATTAGTTGATTCTATATATCAAGAAACAACACATTAGATATTATACATTAAATATCGTGGGGGACTATTTTTTATTGAAATGAAACTGGCGCATTGTTTGAAATCAGGTGATCGATGCACGAGAATCGTTGTATCCATAGTGTATCATTGACTACTTACAATGTACATGTATGTATATATGTATACATATAAAGACTAGACACTCACGTCCAATAAAATGCCATTGACAAGGTGTCAGTTTTTGTTTGAAATCGAACGAGATTTGCCCATGGAGACTTGCCTTTGAATCACCTAAGTCAAAAACCGTTTTCTTGACACTTATTTCCCAGTTGACACTTACAAATATGTTCGGATAATATAAAAAAAACGTGATCCATAGAACGACCTTCTTAATGATCTTCTTGTTATTCTAAGTGGGAGAAAAAACAATAATCAACACAAGTTTTTAAAATGATTTTTCTTATCAAAATGAATAACTGCTGACTAAATTGACCCGTGTCTCGAACTTTAGACATGGCTGAAGGGCCTAAGTGACCCTGGCTGTTAATTAATGGAACGTTAAAATAATCAAATCCCAGTTACATCTCAGCTATTTTTTCATTTTTTTGTTTGTTTCGTTTTTGTTTTTTTGTTACAAGTGTTTTCTTATATTTCAGCAATTTGAGAATATATTAAGTAAAAAAATCATGATTTTATTCTGTGATACATTATATAACCCACAGGGATCTGAGAATTAGTTACAGATTATATAATCATGGTCCCAACAGAGTGCCCTAAGACCATTTTTAGACGTTTAAGAGGTTTAGATTAAAAAACGATAAATATCATACTCTACATGGTACTATATACGAGAAAGAAATATTATCGCTCTTTCCAACGGTAGTAACCGTTTTTATGATGATGTACTAGAAATGTGTTTTTATAGCCGCTAAAGGTATAGGCGGGTTAGAAATTTGGAGTCTAAGGCTTTCCACCCTTCTCGTATATAGTACCATGTAGAGTATGATTTTTATCTTTTTTAATTCGTCCATTGCTTGTCATCCGTCCGTCTTTTTTTCAGCACAAGTCACATTTTATTCACTGAAAATATATCAAGTGTATTTTGATAACTTTACTGTTATTTACTGATATGATATACCTTATATTTCAAGTAGTAAATATCGTTCATTTTATCCGCTAAAGTGACGTACTTTTTTTAGCCTAGTTGGCGTTTTGCTGTTTTTGAAAATGATGCAGTTAACAGTTCGAACTTCGAGGGTAACGGTCACATCCAAAGTTTTTGAAATGGTTTGTCGCTTCGTAAACGGATTGCGAAACATTGCAGCTTTGCTTTCCCTCTCTAATTATTTGGGTAAAACGGAAATACTACCGAGATTCATGATACATCATTAACTAATTAATACCGTAACCATTTTTTTGCCGAATACTTTGGTTATTCGTACATTGTATATTGTTTCGTTTTTGTCTATACATGTATTTTTACACACCCATTTGTTCTTGCATTGTCTTTGCGTGGAATGCTTTCTGAAGCAAAATGGAACCGAGGCAACCCCTACCAAGTAGACAAATTACATCTCCATTTAAGTACCATTTAACGTTCCAGTGTTAAAGTAATTATGATTTAAAAATTTCGCAGTGACGATATACAAGAAACTGCATAAAACTGAATGATATAAAGGTATCCGATGTAAACAAAAGGAAAAGCACACTGATCTATAAGCTACAAAAATACGTTAATACATAATAGACAGGATCACTGAAGGTATTTAGCTGATGGCGTTTACAGTTCTACATGCCCGTTCACTGATAGTTTCTCCACAGATTTTCAACTCATATTGAACTTTTATAAAAGACACTCGAGTTGAATCTGAATATGTTTTCTGATTTGCTATATTTAAATAAACAAACAATAACTATTGAAAATGTGCTTAGAATACATCTTAAAAACAATAGCACAAATGATCATATGCAAACAAATTATTAAAGCAAATCAGCCGACAACAAGAGGCCCAAGAGATATCGTGACGTCCACCATTGGATTTGCAAATCAGTCAATTTAAATGTGGGTCCAATATCTTTTGCGCTTCATGTTGAATCTGCCGATGTCCAGTTGGCATTCATACTCCCCTAATTGTCAACTAAATGCAATTTAATGCTTACATTTTCATTTGATAACAATTGTATGATAACATACCAAGATATCTGCATCTATATTTAGAAAAAAATTAATATCGTCAATGACGAAACAGCCATTTTCTGTGATCGATGACGTCACATAAAGATAAGCGGATAGCAGATCATGCACCCGGATGTCAAATCAAATACCCTTGGCAAGTATACATAGTGGGATTGCAGTGAAAAAGTAAATACATGTATATATGAATGCTATAAAGCACAGTGGCTGTCAAATAATTTCAAGATAGCTAAATATCCATTACTTTGTACTCTTATCTGTCTCAAAAACGAGAATAAATAAATACAATCTTATGACGTTAATGAATATCAAAATATCTACAGTATATCAAGCAAGATATTCCATAATTGCATGTCTACATGGTAACGAACTTCAAGTTGTCGACTACCGTGCTTTAATTGGTGCATTATGCACAGCAAGGGTAAAGAGAAATATAGTACTTATAAAATTCTAGACAGGTCCATTAAGTACATAATTTTATGTACAATGGACTTTATTAGAAATATTGATAATAATTTATATATGAAAACCAAAGATGACTACCAGTTGGCCATATTGTCAATGGATCGGTCTCAATATGAAATATAAATAACTGAGCTCACATGTGGAATTTGAACCATAGCAGCAAGTCCGACTATAAGAATCAAGAAAGATGACTTTCTAAACATGAATTTAAAATAGATCCTTGATACTCTCTGGCAAATACATGTAGCCGGTATCGAAAAAAATGACGGTTTCTTGTTTCCCATCTTGATTTCTGATCGATCCCGAAATATATTATACATAACTGGATCTACATATGAAACCCCTCCAGTACTTTCAGAGAATGACGAGCAATGGGGGAAAGGCTATTTTTATAGCTTGCCAACCGTTTGCTGATAGTGGGTTAAAAAGTCGTTTTTCAAGATCAGAAAAAATTAATAAAAGTATTTTGGCTGCGTATCCACTGGAGTTGCATGAATGCGTAACTTTGGATGTGACCGTTATCCACAAAGTTTAAGTGTGACCGTTTCACTTTCATAATTTCTAATTAAAATGAATATTGTATATCATATTTCATATACATAGTCAGAAATAATCAGGTTTCATTATATATTGCCGACTGGTCGCCCGTTGTCAGTCTAATGTGTACGGGTGGGATGTGTTGTTTGGTGTCTTCGGCGGCCATGCTTCGTGATATAGCACTATATAAAGGGGCAACAGTTCCACTTATACAAGAACGACACCACATTGAATACACCGCAGTCTCCAAAACACGCACTCGCAAAACTTTACACGATACACACCGCATACATGGGAGGCCGGGGGGGGGTGACCATAGCATTAATATGGTATAGAATAGTCTCAAATAGTACATAACAAAGACAATCAGGTTTCTTATATACCTGTATAAACAGAGAAGCTTTTTTATTTAAAATATCAGAATTAAATAGTAAATTAAATATAAAACAATTGGATGAAACATTATATAGTTCACAGATATGTCGTAGCGAAATATATTGTTTGTGATCTACTTATATCCAACGACCCTTGTATTTTTGATTTTTTTTTTTTATTTTAATTATAGTGAAGCTTCATTATCAAAATTAATCAAATGTTGCAACAACGAGAAGCGCCTCCGGCCGCCAGTTACATATACAGCTTATTCCATATTGGACTAATGACTAGCATCTGTTGTAAATCTGTACATACATTTTTGTTTTTGTATGATGAGATTACAGATGTACTATAATGATGTTAGAGGTTGAAGGATGCGCCACCCCTATAAGTTAGCAGCATGCTATAGATATGGACCTCCTGGGGTTTGGGATTTAGGTACGTATTGAAGCAGGTGTGTGTTAAGCTGTGATACAACTGACTGAACTATACTGAAGTCAGGGGAGGGGTCCTAAATTGAAGGCCCGCGCGCAGGCGCTCACCAGTCTGACTCGCAATTGTTTGGTAATTTTAAAGATTATCATTGCAAACCCGTGTTGGTGTGATGGAAATCAGTATGTTAGAATTGTTCGGAACATGTTGACCTATGGTGCAAACTGCTGTCGGCCATAGAACAAACGAAAACTCACCGCGGCCATTTGTAAAAGGAAGATTTAGAGTAAGTCGATATTGTCAAATTATCCATGAGTTTTTAGAAAGTTAAAAAACTAATGTGTAACATCAGTATGGTGTTAATTCTGAATCAACCAACAGTGTGTGGCTAATCATGAGTTTTTGAATGGATCAGAAGACTTGGCTTAATTTAGGATGACTCTGTTTAATTTATGCATTCATGGGCAGATGCAGGTGTTGATGGCTCCGCAAGCAGCCACCTGCCATAATACTTGAAATTTATATACTCTCGTATAGCCTAGTGGCATTACAGTTTCCTCAATCGGGAGTCGGGTATGACACAATGAAATGCAAATTCTAAATGCAGCACCTGACATTTTTGACAACTTATATTCGATGCATCAATATATCCCTTTTAATAAAAATATTTTGCTGATCGAAATATCTCTTGGAAAATCTTACTTCACGTATGTAACCTTTAGTCTACTACCAACTGTTGGTTGTCCCCATTGTTGGGATGAGACAGGAGAATTTCAACCCGAGAGGTAAGATTCTTAAGTTGTCAAACAAGAGGCTTTGCCGAGTGTTTTCACAGCTTCTTTTTTTAAAGAATCTCTGATCCCGAGGGTTGAGATCTTAGCTGTCTCACCCAAAAGATACGGTCCCGTGTTCCACTTTGTGTCTCTAAATAAACGTGTCACTTATACAAACTCGACAGAGGCAAAACCAACATATTAACGCGCTTCATGGAATTTGCCTCTGTCCAGTTGGCATTCATGTTAGCTATGACTGCCAACTGAAAAGACGTTCAATGCTTAAATAATCTGTAACTAAATTATCAGTTCCTAGCTCTGCCTTACACCGCTGCGCAAAAAAAAAATGTCCATAATCATCAACATTGACACCCTCGGAAACCCAGTGTCTAAAATCCGCTTCTTACAGCTTAAAGCGAATAGTCGGACAAATTTTATGGTTTGGCTCAAGGACGTATATGACTTATAAATCCTTGTTTGGCTGTATTCTTTAGGCTCTGAAATAAAGCCCGTCGGGAAGACGTCTTAGGATTCCCATAATATTAATTAGTTTCTTCGCATTTACAGCGATTTTGACGGGATATTTTATTTTTCTAAATCATAAGAAATTATTCCTGACATATTAACACCATTTTTACCAATTTTAACGTTAATTTGCCCAGAGATTTAAATAGTAGGGATAAGAAGGTACCTCATAGCCTTACTTAAAGTGTACACGGAATGGTTTGGCATATATGGCTTGATAAATGCGTTATTGGATAAAATTTAGAATGGAGAAAGTGCGAGCTTCATAGCGGTTACGGTATAGTGGAGATAATACGCCGTTTCTCTAGAACACACCTGAAGCCCCAAGCCATTGACCCCGATTCGGGACCCCTGACCTGTGACGTCACGAGAACAACGGGCCCTACTCTACTCGCATAAGATAGAGTGGCGATTTTCGGTGTCTGCCATCTAATATAAAAATATCTGTTGGTAAATATCGATTTTAAATACACAAATACCAGTGTACATGTCCGATACCTAATTAATATTATACTCAATCACAGATATGAGTTTAGAATACGCTTGAAAATAGGGATTTATACCATGCATATATTGATGTACCTCTCGTAGATAAATGAACATCTCTGCGCGATAACTGCATAATTATAAACAGCAATGTACATAATAATCCACGTACGTTGTAAAAACCACATATCCAAAACCCGTCTCGTGTCGTTGAATGTCTACTTGTCAAACTCGCTTTATAAATTTCTGACTTTTTCATATAACCTAGGCCTGTCAATATGAATTATGATGGTATGATTCTAAACAGATTTTTTTTGTTGCATATATGTAAATGCATCTTTTAAGTGCGTTATAACTGAAATCGATCCATTTTTTTTGACGAAATACATTCAACTTTCATATAATACAGCATATCCGACGACTTGTTGATATTTTGCTCAAGTTCAATCATTAGTGTCTTTAATTGAAAAAATAAATCATGCACGGGTCAGACGAAAAAAATGAGTTTGAAGATGTCTATGTCTAATCCGAATATCTATAGTATCAAAATCAAAATACTTCCGAATTGCCAATGTCGTGCTGCGTAAATCTCTATACCTGTATACTGCAGTAACTAAAACGGGTGGTCAACCGAGACTAATGAGGGGGCTAACCAGATTACGTAAGAAAGGTGTTTAGTGACCTGCCACGCGTTGTTGATTAGCTCTCGTCAGGTGTCAAAAGTAAGATCACAGGTAAGTTAGCGATGGACCATCATGTAATTGTTGTATAATGTCATATTTGTTTACACTTATAAATCCTTGATTTACAGTAAAATATATCGTGCAGTAACCGTACATGACATGTAGCTCTCGTCAGGTGTCAAAAGTGTAGGTAAGTTAGCACCATCATGTAATTGTTGTATAACATATTTGTTTACACTTATAAATCCTTGTTTTACAGTGAAATATATCGTCCGTACATGACATGTAAAGTGTACAATCATGCATATACATTTGTCTTATGTATATGTTTCTGGTTACATGTATATGTATTTTAATAACAGAAACTACAAAATTATTTACAAATGGCATGTCGAGAAAGAACAATGCAAATATAATGCACAATGTCAGAATTTTGATATTTCTGATAGTTGCTAGATTTCGGATATGCATATTCTTCACATATCATCGAAGCTACCGATACTGTAAATAGGGCCGTGAATATAATAAACCACATACTTGAACGATGACTGTAATTTCCGAGCAAAATGTTTCTAAAAAATTAATAACATAGGTCGTGAAATAATAAGCACAACATCAAACCAAGATTTACATACATATGAAAACAGTGAGAGTCAATTCGCTAATTTGACGTCTGATATTTAGGACGACGGCCATAAAACCCGCGTTTGAAAACAATTGTTATTTATTTTAATCTTGGTAAATTATTACATGAGTAAAATAAGTTAAAATTGACTCTACAAATTACCGATTTGTTTTACTTCCCATTTTAAAAATTAAAAGCCTGTTTAGTAAGGTAGTGTTTTCAAATATGTATTGCTTGGTAAATTTTACATGATAAAATATCGAAGTTACCCTAAATTTATAATGGCGACGATACTGTTCAGATAGGGTCGTGAAAGATAGCACAATTTAAACCACGTTATATTTAAATCTCTGATTTGCCCGACTAAATCGCTTGTAATATTATACAGGCCTAGTAAAGGGAGATAATCCATACACGTTTGACATTTTATGTCAGAACGAGGTTTTGTCGTAATCGCGGGAAGAAGATGGCGCTAATAACACGTGAAAGGGAGGGAATATATGGGTAAATAACTCGATAGCATCATTGACACTGATGAAGAAGTGATTGAATTTCATAAATGTGGAAAGGTATGAACGTATTTGGTCGAATGACATTCATTCTATAGTAGAAATCGTATGGTAAACGGTAAAACTCCCTGCTAAAACGACATGATTTCATTCAAAACAAAACAAGCACATGCGCTGGAGCAGGTGTCAGATTCCTTACTTAATACTAAGAGGTACACATTTTGTATGAATATAGTTGCATGCATATTCAAAATGATGTTCTGACGGGATTTGCAGTATATTCCATCACTCAGGGCTTGACAATCCAGAGTGTTTGTGAGCAACAGTACATGCGTATTGAAGTAGAAAATCTAGGTCATGCTTTATTTATAACCGGGGCAAGACAGAAATTTAGGAACAATATTTTTTATGATAGAACTTTACGTTGATGGTATGATTATGGTTACCAAAATGAATTGATGATGATGATGAAAGGTAATTCAGACTAGTGTTGAAAGAGAATAGGCCTAGTTGCAACTTTCTTTGAATGTTTATATTGTTTACAAACATGACATTATTTACAAACATCCGGGAGACTTTCTCTCAGTTGTCACACCCCAGTGATTTTCAGACAAGAGTCACTAACGTTTGACCACAGGGTTTGCTACAAATTGACACCTTTGTATGTAATACTGGGTCAATGTAGAAAACTCTAGATCTGCCAGCCATACAACTCTACACATACCAAATTTCAGAATTAATACAAGCCTGAGATACTCGGGCCGTGATACCAGACTTGGACATTATGACTGATAGATGTCTGGTGAAGGGCTAGAGAGCAGTGCTATATCAAAAGCTTGAACTCCCCGACACCGTTCGGTATTGGACCAGGTCATCTCCAAATTCAGACTGACCTCCGAGAAGTCCCTCTTACCTTGGTCTTTTCAACAACTGAATAATTTATTTATAGGCTATAGATCCAAATATAGCAATCTGTCAAGATTAGAGGCAATTTGCATACTATGAGAAAATGGCGTTGTCGAGGAGGAAGATTTAAAGTTGCGTAAAGGAAACTGCTGTATTGACAAAATATTGAAATATTAAAAAATAGATTACAATACCTCTTGACACCATGGCCATTTTCCAAAATTTCTCATTAAGATTTTTCTCAATTTCCAACATTTATCGCATTAAAATTCCCAATTTTTACCATATGGCAATTTCTCAAAATACCCAGGAAAAACACTGGGCCTTGCAATTGTCTTGCATAACTCATGCCCCTTTGCTATCATATACTATCATAAGAGTGATTATTCCTGCTCCTGCTTAAAGCATTCAGTATATGAAGGAACGACATTGTGTGTTGTAAGTATAATGTGATCAGATGTGTGTGTTGATATAGTCTACACTCAGTATTGGCCTTCTTCCCTTGCGTACTATGATCAAATTTCCAGTGTTTTTAGTTCAACACAAGTATTACATCTGCTAATGATATCTATGTCAACCATTTTACCTTTTTTGTTGTCAGAAGAAAAGTAGAAATCAAAAGTTATCCTTAATTTAAACAAAATGGTGGCTTGTAGCACTTTTGCTGCAAATTTGATTGATGCCGATTTTGAATAATTCAAATGTAATTTTATAAGACCAAATAATTGCACTAACCTTTGCAATTGTTAAATTAAAAAACCAATTGGCAGTAGCATGAATATTTTTCAACATTATTTTGTAAACTTCTGTGAGCGGAATCCTGAAAGAATACTAACAAAGTACCGAAAGAGTTATATTCACCCCAGCCGTTAATACTATTGGGAAGTTGATTATATATAAAAGCCTTTATATTTCAATTAAACATCCACCTATTTCTTGGAAAGTCAAAAAAGAAATAGAGAAGAATAATAAAGATATATATTTATTAGGGCTGAAATGATTAGTCAAATAATCGGAGGCGATTAGATTAATAAAACTAATCGCTGATAATCGATTAAAGATTTTATTAATCGTTAATCGTTGCATGCAAAGCAAGTCAATTGTAAGCTGAATAAACACGATGACAGATCATGGATTTCTGAGGAAGCCATTCCGACTGTAGTTTCATCTCTTTATGTACACGTTTTGAACTCAAAAAGCCTAAAAAATTACGTCTCTGTGGAAGTTAGTCATTAATCAATGAGAAAGTGAATGTCATGAGAAAGCTTGCAACAAGCTGTTCGCCAATTTTCACTAGCGATAGGCTCCATGTTGTTAGTCAGGGAGGCCTAATCACCGCCGGGACGCTTGGGAGAAGGAGCAGTATAGTCATGAACATTTTAATTTTACGATTGCATGTGTTTTTCATATAAAAAAAGAATGTTTTTGATCATATTCCAATAGAAGATAAGAGTTGTTGATTTATTTAATTATTATTTTCATATAATATAATAAAAAAAGTTCATTGACAAAAAATTTAGTCATGTCGCTCCGTGGCGATGCAGATTTGGTTAATTAGTCGTACATGTGAAGGTCACGTCAAAACAGCGGGTGAGCAGACTGGATTTAAACGATGTTACAGACGGTGATACAGGAACGGAATTCGGAGCTTATTTGGGATAAAATATGTTTGTTTTGTCAATAAATCTATTCTTTTTATTGGTAGGCTTATATTATGTAAGGCATGCATGTGCTCTGTCATATCGATACCAAAACATGGCAGACGTTTTCAGTAGTCTGTAGTGAGACAATATAGACTTTGTCTAGTTACCTTCAGTTCAAGTGATTAATCGATTATATATTAGTAATTGATTATATAATTACATGTGACCGAATAATCAAATACAAAAATTACTAATCGTTTCAGCCCTAATATATATATAATAAATATGCTGAACTTTTCTGTTGTAGGTTTGTAATGATATCCATACACATGTTGAGTTGCTGAGGAGATACGACATTCAGAATGGCTCTGCCTCCATCTAACAGGGAGATCTATTTTAATGGTATGATTTATTTCTATGTTATTGACCTTGATTGTTTTATAATGTGCTGTGTTGATGCTTCTTTATTGTATAGTGTAAATGACAAAGAATTTTGGACCTATATATATACTTGTTTTAAATATTGAATTTGGGCTTGCAGCCTTTTGATGTGGTTATATTACTAACTAACTAACTTACCATTGTAAGTTGTGAAATTGAGTCATATTACATAATTTTGAATTTCTCAACGAAAAATCCTTTATTATATATAGCCATATTTTATCACTTAATATTTCTATATATATATCTATATATACACTGGAAATCTGAAGTATACATTGGGAAATTTTATTTATATATTGGGGAAAACAATGCCTATTTTTGTGTAACCTGCAAGGCAAGTGCGACACATAGCAGGTATCACTATGTCGGCGTTGGCAGTGTCAAGAACGTGCGATAACTTAAGTATTTATTTTCCGATTTTTTAGGTCACCTGATGCGATTATGACCTAAGGGTCTGGATGACCTATAGTCGTCATGTTTCATCCATTGCGTGCGCCGTCAGCCATGTGTTAACTTTTCACATTTTGAACTTCTTCTCAAGTTCTACCAGTGCGATTTAGCTGAAACTTACATGAAATGATCCTGACATGGTCCCAACCAAGTGTTCTTATTTTTCGGGTCGATCCGAAATCCAAGATGGCCGCCACAGCCGACATCTTGAAAATTGATCCTAAAATAGTCCCGACTTATCAACGTTATTTTTGGGGTCAATCGGAAATCCAAGATGACCAACACTGCTGCCATCTTGAAGAACACATTTCACAAATCTTACCACTGTGATGTGGGTGAAATTTGTCTGAAATGAACCTGACATGGTCCCGACAAAGTTATTTTTCGGGTCGATACCATGGCGCCATATATCTAATTAATTTTCGATCAGACTATTGCCAAGGTAGTCAGATAACCATTAAGGCTCTTGGGCCTCTTGTATCAATGAGATCTCAGACGAGTTCGATACTGGTCAAAATCCGTCAATATTTGCAAGAGTTACGGGACTTTCAAATTGTCAAAACAGATAAATCCATGGTTTCCGCTCATTACCTTTGTGTTTATTGTCTTATTAAAATAAAATTTGATGTATTGCTTTAAATATTAATGTGATCTCGGATGGGTTCGATACTGGTCAAAATCTGTCAATATTTGCAAGACATTAAAATCGTCTAAACAGATCTAGATAAATCCATGGTTTCGGCTCAACCAAATTTGATATATTGATATTGCTCTATATCTATGAGATCTCGGATTGGTTTAATACTGGTCAAAATATTTACAAGAGTTGTGGGACTTTAAAATAATTAAAACAGATAATTTCTTGGTTTCCATTCAATTACTTTTGTATTTATTATCCAATTTCAACCAAATTATGTATACATCTTGTATTACTGTATATCAATGAAATCTCATCAGGTGGTTTTGATAATGGTCAAAATCCTTCAATATTTGCAAGAGTTATGGAACTTGATATTTTCACTTCGTTATTAACAATATTTTAAACTGTAAATAACTATTTTTGTGATGTTTTAAACTGCTATGCAGGCAACACATCCACTTCTGTGTAATTCTTGTTTGATTGGAATGGGGCCCTTATTTCGTTTTACCAGTGCTTACCACATAATAATAAATGGGCCCTGTTTGTTATCATGAATGTATATACTTCACCTACAGGCTATTCCGAATTTGCATATTACAGAGTTATCTGCACTTGCGGGTAGGTATTGATTATGACTTCATGTGTTTGCGAGCGTAACATCATACTTTTTGGAGTAAACAACATGAATTGCGCTCACAAAATAATGACGTAACAATTGATACCTACTGACAAGGGAGCTAACTCCGTAATATGCAAAGACAGAATAGATGCTGATCCTGGTGTATTCTCCTAAAGTGCCAAAATGATACAAGATTTATAATTAAGATACAATTTTGCTATAAATATACATAACACAGGACTTGTATATTGCAACTTTTTTTGGGAGGTGGGGGGTGGGGCAGATATATACGTATATATTTATGAGGCCCATTCTTAGTGAAACAAAAATACTAGGGCTGAAACGATTCATCGCGATACACATTGAATCGCGATATTTGTATGTCGATACGATTTTACGATACAGCCTTGCCGTTTCGGTTCGATACGATGCAGTCTTTAGACTCACACTTGAAGCAATAAATTTTAGCCATATCAAGATTATCAGACACTGGAATCAGACCCAAAAGAGGTGTAAACACTCTCTGACCATCTCCCCACCTGTTTTGATTAACAGCCTGAGCCCATTAAGCCTGGTAGTGAGCTAGTGTCACTACTCACGCACGTGTGTCTGTTGCAGAAGTCGACCAGCTGGTCGCGGCCGATTTGGAAACAAGCTACCATATTTAAAGCCCTTACAATAAATGTAATGACTACAGCTAGTAAGAATCACATCAATAGCAAACACTTTTCACATTTGTTAATGATTTACTCACGATTTCAGTGTTAAATAGGCCTACATTGTCTGATGGAAGTCATAAGATTTGCAATCGTAATGGCCGCCATTTTGGAATTTGGTAATTGTAATAAAGGAGTCGGATAGGTATAACAAATCCGGATTTAAATTAAATTTTATAAATGCTGTATGGCCTACTACTCAAATGTCAATAAATTGTACTAGATCTAGTATAAAAACAATTTGTATTGAAATTTTATGAACAGAGAATTTTTTTTCTCTAAAACATAATTAAATGTAATAATTTAATTAGTATGTCAAAAGATTTTTATTAGTATTTTAGGCATGCATATAGCTAGTTGTTTTGAGAACAAGCTCACAATAAAATGATAATTATTTATAATTTTGAACCCTGTTCCATCAATTTAAAGAGGTATTTAATACTATTTAAATCTCTGATCTAGATAAGTATCTTTAGAAATAGTTCAAGTATACAAATATATTAACTTAGTATTATTATTTTTTGTTACAGTTAGATGGCCGCATACTTATACTCAAGTCATCAATTTTTTTTACCTTTTGTTTTGTAATAATTGGAGAAATTTATGTTTGTGTACATCAAGCATAAAAAATGTCTCTTTTAGGTATGATTTATTAATGCTTTATTTGTACATTTTAAAATCCAGAAGTAAAAAAACTGTTGAAAACTCAAGATGGCACAAAACAAAAGTATCGTATCGAAAATAATCGAATCGAGAGGCATGTATCGTGATACGTATCGTATCGGAGTACTGGTGTATCGTTGCAGCCCTAAAAAATACAAGTTCAAAGTTGACGAAATTACGGAAAGATACAGTTTAATTCCTGAAATCAGCAGCTCTCCTCATATCATGATCATTAGCTTATTAATAATCAAATGATATAGATAATAGATCTAACACAATATATATATAATACACTAGAATCTGTTAGACTTACAAGATAAAGGTTTTATGATCCTGTTTGCAGGTTACTATTCACTTTATAGCTTTTTCATCTGGAAAGGAGTGGATTTTATGATAATGAAAAAAATAATTGCAAGTTTACTGCGAATGAAACACCCTAATAGATCTGATGTACATGGTCCTTTTCAATTTCATTTTTTACAGAAAATGACATTGTCCAGTCTGAAATAGATGAGTCTGGAAACCTGGTGTTTTACCTTATGCCAGGGAAGTCATCACAACAGAGCCCTACAACAGATCTGATGTACAATTTAGTCAACGAGCAGGGACACTGCCAACAAATAGGTGCTAGTAGTACTGTCATGGACTCTCATCAGCTGATGGCCCACCCCGATGCTAGCGTATCCCTGGCCACAAAGGGAACAGATTACCAGTATACTGCACCAGCGACACCTGTACAAAGCTACCAAGTACTACCAAGCACCTCAAATTCCAATAAAGTTCTTGTGGAGAGGGTTAATTCAGTTGAGCATAATCCACCCAGTAGCTTCAGTTCTACAATCTCGGCAGACATGTTGAACAGTACTAACACCGACATTTTCACATCAAATGAAGCACCTCAACTAGGTGTCAGTGCTACTGGACAAGTTAACAGCTATCCATCCGATAACCATGGCAATATGATGTCCTTCGCCAATACGTATGTGTCTCTCCATAGCCAAACACTGCAGGTTCAGCCCACTGTTGAAGAAGTGCAGCTTTTGAGCCATTTAAGTGCAGAGACTCTGGAATCTTTGCAGTCCATATTTGATGTAGATGTAGACAACACAATTACTACTACAACTGACGAACTATTGGAGTCGGCATTGGAACCAACAGAACATACAACAATTAGCAGTCAAAGTAACTCACTCCAAACACTACAAAGTGGTCAAGGCTTAAGACTTACTCCCAAAAAGCAGTCATCAAGTCCTTTGCGTCGATCAAAGCGTATTTCTTTGAAGTCCTATGATTTTACAAAATATACATATCCTGATGAGGAACCGATCAACAGAAAAGAACAAAAAAAATTGAAAAAACAAGAATTAACCGGTAATGAAGTTTTCATGAGTCCAGAGGATGCCAGCATAGTAAAGAAAAGTGTGAGTAATTATCGACCAGACTTCTCTTCATATCCCGAGTTTTGTAGATGTGTTGCTAGACCGAAAGGAACCGACATTCCTGTGGAACAAATATGGCTGCACCATAACCAGATGTATTATTTGCCACAGATAAGCATTATGGTGATAAGCTACGAGGAATTTGTTGGGTTCCTGCGTAAGGATGTATGGTATGTTAGTGTTGGCGAGATAACACACCGACTCATACCAAAATGTAGGAACGAGGTCGAGTCTTATCTCATCAAAAATGTGTGTGACAAACAGTTTCTTTCACCAGAGGAAATTGAATACCTCAAGCAGAGAAAGTGTGTCAACCAAGGCATGAAATCTGGTATCATGATATCTCTCCGGTCCTTCCGAGTAATGTGCAAGGAGCTTTTGAGAACAAAATCATTCATACAAGCGCCAACAACAGGACTGTCAAATGCCGCTCATGGAAACATCTACAGGAAGCTGTTTGAGATGAACACCAGGTGTTCCAAATGTGGTGGTGCTGTTGAAGACGCTAAATCAGTTGATAGATACATACTGATTGATGTTGGTGTGGAAGCAAAAACTTGTAACCAAGTGCAGGCTGTTGTACAGCAGGGCGTTCCTGTTGAGAAGAGTATGCATGTTGGAGAGGTTGCCATTGCAAAAGTATTCTTCCAATGTTTCAAGCTAGAAGAATTAACCTATATCTCCCTCAAGGAAATCGTTGAGTGTCAGATGTTCAGCCTTCAAGTACTTCAGTCGCGACTTGTGCAGCTACAATACCGGCCCCGCCCTGCACCAGCATCCATTGATTATTACTTCTCCAACGTTTGCTCGATTGTGAGTCAGACACTATGGATTGACCTGATGACGTTGCGTTGTGTCTGCTGTATGAGCCGACTTCGCTCTCCAACAGCGAACAACGAAATATTGCAACAATTGTTCTCAAGGGGCCAGTACACCTGTTCATTTAACAGGGAAATAATCGCTATTGACGACTACGACTCCGCCAACAATGACACAGTGTATACACTGGATCCACATACGTACAAGATTACCACCAGGCATAACTACACACAAGCTACAGGTACAGGTCAGAAGGATGAGAAAAAGCAGGAAACAGATGTGAAATGTGAACTTCCTTTAATGAAACCGAAATCCAAAAAAATGAACCCTGGTAAGGTGACTAAAGTCAAATGTTCCCCTCCGAAACTGGAGTCCCAGCTATCGACCCTCAAGCCAGGGGTGTACTATTTTTCAGACAAAAATAGCATTGTTGACTTTTTGAAAGACGGGTCTGAGGATGTTGCTATTCCAGAAAAGAAGCAAGCAGTGACTGACAACAAAATGTCCTATTCAAACTCTGTGCAGTTTCAAGTCAGGCCTGCTCCCAACAAAATACCACATCTTTTAAGAAACGGTATAAGAACCTCGAACAACCTAGCCAAAAAAGCAAAACGACAGGGAATGCCCAAGAGAGGCTTTAAGAGAAAGTTAAAAGAAGTGGAAATGGACAGAAACATGGAATATTTGAGAAATGATTCCTGTCGAGAGGAAGGTATTGCAATTGAAAACGATGTATCAAGTTCAGTGCCATTTAATGCTCCTCTCCCATCCTCATTATGTGGTCAGTACGAAAGTTGTGCATCAGGGTCAAATATTCCATCAAAGCATCACTTCAGTCGTAGCGCAGCAGAGAGTCCAGAAGTCCAGAACAAAAATGTGGATAGTACAGCAACCAACAATATTGAAGAGGAGTTTGAATATTCGCACAATGGAATCGAAAGACTGTCTTCCGAAAGCATTACATACTCGGAAAAACAGGGCAACACACACTTGGAAATGCAGGGCAATCATGATGACCCTGATGAGCTTCAGCTCGATATGGAAGACTTTTGTAGTGACAATGACATGGAAGAGGAATCCTCCTATTTGGACGCGGATGATAAGGCCAATAATAACGTGTCTTATTGCAAAACATCTTCAGCGCCGAAGCATACTGGATTCTCCTCTCCAGATCAACTCTCATCAAAATGTCCAAGTATAAAAAGTCTGTCTACATCAACACCTCAGCCTTCAAGTAAAGGGAATGAAAGAACTCCAAGAAAAACACCCCATTCGTCGGGATCTGCATCACAAAATATTTCTGTCGAAGGAAGAACTAGTAATTATGAGCATCCATTTTCGGACGTCCAGCCCTCAAGTCAGGAGAGACTATCTCTTGCATGTGATGGCAACACATCATTGTCTCCGTTCAAATTCGATATCAGTGATAGTGCTTTAGAGGAAACTGGAAAAACAGGTTTGTTTTCAACGCCATGTTCATCACCAATTCTTGATAGAAAATTTGACAAAAAGGGGAAAACTCCAAAAATGGAGAGATTGTATAATAAGTGTGCTTTGTTAGACACTTCATCTGGTGCAGATGAGTCTTTGCATGTGTTAGCGACAGTAGCAACAGATCTTGAAACATTAGACGAAACTTCTTCACAATCCAATTCATCAGAGAGACTTGAT
This sequence comes from Argopecten irradians, assembly GCF_041381155.1. Classification (NCBI taxonomy): domain Eukaryota; kingdom Metazoa; phylum Mollusca; class Bivalvia; order Pectinida; family Pectinidae; genus Argopecten; species Argopecten irradians. The sequence goes on from NC_091144.1 coordinate 31,371,527, forward strand.
CCGTCTGTTTTAGATTCAGAAATTAACAAAGACAACGGGGTTGGTTCGAAAGTAGCGACAAAACGAGACATTCTAGTGCAGTTTCTCAGGCAAATAGTGCAAGATATTGAAGTCAGCAATAGCTTATCATCAGGGAGCCGTGTCTTAGTGAAATTCCAAGAGACGGCGAAACATCATTATCCTGGTAAGTCCATGAATGTTTATTAAAGGATTTGTGCAGCCAAAAATTTTTTTTTATAATACGTCAGGATATTGCTTTAGATGAATGAAAAATTAAGTCCCACCCAACGAATCGCCTAGCTTTTAGCGCTATCGGTTGGTTTTGGTCGTGATTTACGGGTAGTGTCAACTACGGTTCAGAGATAATGAGCTAGGCGGTCACGTGGTCTTGTGATGTCAGAGTAGTCCGCGGCTACACAAGGTAAGCCTAGTACTATGCATCTATACAGCACATATACATATACGTTAGATCTACAATTTGAGTTTTTCGAGTAAATGGTTATTCTAGCTTTATGATGTAGATATTTTCAGTTTCAAAACATTCCATTTACACCAATTCAAATATTCAAACAAGTATATATCTAACTTTAGATAAGATAATCAGTCCAATTTGATAGCGATATCAAAACGATGTTTGGATCAGTCTGGACTGAGATTTAGATAGAATATTACATGTATGTAAATTTCTGTGTAATGAAAAACGGTATAATGTAACACTATCTTTATACGAGTAAAATCACAAAAATAAGCATGAATATATCTATGATGCGTGTTTTTATTTCAAACTTCTGCCATAATGATGCAAAAACGGCACAGTTTTTGAGTAAAAATAAAATGTAGACGGTTGTCAGTTATGTGATATTGGAGTAACAGTACCGATCTTATACCGAAAATAATACGTATATCTATATTGTTGCCTTTGAAACTTTATCCATAACGTTCACTAAAAAGCAGAAATACATCAATGATATTTCTGATATAGGTTTTATAATTACAGTATAAGTGTAGATTTAAAAAAACAACCCATTATTTAAAAATTAAACTAATCCTTAAAATAGCCTATTCATTGTCGAGCCTTTTGTATATCATACAGAGATTTAAACAGTGTGATATATGAACATACTTAGTGATATTTAAATTAGTATATTTAGTGTGGTAATGCTGTAACCCTTCTTGTATGACTATACATGTAGATTCGAAAACGGTGAAAATACATGCTTAGAATTCTTACTTATACCTTAGAAATTACGGAAGATTGCTATATATGCCACGATTCTGTTATTACAGTACTTGACTGGAATAATTTTTAAGGTCAAACCTTTAGTTGAAATAGTTCTTAGAACCATTTTTGTTTCTGAATAAGTCAACTTCCATTATTATTTTATCTGTGTACGACATATATATATATATGTTTGTGTAATATATATTCCTAGGTATGATCAGGGATATTTTATTTCCATTTACTTTTACATCTTCATTTAAAAATGGAGGTGACAATAAAATACCTAGAGCATATAGATGTACGGGGTTTCCATAATTCAAATCGCAATCCAATTAACGGATGTCCTAGCCTGATTGACAGTAAGACAATATCAAATACCCGATATAGTCCACCGAATAGCAAATTGCTCGCGGCCTTGTAATTACAGGTGAGTTCGATGAATGGCGTTGTGTACAGGTATACAACATCCTGGTCCAGGTATTACATAACCATCAAACCAAAGGCATGGCTAATTATATATTTATATCGGTGTATCTCTTCGTATATCGATTAAAAATCGAACATGACCGCACTGTCTTATCAAAACAGTTTGTTTTGCTTAATATTTCAATATTTTTGATCTTTTATAATATCAAAAATAAATTCTCTACTACATGTTGAAACGTATTACGGAATTGTAATAAATGTATCTCAATTTATTCGGTTAGAAACCCACAACACATATGTTTGTAATGATCAATCATCGGTGTGTACGTATGTCAAGCATCATATCCTCGATGCTTTAATCAAGGATTTCTTAAATTTACTTGTAACGTAAAATTTCATTTTACAGTCACAATCTTTGCAATTCACAGTGTATCAAAGATACAGACTACAGGAAAATATTATCTTATTAAAGCTTATTCGTTGCTGAACTCCTCGACAAAAAAAAATCCGAAACTTTTATTTCTGTGTGGGTTTTCTTTCATAATTACACGAAGATACCTGCTATTAGAGCATACAAAATGTAAATTAGAGTATTTGAAACATCGAATTTCACTCTTTTAATTATTTACATTCGAGACAAAGTTATTGTACGAATAATTATAACTTCACTCAAAAGTAATCATAAAAAAATCGTTGATCGGTTTTTCCTGTGACCGTTGATATAAGCGTTATCACATCAGTTATAGTACAGCTATAAGCCACTGACTATTATGACGTCTCACGCTTTAGAGCTAGAAAATATGCATAATCGGGTGGTCAGAAAATTTGACCTCGATATTGACGGCTTACGGGTTAATCCGGTCGCGCGGGGTACGGAGAGGTTTCTACACGTGCTAATAAAGCCATTTCCAGCATAAACTGAAATCATCATTTTTGACTGCACAAATCCTTTAATTATATCCGTCAACGATATTTGTTAGCCTTCAGAAAATATTGAAAGAATAATGGTTCAAATGGTAATCCTGTGGTTGACACAAGAACATTCAAATTGAAATAATCTGAACACATGTGTACATAAAAACCTCAATTATTTTGTCAAATGTTTTACTGACTTGGAGACAATTCCAATATAATAATGTTTGGCTACAATGAAGTATTTCTAGTTGTGCATATTTCCGAAAACATTAAGTTTGTAAAAAAAAAGATCTTTTCAATTAATTTTTAAAATTTTGGACATTTTTTTAAAAAGTTTTTAATTTAATTTTAATTTTAAATTATGTCATGGTGCGTTGTCCGTCTGTCCATCAATGTTTCCTTTATATCGACATATGGCCATTAGTCATAAAGTTGTGCGTGGATTTAAACCAAGTTTGGCCAGAAAAATCCTCTGGGTTATGGGAACAGAATTAATATAAATTTTGCCTCTGATGTGTCTGTCAGTCACTTGTAATTTATAAATTTCTATTTACCAGCCCTTTGGAATGAGTCAGGACAGACCAGATTGAAGAAGTTAGCAAAACTATTGGCTCTCAGTGTTCCTTTCAGGTAAGTAAAGCTTCAGGAAGTCTTCATGTTTCAAAGAAAAACAAGAATTGTTGATTTGTAATGAGTCATAATTTGATCAAAGATAGAACAACATATTAAATATTTATGTTGTTAATTTGTTTAAAAGTGTTTAAATGCATGTAGATGTGATTTGTTTTCTTGCCTTTTGCTTAATTTGAAACTAATGTTTTGCTTGTTTTCTGCATAAAGGGAATTTGGATGTGTGGTTTGCCCGTTATATTGCTATGGGATGGGGTGTGCTTGTTTGGTGTCTTCATACTTCACTGAGATAGCACTATAAAAAGAACAAGAGATCCTCTTTTACGAAAAGACACAACACATCTATATCTCAGTCTCCCAAAACATGCACTTTACACATGCAGCACAAAGCATGCATGGGAGGCCGTACTTACATAACTGATGCTGTTAATTATACTAGGATGTTAATTTAATCAAACAAATATCTGCAACTAGCAAATCATCAACAGTGTCTGACAGCATTTTTCATTGCTATTGAATTTATTTTCTGGACTGAAAAACATTATTGACAAGGTGGCTTAATTCTGGTACGATTTATATTTTGTAGCCCTACCAAAGAATTTTCCTCCTAGCTGTGACCTGATGTGGAAATCTCAAGTTTCCTGGATTGAAGATTAGGTCAAATGATATTGCATAACTTGTGATTAAGTATTAAAGTATTTTATTTCTGTCATTCCGGTTTAAAAGTATTTTCAAGCACTGTGCCATGGAAAGAATAGTGGCATATAAATGGTGTTACCTGATCATGAGTTGTTGTCCTGTCCCGGACATTTCTGTGTTTTATAGATATACGTCTCCCCTAAGGTTTATATCACAGACAATAGACAAGTAAATTTTTAGAAATTTTTAAGTGTGCCAAATACGTTAAATCAGAAGTCAAATTAGTTCTTCAGTCAGTTTATTATAGCAGTTTTTAGGCACTGTTTATATATTTTAATCACGCCATACTCCTTGGAGTTTGTAATTCTGACTTTTGATAATGCCTGAAAAATATTTTGCTTGCTGAATTGTGCCAAAGTTACAAAATCAAAAAATCACAACGATTGCTCACCGCGTCCAAAGGACCAAGGGGTGATATTGCTATACTATGGTGGCATATGTCGTCTGTCAGCAACAAATTAACCATTAATAACCCCTGATCAGAATTTAAACAAATAACAGGTGGGTATTCATTCATATTACTGTAGCCGTGTTCAAAGCTGTGAATATTGCTTATATATCACCAGTACTAAGATTGAAGTGGCATCACTATGGTGCAATGGTTCAAAATTTTACAAATGGTTGAGTTAATCCTAAAGGAACCTGAAGGACTGAGTCACGGTTGGATGCACACTTGTTTAATTTGTCATTAGCTCACTTGCCGGTGAGCTTATATCATGGCCTGGCGTCCGACCGCTGTCAACATTTCCTTTAAATTGATACCAGTCATAGAGTTCCACTTCGATTGTAACCTCCTTTGGCGAGAAACATCCTTGGGGAAAGGGGAAAAAAGTTTGTAAAAATGTTGACTCTGACCCCCTGGGGGCAGGGTGGGGGGGCAGGAACAGCCTTGGAGGAAGTAGAAAATGTTTGTATAAATTTTGGCTCCGCCCCCCCGTTGGCAGGAGGAACTGGGTCCAATAGGAGATATAGAGGTTAATTCTTTAAATCGCGACTAATCATAGTGTTCTGTATGGATTGTAACCAAATTTGGCCAGGAACAACCATGGAGGAAGGGAACAGGTTTGTATAAATTTTGGCTCTGACCCCCGGGGGTAGGAGGGGCAGGGTCTGACAGGGAAATTAAAGAGTTTAATATTTAAATTCCTTCAAAAAAGAAACAATGATCTTGTAATACAGTATTCAGAGCATTACTTGGCATTACAACCAGGTGAGCGATATAGACCCTCTGTGCCCCTTGGTTTTAATACATGCTGGAGTTTGAAATTGTGAAAGTGCCTCAATGATCTGCAAAACAGGAGTAATTTTCCAATGCTGTTGCAACAAAACATGTTCAGCAGGGGGCAGCAGGTGGTCAGTTAGCAACATCTCTTACCATATTTGACCCAAAAAGTGCCCCCGTCCTGATATGCACACCTTCCCCCTTTTTGATGTCTCAATTTTACTTTCATTGACTTAATTGGGTCAAATATTGTACATTGGTCTGGTGGAAATTTAATTTTGATTTTGTAAAAAAAAATGGTAATTTTGATTGTATATTGAGCTTCATGCGAATGTCAATTCTGAATGGGAATTACAATACAACCTGTCAGTATTGACCCTTGTCTAATCCCTGAATATTCCACCTTAATTGTGTGACATTTTCCTTTTGGTATGCAATAAAATCCTGTATATGTTTATCATGATTCCCGTCAATCCTGGTTATTGAGTTTCATGTGAATGTTAATTCTAAATGGGAATTGAAATATAACTGTCAAAACTGACCTTTGTTTTAATCTGGATCCAGGCACTATTGTATGGAATTTTACTTCTTATATGCTATGTAATAAAATCCTGTATATGGAAGTCTGTTAAAAAGTCCCTGTATTTCACATAACTTCATAATTCACTGTAAGTCTGTAAAATTTTGTTTGTTTTTAAGTCGTATATGAATTTTCTCTTTTATATATGACTTCTACTTTTCAGTAATATTGTTCATTTTATGAATGTGTAATAAGGACATCCAACAGTTTCAAATGGTGTATTCATTAATGTGTGGTATTAAAAGGGGAGAATTTGTTGATTATTTAGTTACATGGACACAACTATATAATTTATATATATATTTGGCTGTTTAGTTTTCCCTGATAAAACATAATGAATCTTTGGAGGGAAGCATTTGATTTGTTACGTTGAAGTTCTGTAGATTTATCATTGTTTTTGTAAAACTTGACTTAGGTAGAATTGTAACCCTGGAAGTGTTTTTAGGAAAATGTAAAGATTATGTAGAAGTAGATATATTTTCTTTGTTTTACTGTTTTAAGATTTTATTTTGAAATAATGGCTAGGTGCTATGTTATGAAAAGCTGCATTCAGATACTTCGTTAAAGTTGTGTAGAAGATAGTATGTTGCACAAAATTTCTCTCTGCAGTTGGTTGTTCTGTCCAGTATTACCAGGCAAGACATTAATCAGTTACTTTTAAAAAAATGTGATATTCAGTAATCTTGTTTTTTCCCCTTGTAACAAATCTTGTGGAGAGGGAAGAAGGGATGTCTCGAATGTTGTTCGGTGTTAATTAAAGATTGACCTCATTGATAGTCTAGATGTCTGGGAACTTCATTTAATCATTAGGGGAAATGATCTGAAGTAATATTTCTACATTCCAAATTCCTATGGGTGGTTGTACAATTTCACATTTTGATGACATTCAACTTTTGGTAGAGTTATGGCCCTTTTAGTAGATATTTCATCCAGAACTTTGTACCAAGTAGATCTAATTTACTACAGAAGCAATATTGCTCAAACCTGTCGTTAAGAATTAATATACAGCTGTACCATTTCATTTTTCAGTCTAAAGATGATAATGCTATACGTGATTGTATGAAAATTAGTGTCAGGATTTATACATGTGTATACAAATGCTGATAAGTGTAAGGAAGTGCTAGATCTGTTGGCATTTGCCTGGCTAGTTCTGTTATTCTATAAAAATGTTCTTCTTGTAAACAATATTTTGTTATCATGAATCTAAACATACTGAAAATGAGTTCCAAGAAGAATTTTAACAATGCATAGATACAATGTGTGTTAAAACATATTTGTCCAGACTATTATGATATAAAAAATAATTTTAATATCAACCTTTCAAACTACAGTGTAATTTTTACAAAGGAATGTACATTTTATTACATTATGCTTAAGTATAGTGGTTAAAATATTTACTTTCAAACGAATGATCAATACGTTATACGCTGCATTGGAACATAGTATAGCATTTACTTGGATAGTGTTCTACAAAAAATCTCATTCAAAGGGCATTACTTATATGTATAACGATTTTATGTATATTAGTTAGTTAAAGTTGCTCCACCGCTGACAGAATATAAACGATACCCCTCATTTGAACAATAACTGAGTTATAATCGTGTCTATGTATGTGTCTAATTAACACAAAACTGTTTTTGGTGGGTGCACAATCAGTACTTAATTCCATATACCTGTAGGTCATAGTGCCAAGGAATTTTTTCGTAACGCAATTAATTTTTCTAATATTTTATGTTAAATAAAGAAGCTCAAACTTTTAACTAGTGGTAATAGTGTAAAGTAAGTACCTTTTGTAACTGATCATGAGGAAAAATACTAATTTGTCTGCTCCTGTTTTTGATGGGGAAAAATACCATTGGTCGGCGATGGAGCATCTTTAAATGTACTGTGTCTGGTATGTGATCTTAACATGGAAAACAAGCCAAATGAATGTTTTTTTGTCAATAACTGATGTTTGCATTTAATTTGATTTATATTGTGTATTGATTTTAAGGTCACCTTCAAAGAAGTGTCAAAATGACCTATTCTAGTTGTTTACCAATTGTCATCTGTTTCCATGTCTGAATTCTGTGAAACCCCTACACCAATTTATGCGTAACTAAAGTTTTGAAGATTGTTTTTCTCGATCTTAAGTCAACTATAACAGTACTAGTGTGATCTTAACACTATCTTTATTCTTCATTGCTATAAAGGTAATACCATTCTGACTATCAGAGTTATCTCCCTTCTTTTGTAATGGAATAAAACCAAGGGAAGTAACTCTGATAGATCGAACTGTGATAGGACAATCTTGTACAATTTCCATTATTGTATTCACTTCAGATACTTTGTAGACCTATACATAGAAATGTATGGGGAATTCAATTAAAAAAAGCCAGAATAAAAATAAGTGAAGTATACAGTATACAAATCATGTATGGGTCTGTTGATACAATGTTATTAACCATTAAAAGGTAATACTAATATACTAGTCAAAGTTAATACTGTAATTAAATCGTGGTTTCAATATCAAATAAGATGTTTCCACACAGCACACTGTGCTTCTGCAATACTTTTATGTTTTATGTATAATCAAATTTGTTTTTAATCGCTGATTGTACCAATTTGTTATTATCAGCTTGTTAAAATTTGCATTATGCCAAGTTCATATTAAAAAAAAAACTTTTTACATTAATCATGTTTTGGAATTTTTTGTAGCAGAGCACTTGGATCATAGAAATTCTAATTGCTCCCCTGGCTTAGGGGCATATTACAGAACACATTGGTATAAAAGTTTACAATTGGAATGTTGATTTCAGGTGTAATGAACCCAGTAATTATTCGAGGAGGTAAACGTTTAAACATTACAGTGCCATTTGTGTTGATGTTGTTTGCAACCAGTGCTTCATTTAAAAAGATGATTAATTGAGAATAGGTGGGTCGATTGGTTTGCCATTTGGGATTTTTGACAACGTTGTCTGCAATGTAAACTTATAAAAAGATTGATTTATTGAGGTTAGGATGGGTCGACTGGTTTGCCCGTTGCCAGAATAATTTGATCGACTGAGCCATTTGGGGTCTTTGACGTTATGTTTCTATAGGATTGCACTATAAACTGAGCAAAGGTTCAATAGAAACTTAATACGAACAAAGCATGTAGTCTCCCAATACACACACTGGAGAATGACCTAACTGTAGACAATAACGACAACGGTTAAAGTTGCATGTTTGTCAAAGTGATGGTAAGCGTGTCTGGACTATTTAGTGAGCATTTCCCAGATTTCGGAGTACAGCAAAGAGGTGTACGTTATCAAGTCCTTAATCATGACTAGTCAACTTTAGGTCCGAAATATCCTGATTTACCAGGTATACTAGTGTAAGGTATTATCATTTCGCATCATTAGAAGAAGAATACGAAAAGTAATGAAGATCATTTTCCATCGTAATCGCTGGTCTCAAGGCGCATAAAATTGCATACAAATTCTACGTCATGGTTCATACTTGTAAAATAAAATTTTGATGAACAATTAGATTTGAACGAAATACAACCTCTTTAATCAAAGTAGATTAACAAAATAAAAGTTCTATGAAGTGAAATGATTTTAAATAACCATATTCTATTATTCTTCGATAAATTTACAACCAGCAATCATGTAAAAACTTTCTTATCGCGATACTGATTTTGTAACGTGGGACAATTACTGGATATACTGTATGGTACACGTGAACCAACTTTTTCCCCGTGTTATTTACGCCACTGTTTATGTTTATTTCCGCGAATGCATATGAACCTCGCTAATATTGATATATATATTTGCATTTAATTTTCAAATTCGAGAAAGTTCATCTTCGCGAAATTTTTGAAATTAAAATCGCGAAACTTAATAGCCGCGAAAAAAGTTGTTTAACAGTACCCCGAAAATGAAAACACGATGTGAATTACGATAATACAAATGCCAAATTTACTTGCAACATAAACCGCAAATATATTACCACTAAGTGTATAAACCCGCATATATTCACACACGCTCTCGTTTAAATTAACAACTAAGTCTAGTGCTTCACTTTCTGACGACAGCATCAAAACAACACATCTCTTTTCCTAGTACAAGTGTTGGTGTTGCGTTTCAATGGATCCTGAACACGATGCTCCAGGAGTGCTTAGACCGTACATAATCAGTTATCTGCAACGCTATGTAACAAACAACCTAAGGCATTACCAGTGACAAAATATTTACTTGATTATCTTTCACCTGCTAATTCTAATGTCACATGCTAATTTCACAATGCTAACACACCTTACAATCAAAGTTATTGTTTTTAATCATCCACACAATCAGATACTACCGTGTCGGTTTGTATTCAATATGACGTCTGATATAATGTGTTTGGAATAGCATTTCAAGTGTAAACCGCACAGGACTACAATGTACTACATGTAGTATGTATGATTTAGGACTTCTTTTTGGCCCCAAAGTCAATATTACTATGTTTAGAAATTAAGGTGCCGTATTTAAACAAATCAGCACATCCTTCATTCAATTATAGTGAGAGATCTAATAATTTGACAACTTTAGTTACCATGGTAACCATCCAAAACATGCGTTAATCAAGTAATGTTTTGTCCATTTAAAAAAAATTATGATAACACATGTATAATAAAAAAAAAACCAACTTGAACATATAGAGGACACAATCCATACATCGTTCTATCAATGTAACCGCATGTTGAGGTGTTTGCTACTGGGGTCAAACTTGTCCTCTCGAAAGTCATATAATACAACGCGTTAGATAAGACACATTTCTGGTAATGTATGATCAAAGACATTTTTATTTACATTTGGTGAGGTCATGACCATATGATACTTGGATGTTACAGGTCATCGTCCTTAACGACGTGAGTTGGCACCACCTCCAGTAAGCACTGTGTCCATCGTGTTAGGGTAACTACAATTAAATACAGAATATTCACTTTCAAAAGCAAGTTTTACTTAAAATTATTATAGATCCCTTAAAGTTATGTGTTGGAAACCTTTTGTGTGTTCTTAATTTAAAATGTATGTGTGCTTACCAAACAATAGTGAAAATATCAAAGTTTCGTCCTCACTCGATGAAATATAACTGGTATTCATCAAGAAACAAAGTATATCCTCTACGTATTATATAAAACTCTATATATGACTTTCATAGTGATCCATGTATGAATAGTATTCATATACATTATAGTCTAAGAATACGAATACATTTTTCACTTCAACAACCGGTATTTTCTTACTCATTTAATTTTATTGAACTTGTGTATAATGTCCAGCGCGTCATTGGTACTTTCGGTTTGACAACAGTTTGCTAACGCTGCTTATGCAAGACATATTTCAATAGAACTCTAGATACAATGTGTTTTTGACATGAAATCTCTGACTTTGACGTTAACCATCCATTATTATTTTTTGTTTGTTTGTTTTTTTTTGTTTGGTTTGGTTTTTTTTTTCGTTTTTTTGTTTGTTATATTCCCCTGCATAAATGCTTTCGATTTAATATAATAAAATAAAAACACTTACCAAGACCAGGGATTTGGAGTTTAAAATGAACCATCGGTATATACACCAGGGCCCCAAGACCTAGGAAAGCCAGGGCGTAAAGGAATTCTACTTTAGGGTTCTGTAGAAATGGGGCTATCACAAGGTATATACATATCAGTAGTACGAATACTGGTATCACCAGGGGTAACTGTAATGGAAACAATACCACAAGCATTGATTTAGTATCAAAAACAATTATCAGGGGTAACTGTAATGGAAAAAAAATACCACAAGCATTGATTTGATATCAAAAACAATTATCAGGGGTAACTGTAATGGAAAAAATACCACAAGCATTCATTTGATATAAAATAATTATCAGGGGTAACTGTAATGGAAAAAATACCACAAGCATTGATTTGATATCAAAAACAATTATCAGTGGTAACTGTAATGGAAAAGATACCACAAGCATTCATTTGATATAAAAACAATTATCAGGGGTAACTGTAATGAAAAAAAATACCACAAGCATTGATTTGATATAAAAAAACAATTATCAGGGGTAACTGTAATGAAAAAAAATACCACAAACATTGGTTTGATATAAAAAAACAATTATCAGGGGTAACTGTAATAAAAAAAACTCTAATAAATCCGATACTAGTAACTTTACATGTATCCAATATCACAAGCTGTTGGTCGGGAGTCTGCTTACCAGTTATAAAATTCTGTAACCGATTTACGGATTATATACATTGACATCCAAAACTTTTTACAAATATACATTAAGTACAGAGATATGTAAATATTTCCAATACACGCATCAGTATATATAGTTTATCGACTTATTTATCTTCTCGAACTCATTGACTAACTAATTGCTTTTGTGAAAGTTTTCTTCGAGATAAATTGTCATTTCTTTTAACATTAGTAACATAACTTTTGGTGGGAAGTGTATATGTGTCTCTCTGTTTAATTATTACGGAAAGTTCAATGCATGTTAACCTAAGTTACATGCACAGTATATAATATTGATACGATATCCGAGGGGGAAGAAACATGCTAATGTTATTAATCTTTGTAATAGAATACTGACGCCATTGTCTGTTACCAACATAATCAGCCTATCCCGCTATCTCTTTCTTCTATCTAATCTGTTCCTATTTTTAAGAAAACTAATTATGGTGATTTGAAATATAATGCTATCTAATAATGTTTGGATCTAACGTGATTTAACGTGTGTCTGACCCTCTTGCTAATATGACAATAAATTATGTTTAAATTAAAATATCGTATAGCTGGATGTTTTCGCGGGTAAAATGAATAGTGATTTTAATTTAACTCCAGAAAAAATAAATCTCTACAAAACAAAAATCTTTGCGACATCAATAATATCCTGCGAAATCGCAAAAAAAATCCCTGTGAAAATTGCCGACTATACGGTAGGATCACCATGCAATCTGATATCATAAAATAGGCACTACCTATAACTGATTTATAAAAACAACAAAATAATGGAAATATCAGATGACAACAAATTTATTTTTTAAAGTATTGAATTGATAATGGCGGTTAAAAGAAAATATGGCTGTTATGTTAAAAAAAATTCCTAATGGCAACTAAAGTTGCAAAACAAAGCATAAAATCTACCATTTCGATAGATCATATCATAATGAACATCCCCGAAATGCTATTGAGAGGAACGCGAGTACAAGCGTCTATAAAATTGTGCATTTTAAGGGATGTGATGACAAAGATATGCATTAAAAGTTCTTTACCTTGATGACTCGTTCAGCATCTTTCATTTTCCATCTGAGTATAATAACAGCGACCATTGCCATTCCATAGAAAAGCCAGGAGAGGAAGTTCAGTAGGTTGAGAAGAGTAGCAATCTCTGCGGGGATCATGTAAATCATGCTTAAGGTCGTCTGATAGCAAAAAAAGGAATGAACGAGGATAGAAACATTTATAAAATATCCAAATTTACAGCAAAACACACAACTGCGATTAACCGTTTCTTCTTTAAAATTACACTCTTTTTGTTTACCTTTTTGGTGTCTCTAGTATAACCAATTGATGAATATTTTTTGTTTATGTACGTGCCAGGGCTTACCCAAAGTATTTGAATAATTGGCTTGCCATTTGTCTTTACTTCACAATCAATACCTACCCACAATGGCATAGAGCTCTGTAATATTCAAATCATTCTTGAATTTTTTGTTTCTGTTTTAACTTTCTTAAGTAACTTCTTATTCACAATTTGAATAAAAAATCAATGAATATATAATCTGTAAACTGTACTAAATCAAAAGTGTAAGGGTAAGAACAAATGTATAGTGTTGACAGAACTCACAAGAAGCAGGACGGAAGGTAATGGAATCCGACTTTTGACATGGATGTATGAACACAGCTCAGGCATATGGTTTTCTCTGGCAGCCTGGAACAACAAGCTACTCAAAACAATGACACAATATCAATACCAGTAAGGAATCTCATATATTCAAATTGTATACCAGATAGTAGATAGCCAACAATTTTTTTGCTTAATTTAACAAACGAAACTTTGACTACACTAACCGTGAACTTGTGAAGCTGCTTCCATTGCTGGAGCCGTATACGGAACAGATGACGACGATGGGTATGAGGATGACAGCCGGCGGTATTACCTGTTCCGCCCAGGTCTGAAACGTAAGTGTTTTAGGCTATACTGGTAGTTGTGTTTTTTTCCCAATTTTGTGTCCGCGTGCTGAACGGTTTCTAGTTCACAAGGATGAAAAGCAAACACAAACATTTTGTTTTATCTGAGCAGTAAAATAAAAACCTGTGAATCAGAGCAATAACTAGACTGGTATTTGAAAAAAATTTAAAGTAATGTGTTGTTGATTTTTTACAGTGCTATCTGTTGTGGTAGATCATCTCTGTGTTACTTTATATGATATATCTTATTATGGAAAGCACAAAAAAGTTTATATAAATTAATAAAATAAGTTCAATCAATAAAGACAAGTCATAATAAATGTTGAGAATAATGTGTAAAAGAGTAGTTGTAATAATATAAGACTGAGTTAAAAGTTATGAACAAAAGTTGAAAGAGTGACCTAATGTGTGAGGCTATATGTTGTGATGTGGCTGACCCTAGGTTTCCAACCTCGGCAGCTCTCCAAATAAAATTTGTTTGTTTTGAAAAAAAAAACTATCAATGCGAGCTGACAGAAACCAGGAGTCATACCCATACGTCACTGTCTGACTATTTGAAAAAAAATGCCTGGATTTCTCCTTTATTTTGCGAATATTTATTGCAACAGATGCAAAATGTAATAATGATGTAAGCAAAACATCTTTTTTTATTCCTGTGTAACCTTTATGTACATTTACTTTTAAGTCGGGACATTTTTTCTGAACCACCCTGTACGTACCACTCCCACTGCCCATGACGATAGAAACTCGGTTTTGGTCAGGACAGCGAGATAGGAGGCGTTGACCAATAGGTAAACAATGGTGACCAGTATTACCGAGATCACGATGGCTAGAGGCAGGTTCCTGGTAAAAGATCAACGTGTCAGAAATGTCAAAAATGATCTTTATCACTTCTTCTCTAGATTCAGTAAAGACGATGATAAAATGATATTGCACTTTTATGAAATTTGGAATAGAAAATTGATTCGTTTCCATAGAAAATAAACATGCTTTAAAAAGTAGGTTGATTAGAAGAAATGTTTTTACTTATCACGCGACAAAAATCCCTATAAATAAAAAGTAACTGAGGTAGTTCTGTTATAAATCTTCAGAATGCAATACAACAATACAGTTAAGTTTATTCGCCATACAGAATAGTTATACTTTAAAACATACCTCCTCGGTTTTTGAATTTCCTCTGTTACAAAATTTAGTCCTCCCCTATAAGAAAGAAAATCTAATTTTATTTAATTTTTCAATAAAACACATAAAACAGTTTTGCTAAGTGTTAGGATTTATCTTTAAGTAACTGCAGCTTACCTGCTAGAAAGCTACCTTACACAAAGGATTTTATTTATAAACACATATTAACATGATTATTGATTACGATAAAATCATATAAGCACTGTGGTTTGAAGCATCAACTTCTACGTTTGAGTTTGACGTATAATCATTGACGAAATGTCTGTTCCTATATGTTCCTATATTTACTCTCACTAGTTTTGAATTTCTTAATATTCTCGTACAATATTGTGTACTCTTTTCTCCATTTACCATCCATCATAAGCCCAGAGACCGCTGTAAACCGCCAATGCCACATTCTGTACATCGTCTGTCGTACCTTCAAACCCAGTCACCAGACTTCCATATTTCCCTAAAATAATTAGTATTATCTTATTGGTACATGTATATTTGCTCATTTATGAGCCACAACTGTTAATATAATATTAGTATTCTGATTCTTTTGGTTATATTGTTCTATTCATAATGTATATATCAATACAGATGTAATTCAGCATTTTTTGAAAGCCAAACGATTACGCTGTAGACCAGTATATATACTTCACAATGATATATGGTTTATAAAATTGCCTTTCTTCTTCTGTACATATGCCATCATTACTAAGCAACTTTAAAACAGATGTAATGCGTTAAAACAGTTCAACCTTTAAATTCTCTCATACATTTTGTTTCACTTATTTATCTAAATCTAACATCCGGGTCAGTAACTAACCTTGCGACATCCATATTATCCCTCCGATCATTATAACCACCAACCCCATCAGTTTGACGAACGTAAAGAAGATCTGTACCCGAGCTGTGAGTCGTACGCTGATAGAGTTGGTAATGGCCACTGATACTACAAAGGTTTCGAAGAAATCAAATCAATAGATCGTGGTATGAAGCAATCTTCAATCACTTCATATTTACTGTATAGCAGGTTATTTTCGCGGGGATTATACCTTTGAGATTTCGCGGTCATTTCTATGATCATAAATATTTGAACCGTGAAATATTGAAAATGATAACTATTTATTATATACACTTAAAGCCAGATTGCAAAAAAATTGACCGCGTAAATAACCGGTTATACGGTATTGAAGTAGATATTGGGCTACGTTATTTGATCTTTCAAAGTCTCTTGCCTTTCACCGGCAGAATTGCGCTTTCAATTCATGTCAATGCATCCACTTAGTTTACATTTTTGTAGGTATTGAAGTAGATATTGGGCTACGTTATTTGATCTTTCAAAGTCTCTTGCCTTTCACCGGCAGAATTGCGCTTTCAATTCATGTCAATGCATCCACTTAGTTTACATTTTTGTATGTACTGTTATACTGTAAACACACTTAGTTCAGCACAGTTTAATTTTAGCGCAAGCCCTGTAAATTATCATTTATTAGATATAAATAAGTGCATTTCGGTGGTACCCGTTTACAAAATTTACCGCTGTACATGAATTAGCGCTTCAAATACAGCACATAAATCACTAAAATAAAGCCACCGCTAAAATACGTTCAGCTACAGTATTCGTTTTGCTCTCTGCTGAATAGTGTTGTGATACTATTTGTCATTTCAGATTGTATTGTTCATATAAAAATTCCCGCAAAACTAGGTCATGGTGTGAATGGCTTATGGAGAGTTGCTTTAACCAAATGGATGACGTTTTGATATCATGACTGAACAACGTATGCGCGATTCGCTAGTTTCAATAAAATATCTTTAAACTATATCCGAGTTCCTGTTGGATAGTGGTTATATTTTATCCGTTAACCAATGTTTTTTCTCTGGTAATTTATCTTGATACATGTAGTTGTTAACAATTATATCACGAATTAACGTAGCGAAGTGATCAAATCGTCGTCATCATGCCTTAAAGCAAAATATATGTAAATCAACAATAACTTGGATACTCACATACAGCTGTAGTTGCTATGACCTTTTTTATGTTTGTCGACTGACTACAATCATCAAGTATTACTTCTGATAGATACTCAGCTAATGTGAGAGCTTTCACTGTCATTGCACCCGGCATTACTGCTAATGCCTGACACCAAACATACATAAAGGCCACGAAAGATCCGTAAGTCTTCAGAAAGTACGCATGCTCAGCACCCGACTTCCGGATTAGCGTTCCAAGTTCAGCATATACCAGTGCGGCTGTAAAACAATGTAACCAACCGATTTAGTAAAAAGATTATCAGATAACGCAAAATACCTTGTTTTTGTAAAGTTATTGAAGTGTTATGATCTGCACGACAGGTAAATAATTGTATATGATGTAACTAAACTTTGATATTGTCTTTCTAGAAAATTGTAATAATTTGTTTGAACGGTTTAAAATATTCTGTAATCTCTTAACATATTTTTTTTTTCATTTGGTGATTACAGTTATAACATACACATCCTTTGTATAACGATGTGAAAAAAGAAAATCATGAATTGTGAAACTGTAAAACAAAACCGTACCAATAAATTGACGAAATAAACTATTGCGTAAAAAGGAAAAATTATGACTTCAAATTACACGAGCTATATCTTAGTAATCACAAGTAATTAATACACTTTCTAATTACCACACATGGAGATGACGCCACACAGAGCCCAGACCACCAGACACAGGCCAACAGATCCTGTTTTAGCCAAGACATTCCTGGGGGATATAAAGATACCTGACCCTGAAAAAGATGAAGTTTTCATGGAAAAGGTATGAAGTATTTGTGTTTCATTTATAGCAGATGACAAATAATATAACAAAATAGATGGATCATTTCTGCATCATATCTCTTTCTTGTTCAGTGATGTTAAGAACCAAATGTATTGTTAATTGGAGACGATGAAATTTAAATTGCAGCCACTCGTCAGTAATAATCTCCCTTCATTCATCTGTCATCAATTACCTTTGTTCGTTAGTTATTATCTCCCTTTGTTCGTCAGTATTTGTCCCCCTTTGTTCTTAGTCATTGTCTTCCTTTGTTCGTCAGAAATTGTCTCATTTTGTTCGTCAGTTATTGTCTCCCTTCGTTCATTAGTTATTGTCTCCCTTTGTTCGTCAGTTATTTTCTCTCTTTATTCGTCAGTTATTGTCCCCCCCCCTTGTTCGTCAGTTATTATCTCCTTTTATTCGTCAGTTATTGTCCACCCCCCCCCCCACTCCCGTTCGTAAGTAATTATCTCCATTGGTTCGTCAGTTATTGTACTTCCTTGTTCGTCAGTTATCATCTTTTATTCGTCAGTTATCATCTCCCTTTATCAGTTACTGTCTCCCTTTGTTCGTCACTTATTGTCTCTCTTTGTTTGTCAGTTATTGTCTCCCTTTGTTCGTCGTAAAAACCTTTATGAATTATCATGACTGTGTACTAAATAAAAAACTCTTTTATGCTTTATTATGTAGTTATTTGATTTCGCAGGGAAAACTGTTTGCGCATTTGCAATTGTTAATAAGCTATCTTGTTATTAGTTTTATTTTATTTGCGAGCATTTACATTTTCGAAAATTTAATAGATCTCGAATATAGCGAAATAATACCAAAAGTAATAAATGTTTTCCTGGTATGAAACAAAATCGACAAAAATAGATATGCAATGGTATCTTTAATATTGAGATGCGTTATTCAAAACCACGAACACTTTGTTCGTGGGAGGCAAACACGGAGAAGATTGAGGTTACATTTTATTAGGTGGAACATCGCGTTGGTTTATAACACAAATATCATATCAAAGCCACGAATACGTAGTTCAGCAACATTATTACATCGCAGGCCGATATAAAAATACACAAGAATAGTGTAGAAACAAACAAACCATTAGCACAGAGGCTTATGAAGAACAGATAACGTTAAGCTAGTGTTACTTAGAAGTCAATGTTCTAGACTCCACTGACAAGCTTGGGATTACAATCACGGGTCAAATTTAAATAAGTCATCAATGCGTTGATAAGGTGGAAATGAGGACAAAACACCACTTAACTTTCCATATCTGATCGGGAATATTTATTTTCCACGACCAGAAGACTGCTGAAGAGATTGCGTTAAATTTGTGCTTGTAAAAAATGATACTATACATGTATTTGGCATATTATCTCTTTTTTTATTTTGCCAAACGTTTCACTTGATTTGACCTCGAGATGACTGTTCGCTTCTGTGAGGTCTATCACCTACCCTTGAATGTAAACGTGATATTTTCTGAGTCTGCTTAATTATCGGTCGGCATATGAATGAGATGACATGCGTGTCCGCTGTCAGTATAGTGTGACCAAGCGGAGTACAATTATCGGTGTCTTTGGCAGCATGCTTCCGTGAGACAACGTTTAAATGAGCCACAATTTCGTCTATGTTTAGATAATATCACAGCCTCCTTAAACACACAGCAGCTAGCAGCACTATTGTTGTATACATGGGAGGTCGTCCGAAGAGGACATAAGCTTTTTATAGGCTATTTAGCATAACAAACCAAGACATTGTCACGAAAATAAACAAAAATACTTTTTACTACATATTTATCCATATGTTGTTTTCAAATTATGTATAATGAAAAAATCAAACAAATGACAAAGTTTAATTTGAACTGGACGATGTGATTTTTTTCCTATATTTACATGGTAAAGTTAACTACGTCGCACCACCATAAATGATCGAACAAAGGTTTTGTAAAATCACTGAAACATCCTTCTTTTTAACATAACTATTTTAAACCTTTTTATTTACACGAAGTCAATATTTCATGTTTTTGTTCTAATCAACATTTTCACTAATTCATAAATTAGCGATAAGGAACACCAAATGACAATCGTGCATTCATGAATACAATAATTCGAGAAACAATTGAATTTCAAACTCGGACTCCCTCGTGAATTCATGCGAAAATTTGTATCCTGTGAAAAGTTATTTACAGAAAACAGTACAAATTATATGCATACTTTTGTACGTTAAGGCCTAAATTAACACTGTTGTGTCTATTAGTAGTGGGGTGTCGTTAACATATTGGTAATGAGGGTTACGACCTTTTACAGACATTTAAAGACTGATGGCCTTGATTTCATGTTCTTTTTATGTTAAAATTGTCAATATTATCAAATACTTACGCTGAACATTTTAATGTTGCATTTATATAGACTTAGGTATTATCATATGTAAAAATGCATAAAGGGACAAAGTCTTAATACGTATTGGAAGTTGCATTTATATCGGCTATAAACCGGTTCTAATAAAAGCAGAAGTAGTTTGGTCACTGTGATCTGTGTACAAATGTCTACTCAAAAGCACGTTCACCGCCATTAAAAATGGTAATAGCTTTTTGTTTATTGTAAGCCGAACATGAACCCACACAAGTTGAAGAAGGCACGTTATGTCTGGAACTACTATTTGTGGTCTTTGCATAACTTACTGTAATTCGTCTTCGGTATGAGTAACAAAAAATGAGATTGGGTATGTACCAAAATTATATAGCTCCTCTTCAAACTTAACTTCCGCCGACCATTTTACGATTTATAGCAAATCACCTAGATGCCATGTAGTTTCATATGTGTTAACTCACCTATGATGCTACCAACTATAAAGGATATTGAACTTAATAAACCAAGTCGCCGCTTGACCCCAAATTTCTCTACGGTAACTTTGTTGGTAGTTTCTGACATCTTCCTGGATCCTTGTTGACTGTGTACAATTCGAGTCAGGGACAACACCAAGTGCCTGTAAATAATGATACTGATCATAACATTTCTAAGTGACATTTATTGATACACACACGTATTTTCAAATATATTTTCACATACAGAGAACAGAGAGAACAGACTTATCCCTTACAAAAACACAATTTTTGCATTGCTAATGCGATATCAAAAACTTTATGAACGAGGTTTTAAAAGCATCCTGCTTTTAATCTCCACATTAAACTCTTACTGGAATACCTACAGATTACGTTTTAAAAGTCTTCAATATTTTATCGCTCATTCAGAAATATAGATCTATTTGTAAGACAGCACCTTTGAAAATGTTTGTTCGGAAGATACCATTGTACACCTACCTTTAAAATCGTGTAAAACTCGATCAAACCTGTGTTGTGACGTTCATTCAATGACGAAAATATGACATGCATACATCTGTATTTTGTCTACATGCGGCTGGGCTGTACTGCAGTGGCATGGTACATTATATTGTCGGTGTAATAGGTACCACCCAAATGGTTTTATTAGCGAATTACAATGATAGAAACTTCTAATATATGCATGGACATCAACCGTGCCAACTAGTGACAACAGCTAACTGTGCCGAATAAAAGTAAAAAATAACAAAGATGTCCGAGTTGTGACTATAGTAAACTTGTCAGAAAAAAAAACCCCAACAAAAACAACATTATCGCATAAATACAAAATTTGGTCGTGGTTTCATTACTGTGTGCTCTTTTGGCTATAGATATGTGACTGCAGTCACAAAATAAATAGGACGATTTTCAGCTACAACTTGACACAGTTTCAGGTTTGGTATCTTAATTAGTGTCATTTGATATTGGTTTAATCATGGAAGAGGTTGACGTAAATCTGTTTTGTACATTAAATTGGTATTGTGAGTGGAGCTAAAGGTAGATAGGTCAAACAAGGAGATATATTGGCCAGGTACCAACTACTTAAATCAGAATATAACGTTTATCAGGTTTCTATCGAAATGTGATGCAGATGCAGTATTTTGAATAGACGTTCGATCAATTGCACGCACTAGTTACGTTGAGAGAGAAATATTACATAAAAATACTGTAAATCATTTTGTTTTTTTTATATGTAGACTAGACTGAATATCCTTGCATAAATTATTGTTTGAAAGATGTTACCTCGCTGCTTTTTTTGCCATTTTCATTTTTTCTATATAAGAAATAGAAGCAAACGAAATAGTATTTTTCTTCAGATACAAATGTTACCTACTTTACACCATTACCATCATTGAAAAAATGAGCTTCTTATTTTACTTCAAGATAAAAATATTAAAAAAATATAAGTTGAGTTCGAACAAAAAGTCCATGGCTCTACGCCATATATAGAATGAAGCACAGATTGTGCATCCACCCAAAGCAAAACAAGTTATATAATGTTAATTAGACTTAAGTTTATGTACATTAATTAACACTTATTACTGTTCAAATGATGAGTATCGTTTATACACTGTCGGCGGTAGAGCATATTTAAGATATAAAACAATAAACGATACATTCTCCTATTCCAAACTTTTGTGTTTTGAATTGTTCATATATTATGTCAATTTAACGGTAATTTATAGATATTCTTAATATGGCAACGCTGTTTCACCATCAAAGTCCTATTATTTAACATTTGCGCTAGCCAAATACTTGTGAAGAGGTGATGTCAGGTCGTAACCTTTAAGTTTGACTAAGATGTTTGTCTAAGGATATACACAGAAAAAGTAAACGTTGTGTCAATGATACTATTTAAGAGTAAAGGTCAGCCTACAAAGTTGACTATGTGATAAGATGTGTGATTTTAAGCATATTTTGAAGATTTGATTATATATAAAACAGTATTTTCGAAATAAATTGCTTGTTTTGTGTAAATATTTGCAGAATGGATAAACACCAACAACAATTTATAAGAAAAGTAGTGGATGTAAATTATTAACTACCATTTAGCAATTTAATAATTTATCAATTTTCGATATTTCTGCTAATATTTTCAATTTGAAGGTGACTTTTATTCTAGTACTCCATTGTGTGAAAAAGACATTTACAAAGATATATTAATAAAAACAACATCTGTGTTTAAGTACAACAGCAAAATTTGTGTAGTGCGACTTGAGAAAATCGTTAATATACTGCTGTTGTCGGTTCTTCAATAAATGCATTGCCCTTTCTTCAATAAATGCATTGCCCTTAGTATATTTGTATGATATTCAATTGTTCAATCATTATATGCAAAAAAAATTGCAATAAAGAAAATGAATTTATTGATTTCACACTGTGAAAATTAATTAGGCATATTCTGACAACATGACACCAAAAAATATACATAAATTTAGAATATACAATACCAGGAATTCAGACCGAGGGAAATGAAAGATGAATACTCACCGACAGTAGAAGTTGACAGTGGTCTTGTTTATGGCGGTGTCCAAATTACAAAAAAACATTGCACCTGTCTGTCCACGAAAGATTGCATTATGCTTAAGTATATTGGTTGAAATATTTACTTTCAAACGAATGATCAATACGCTGATTGGAACATAGTATAGCATTTACTAGGATAGTGTTCTACCAAAAAATCTCATTCAAAGGGCATTACTTATATGTATAACGATTTTATGTATATTTGTTAGTTAAAGTTGCTCCACCGCTGACAGAATATAAACGATACCCCTCATTTGAACAATAACTGAGTTATAATCGTGTCTATGTATGTGTCTAATTAACACAAAACTGTTTTTGGTGGGTGCACAATCAGTACTTAATTCCATATACCTGTAGGTCATAGTGCCAAGGAATTTTTTCGTAACGCAATTAATTTTTCTAATATTTTATGTTAAATAAAGAAGCTCAAACTTTTAACTAGTGGTAATAGTGTAAAGTAAGTACCTTTTGTAACTGATCATGAGGAAAAATACTAATTTGTCTGCTCCTGTTTTTGATGGGGAAATCTTTAAATGTATACATTCAACCACTGTATACTTTTTACTGTGTCTGGTATGTGATCTTAACATGGAAAACAAGCCAAATGAATGGTTTTTTTTGTCAATAACTGATGTTTGCATTTAATTTGATTTATATTGTGTATTGATTTTAAGGTCACCTTCAAAGAAGTTTCAAAATGACCTATTCTAGTTGTTTTCCATTTGTCATCTGTTTCCATGTCTGAATTCTGTGAAACCCCTACACCAATTTATGTGTAACTAAAGTTTTGAAGATTGTTTTTCTCGATCTTAAGTCAACTATAACAGTACTAGTGTGATCTTAACACTATCTTTATTCTTCATTGCTATAAAGGTAATACCATTCTGACTATCAGAGTTATCTCCCTTCTTTTGTAATGGAATAAAACCAAGGGAAGTAACTGTGATAGGACAATCTTGTACAATTTCCATTATTGTATTCACTTCAGATACATTGTAGACCTATACATAGAAATGTATGGGGAATTCAATTTAAAAAAAAGCCAGAATAAAAATAAGTGAAGTATACAGTATACATGTCATGTATGGGTCTGTTGATACAATGTTATTAACCATTAAAAGGTAATACAAATATACTAGTCAAAGTTAATACTGTAATTAAATCGTGGTTTCAATATCAAATAAGATGTTTCCACACAGCACGCTGTGCTTCTGCAATACTTTTTATGTTTTATGTATAATCAAATTTGTTTTTAATCGCTGATTGTACCAATTTGTTATTATTGGTTAAAAAAAATTGGTTATAGCTTGTTAAAATTTGCATTATGCCAAGTTCATATTAAAAAAAAAACTTTTTACATTAATCATGTTTTGGATTTTTTTGTAGCAGAGCACTTGGATCATAGAAATTCTAATTGCTCCCCTGGCTTAGGGGCATATTACAGAACACATTGGTATAAAAGTTTACAATTGGAATGTTGATTTCAGGTGTAATGAACCCAGTAGTTATTCGAGGAGGTAAACGTTTAAACATTACAGTGCCATTTGTGTTGATGTTGTTTGCAACCAGTGCTTCATTTAAAAAGATGATTAATTGAGAATAGGTGGGTCGATTGGTTTGCCATTTGGGATTTTTGACAACGTTGTCTGCAATGTAAACTTATAAAAAGATTGATTTATTGAGGTTAGTATGGGTCGACTGGTTTGCCCGTTGCCAGAATAATTTGATCGACTGAGCCATTTGGGGTCTTTGACGTTATGTTTCTATAGGATTGCACTATAAACTGAGCAAAAATTCAATAGAAACTTAATACGAACAAAGCATGAAGTCTCCCAATACACACACAGGAAAATGACCTAACTGTAGACAATAACGACAACGGTTAAAGTTGCATGTTTGTCAAAGTGATGGTAAGCGTGTCTGGACTATTTAGTGAGCATTTCCCAGATTTCGGAGAACAGCAAAGAGGTGTACGTTATCAAGTCCTTAATCATGACTAGTCAACTTTAGGTCCGAAATATCCTGATTTACCAGGTATACTAGTGTAAGGTATTATCATTTCGCATCATTAGAAGAAGAATACGAAAAGTAATGAAGATCATTTTCCATCGTAATCGCTGGTCTCAAGGCGCATAAAATTGCATACAAATTCTACGTCATGGTTCATACTTGTAAAATAAAATTTTGATGAACAATTAGATTTGAACGAAATACAACCTCTTTAATCAAAGTAGATTAACAAAATAAAAGTTCTATGAAGTGAAATGATTTTAAATAACCATATTCTATTGTTCTTCGATAAATTTACAACCAGCAATCATGTAAAAACTTTCTTATCGCGATACTGATTTTGTAACGTGGGACAATTACTGGATATACTGTATGGTACACGTGAACCAACTTTTTCCCCGTGTTATTTACGCCACTATTTATGTTTATTTCCGCGAATGCATATGAACCTCGCTAATATTGATATATATATTTGCATTTAATTTTCAAATTCGAGAAAGTTCATCTTCGCGAAATTTTTGAAATTAAAATCGCGAAACTTAATAGCCGCGAAAAAAGTTGTTTAACAGTACCCCGAAAATGAAAACACGATGTGAATTACGATAATACAAATGCCAAATTTACTTGCAACATAAACAGCAAATATATTACCACTAAGTGTATAAACCCGCATATATTCACACACGCTCTCGTTTAAATTAACAACTAAGTCTAGTGCTTCACTTTCTGACGACAGCATCAAAACAACACATCTCTTTTCCTAGTACAAGTGTTGGTGTTGCGTTTCAATGGATCCTGAACACGATGCTCCAGAAGTGCTTAGACCGTACATAATCAGTTATCTGCATCGCTATGTAACAAACAACCTAAGGCATTACCAGTGACAAAATATTTACTTGATTATCTTTCACCTGCTAATTCTAATGTCACATGCTAATTTCACAATGCTAACACACCTTACAATCAAAGTTATTGTTTTTAATCATCCACACAATCAGATACTACCGTGTCGGTTTGTATTCAATATGACGTCTGATATAATACTGATTACCGACGTGTACGGTAATCAAAGTTATTGAAGCCATTATGGAAGTTTAGTATGTGTCATACGTAAGGTCACAGGAGTTACCCCCCTTTGACAGTAGTTAATAATTTAGAGTTATCTCGCTTTGCATAGGAAAGCATTGTATAGAACGTTATCCCAGCATGCTAAGTTAACATCCGGTCATCGACAGATTAGCAAATAAGAGGCACATGCTTGCAGAGAATTTTAATTTGTACTGATCGGATTTCTTAAGTATGCCAAGAGGTCTTGGAATTAGGAAGCGGCGAGGTCCCGGGGTGGCTTTGTCTCCGCCCCCAGAGAAAAGAAAAGGGGGAAGGCGAGCAGTTCCCCTCCCAAAAAGGACGGAGACCGCCGCTGGCGAGACCCGGAGGGAGACTCCACGTGGTCAGCTGCCAGAGGTACCAGTAGTAGAGCTAGAGGAGGTGCAAGTGGAGGATGGGATCACAGGTATGGGCATAGAGCCCGAACCGCAGATGTTATTAAATGTACATGATAATGGTTACAATAATAGCACTACCCCCGAGATCGAAATTATCCCCCTGGAGTCCGACTCCATCGGTGACCATGTGCCCCGGGCTATAAAACAAAAAATCTGGGGTCACGAGTATATAAATTTGGCCCTTCTTTTAAAGGGCTACTCAGAATTGAATGACTTTTGCACTAGTGCGCCGATGGTTGTCGGATCCAGTGGGATGATAGAGACCCGCCCCCCTACTTGTAAAGAAAAAATACCAAATGTGGAGAAATGGACAGATGCTTTCCACATTTATATGTCCATTTATTTGGAAAGATTCCCCGCTAAGGTACAGGAACTTTTGCAGTATGTAAAAACAATACGTGGGGCAGCTTGTCAGGGTGTGCCGGGGGGTTGGCGAGTGTATGATGAGCAATTTAGGGCTCGTCTTAGTCAATCTCCTGGTTTAGCATGGAACCAAATTAATTCAAACCTTTGGCTCCGGGTAATGACCCCTCAAGCCGGTGGAATGGGGAAGAACAATGTGGTCAAGGGAGGTAACAAGGAGTGGGGTGGGAAACATTCCAAGCCATCACCTTGCTTTGGCTTCAATAGGGGTAAATGTACGTATAGTAACTGCAGGTACACTCATGTTTGCAGTATTTGTGCTGCTGACCATAGTGCATTGCAGTGCACTAAGTCTTTTCGGCCCTCAGATGCAAGTTCCAGTCAGGGAAAAAACCCCCATGGCAGTGTCCAGTCTGGGAAAAACCCCAATAAATAGTAAAAAATTAAAACAGGAATTGCTTGATTACCCAAACCATCAAATCACACAGGAGCTTGTTGATGGTTTTTCAGAGGGATTTCCTTTGCATTATCAGGGTATTAGGGAGGATACTGATTGTTTAAATTTAGGTTCAGTCAGACAGAATGTCAATATGGCCCTTAAAAAAGTTCAAAAAGAGGTGGATCTTGGAAGGGTTGCCGGTCCATTTAAGGAAAGACCTTTACCAAATTTGAGACCTTTGGGTCTGATTCCAAAGAGTACACCGGGGGAGTTTCGTTTAATCCACCACTTGTCACATCCTAAAGATAATTCAGTTAATTCTGGTATCGATTCGGATTTGTGTTCTGTTCAGTATACCAAATTTGATGCGGCGATTGAATTGGTCCAAAATTTAGGTCAAGGGGCTTTATTAGCAAAATCCGATATCAAATCAGCTTTTAGGTTACTGCCAATATCTCCACAAGACTTTGATTTATTGGGATTTAAGCTTCAGGGTTATTATTATTTTGATAAATGCTTACCGATGGGATGTTCATTATCATGCAGCTTATTTGAGAAATTTTCAAGTGCTTTAGAATGGATAGTTCAAAATAAATCAGGAAAACGATCTGTATTACATTATCTTGATGATTTCCTTTTTGGAGGTAAAGCTGGTTCCACCCAATGTAAGGATTTATTGGAATGTTTCTTAGCTTCTTGTGAAAACCTGGGAGTCCCTATTGCTGAGGAAAAGACGTTTGGCCCTTGCACTGTGTTATGTTTCCTAGGTTTAGAAATTGATACTGTAAATCTTACAATTAAAATTCCTGCAGCTAAAGTAGTTGAGATTTGTGAGAAGCTAGAAAATGTGTTCTCAAAGCAGAAAGTAACTTTAAGGGAAATGCAGTCGTTGATTGGGGCATTACATTTTGCTTGTAGGGCTGTAAGACCTGGGCGGATTTTTTGTCGACGTCTAATTAATTCAATTAAGGGTTTAACTCAGCCCCATCATCGCATTCGGGTTACTGGGGAAGTCAAGCAAGATATTGAGGCATGGTTATATTTCTTTAAGGGTTTTAATGGAGTTTCAGTGTTTCTAAACAAGGAATGGGAGAGTTCTCAGGATTTGTGTTTGTACACTGACAGCGCCGTGGGCCCAGGAATGGGGTTTGGGGCCTTTTTTAATGGTAAGTGGTGTTTTGGAGTATGGCCAGTCAAATGGCATGATCAGGGTTTAACCAGAAGTATTACACTGCTTGAATTTTTCCCAATTTTAGTGGCCATAGTTGTTTGGGGGGAATTACTAACTAATAAAAAGATATTGTTTAGGTCAGACAATACAGGAGTTGTAAGCATCATTAATTCTCTAACATCTAAGTCAGATCTGGTTATGAAACTAGTCCGGTCATTTGTTTTGAGATGTTTAAAATTTAACATATTGTGTAAATGTTCACATATCCCTGGTGCTGATAACACTGTTGCTGATTCAATTTCACGTTTGCAGTGGGGACAGATTCTTCCAGTTAGCTACAGGCGCAGAACGGGAGCCACATGTGGTGCCAAACCATCTATGGGAAATCTTCAATTAGTGATTGAGACTTTAATTCAGGGTAGTTTGTCCAATAATACTAAGCAGGCATACAGTACAGGCCTGTCATCTTTAAAAAAAATTCCGAGAGTTATACAGGCTATCTGAGATGTGGCCTGTGCCTATCAATCATTTGCTACAATATGTGGCTTATTTATCTATCAGTGGAGCATCCCCTAGCACTACACAAACTTACTTGTCAGGTATAAGTTACCACCACAAAATTAAGGGGTGGGGGGATCCTGCAAAACAATTTTTAGTACAGAAAGTTATGGAAGGTTATAGGCGTACAAAGGCATCTCCTGATGTGCGAGCTCCAATTACCTTAGATATCTTAAGGAAGATTGTAGGTGCATTACCGTTTGTTTGCACTTCAACATATGAAACAAGTTTATTTCGTGTGGCCTTCCTGTTAGCCTTTTATGGCTTTATGAGGGTTGGTGAACTTACTAGTACTGCTAATTCAGATCATGCAGTGGGACTATCAGATGTGTCTTTAAATGATCAGGAGGTGACATTAAAACTAACCCACTCAAAAACAGATCAGACAGGTAAGGGTCATATTTTGGTTATCAGTGCTTGTCCAGATTTATCATTGTGCCCGGTTAAGGCAACATCAGCATTCCTTAGGATACGTCCTAAATCTCTAACTCGTGAATTTCTTTGCCATGCTAGTGGAAGGTCATTGTCGCGTTACCAATTTTCAGCAGTTTTGAAGAAAACATTGCAGTTCGCTAATGTCCCAGCTGCCAATTTTAAAACTCACAGTTTTCGCATAGGGGCGGCGTCTGCGGCTTCGTTGCAGGGAACTTCGGATGAACAGATAAAAGTGCTGGGCCGCTGGAAGTCGGCATGTTTTCAGAGATACATACGTATTAGTGCTCCAACATTGTTATGCCGTTAGCTGTTTATTACTGCTTGTTTAAGGACATACTTTAATTTACCAGTAGCGTTGTTCGTTTTTGTGTATATGCTGTAATTAATTAGAGTAGGACAGATGCTAATATTGTAAGTTCATTACAGATGTGTGGATCATTGGGTCTTCATTAGTTTATTGGGCAGAGAAGAGGGCAATACAGAGACTGAACAACAACCTTCGTCTTGAGAATATTAAAGTAGACATTACATGGACAGGTATTCGGGGTATGCATTGGCGGGATTTAATCCCTAAGGTCCGTCAGATGTTGTCAGTGAGTCAGGCAGGTCCCCCTTCTATGATGATATTACATTTGGGCTCCAATGATTAGTTGACCCTCATGTTAGTTGACCGCTCTGTCCTGGTGTCGATGTTTTGTTAGGTTGTTTTGGTTGGCTGGAATTTGAGAGTTCAGAGAAAGCGGGCAATTGCAAATGATACAGAAATATCTTTTGATTGTGCTCGTAAGGATGGTACTCATTTGCTGATATTGTAATGATATATTATACTGATTTTCAATCAGCACTTGAGACATTCGTGAAAACAAATGCTACGCTACCGAAGACTGTCCTGGTCTGGTCAGATGTTTTGTGTAGGTTGTTTTGGTTTGGGGCTGGGAATTTGAGAGCAGTTCAGAGAAAGCGGGCACGGATAAATAGGAAAGGTAGAAAAGTAGTGAGAGCCTTTGGGGGAAAAAATCATACACCATACAGAAATATCTTTTGATTGTCCAGACCTGTTTCGTAAGGATGGTACTCATTTGTCTGATATTGGTAATGATATATTTATAACTGATTTTCAATCAGCACTTGAGACATTCGTGAAAACAAATGCTATAGTTTTTTAGCTGCTAAAATTAAAGGGCGTAGGGCATTGGTTGTTGCCAGATTGGGGCAGTAAGCTTTGCTTTCTGTTTGGCGGAATTCTGGCAAGTTGGCGGCAGCATGTGTCAATAAGCAAATTCCCCTTTCATTTTTAAGTGGTACGGGTATCCAGGGTAGGTCTGCTTGGTTTCCCAAGGGACATAACTCAGGAGGAAAAGTGATAAGGGGAGGTAACTCTGCAAGAGATGGATGATAGATCCAAGTTTGGGTGTTGGCTATGGGAGCCATCACAGTGTTTCATAGGCAACTGCTTGGAGCACACCAGCATGGTGTGTGCTTACACAAGAGTTGTGTTCGCCTGGTTTCCCAGGGAACAGCCCTATAGTGTTGCTGTTTGTTGCTCATTATGCTGGTGGGCATTCAGCTTGGTGCTGTTTGTCGGGTAACCATGCAGGTGAGCATTCAGCAGTTTGCTGTTTGCTGGACACTATGCTAGTGGGCATTCGGCTGGAGATATCAGTCTCTTGTAGAGTTTCAGGTATATATAAATATATATGCTTGTTGGCACATGCTGCTGCTGTCTGGTTCAAAAAATCTGTGGCCGTATCCCAGCAATGAGTTTGTGTTGTTTGTATGGAATAAGGGTCTTGAAATAATGTGTTTGGAATCGCATTTCAAGTGTAAACCGCACAGGACTACAATGTACTACATGTAGTATGTATGATTTAGGACTTCTTTTTGGCCCCAAAGTCAATATTACTATGTTTAGAAATTAAGGTGCCGTATTTAAAAAAATCAGCACATCCTTCATTCAATTATAGTGAGAGATCTAATAATTTGACAACTTTAGTTACCATGGTAACCATCCAAAACATGCGTTAATCAAGTAATGTTTTGTCCATTAAAAAAAAATTATGATAACACATGTATAATAAAAAAACCAACTTGAACATATAGAGGACACAATCCATACATCGTTCTATCAATGTAACCGCATGTTGAGGTGTTTGCTACTGGGGTCAAACTTGTCCTCTCGAAAGTCATATAATACAACGCGTTAGATAAGACACATTTCTGGTAATGTATGATCAAAGACATTTTTATTTACATTTGGTGAGGTCATGACCATATGATACTTGGATGTTACAGGTCATCGTCCTTAACGACGTGAGTTGGCACCACCTCCAGTAAGCACTGTGTCCATCGTGTTAGGGTAACTACAATTAAATACAGAATATTCACTTTCAAAAGCAAGTTTTACTTAAAATTATTATAGATCCCTTAAAGTTATGTGTTGGAAACCTTTTGTGTGTTCTTAATTTAAAATGTATGTGTGCTTACCAAACAATAGTGAAAATATCAAAGTTTCGTCCTCACTCGATGAAAAATAATTGGTATTCATCAAGAAACAAAATATATCCTCTACGTATTATATAAAACTCTATTTATGACTTTCATAGTGATCCATGTATGAATAGTATTCATATACATTATAGTCTAAGAATACGAATACATTTTTCACTTCAACAACCCGTATTTTCTTACTCATTTAATTTTATTGAACTTGTGTATAATGTCCAGCGCGTCATTGGTACTTTCGGTTTGACAACAGTTTGCTAACGCTGCTTATGCAAGACATATTTCAATAGAACTCTAGATACAATGTGTTTTTGACATGAAATCTCTGACTTTGACGTTAACCATCCATTATTATTTTTTGTTTGTTTGTTTTTTTGTTTTTTGTTTGTTTTGGGTTTTTTTTCGTTTTTTTGTTTGTTATATTCCCCTGCATAAATGCTTTCGATTTAATATAATATAATAAAAACACTTACCAAGACCAGGGATTTGGAGTTTAAAATGAACCATCGGTATATACACCAGGGCCCCAAGACCTAGGAAAGCCAGGGCGTAAAGGAATTCTACTTTAGGGTTCTGTAGAAATGGGGCTATCACAAGGTATATACATATCAGTAGTACGAATACTGGTATCACCAGGGGTAACTGTAATGGAAACAATACCACAAACATTGATTTAGTATCAAAAACAATTATCAGGGGTAACTGTAATGGAAAAAATACCACAAGCATTGATTTGATATCAAAAACAATTATCAGGGGTAACTGTAATGGAAAAAATACCACAAGCATTCATTTGATATAAAACAATTATCAGGGGTAACTGTAATGGAAAAAATACCACAAGCATTGATTTGATATCAAAAACAATTATCAGGGGTAACTGTAATGGAAAAGACCCCACAAGTATTGATTTGATATTAAAAACAATTATCAGGGGTAACTGTAATGAAAAAAAATACCACAAATATTGATTTGATATAAAACAATTATCAGGGGTAACTGTAATGAAAAAAATACCACAAGCATTGGTTTGATATAAAAAAACAATTATCAGGGGTAACTGTAATAAAAAAAACTCTAATAAATCCGATACTAGTAACTTTACATGTATCCAATATCACAAGCTGTTGGTCGGGAGTCTGCTTACCAGTTATAAAATTCTGTAACCGATTTACGGATTATATACATTGACATCCAAAACTTTTTACAAATATACATTAAGTACAGAGATATGTAAATATTTCCAATACACGCATCAGTATATATAGTTTATCGACTTATTTATCTTCTCGAACTCATTGACTAACTAATTGCTTTTGTGAAAGTTTTCTTCGAGATAAATTGTCATTTCTTTTAACATTAGTAACATAACTTTTGGTGGGAAGTGTATATGTGTCTCTCTGTTTAATTATTACGGAAAGTTCAATGCATGTTAACCTAAGTTACATGCACAGTATATAATATTGATACGATATCCGAGGGGGAAGAAACATGCTAATGTTATTAATCTTTGTAATAGAATACTGACGCCATTGTCTGTTACCAACATAATCAGCCTATCCCGCTATCTCTTTCTTCTATCTAATCTGTTCCTATTTTTAAGAAAACTAATTATGGTGATTTGAAATATAAAGCTATCTAATAATGTTTGGATCTAACGTGATTTAACGTGTGTCTGACCCTCTTGCTAATATGACAATAAATTATGTTTAAACTAAAATATCGTATAGCTGGATGTTTCGCGGGTAAAATGAATAGTGATTTTAATTTAACTCAAGAAAAAATAAATCTCTACAAAACAAAAATCTTTGCGACATTAATAATATCCTGCGAAATCGCAAAAAAAATCCCTGTGAAAATTGCCGACTATACGGTAGGAACACCATGCAATCTGATATAAAATAGGCACTACCTATAACTGATTTATAAAAACAACAAAATAATGGAAATATCAGATGACAACAAATTTATTTTTTAAAGTATTGAATTGATAATGGCGGTTAAAAGAAAATATGGCTGTTATGTTAAAAACAATTCCTAATGGCAACTAAAGTTGCAAAACAAAGCATAAAATCTACCATTTCGATAGATCATATCATAATGAACATCCCCGAAATGCTATTGAGAGGAACGCGAGTACAAGCGTCTATAAAATTGTGCATTTTAAGGGATGTGATGACAAAGATATGCATTAAAAGTTCTTTACCTTGATGACTCGTTCAGCATCTTTCATTTTCCATCTGAGTATAATAACAGCGACCATTGCCATTCCATAGAAAAGCCAGGAGAGGAAGTTCAGTAGGTTGAGAAGAGTAGCAATCTCTGCGGGGATCATGTAAATCATGCTTAAGGTCGTCTGATAGCGAAAAAAGGAATGACCGAGGATAGAAACATTTTCAAAAAATATCCAAATTTACAGCAAAAAACACAACTGCGATTAACCGTTTCTTCTTTAAAGTTACACTCTTTTTGTTTACCTTTTCTGGTGTCTCTAGTATAACCAATTGATGAATATTTTTTGTTTATGTACGTGCCAGGGCTTACCCAAAGTATTTGAATAATTGGCTTGCCATTTGTCTTTACTTCACAATCAATACCTACCCACAATGGCATAGAGCTCTGTAATATGCAAATCATTCTTGACATTTTTGTTTCTGTTTTAACTTTCTTAAGTAACTTCTTATTCACAATTTGAATAAAAAATCAATGAATATATAATCTGTAAACTGTACTAAATCAAAAGTGTAAGGGTAAGAACAAATGTATAGTGTTGACAGAACTCACAAGAAGCAGGACGGAAGGTAATGGAATCCGACTTTTGACATGGATGTATGAACACAGCTCAGGCATATGGTTTTCTCTGGCAGCCTGGAACAACAAGCTACTCAAAACAATGACACAATATCAATACCAGTAAGGAATCTCATATATTCAAATTGTATACCAGATAGTAGATAGCCAACATTTTTTTTTTGCTTAATTTAACAAACGAAACTTTGACTACACTAACCGTGAACTTGTGAAGCTGCTCCCATTGCTGGAGCCGTATACGGAACAGATGACGACGATGGGTATGAGGATGACAGCCGGCGGTATCACTTGTTCCGCCCAGGTCTGAAACGTAAGTGTTTTAGGCTATACTGGTAGTTGTGTATTTTTTTCCAATATTGTGTCCGCATGCTGAACGGTTTATAGTTCACAAGGATGAAAAGCAAACCCAAACATTTTTTTTATCTGAGCAATAAAATAAAAACATGTGAATCAGAGCAATAACTAGAATGGTATTTGAAAAAGTTTAAAGTAATGTGTTGTTGATTTTTTACAGTGCTATCTGTTGTGGTAGATCATCTCTGTGTTACTTTATATGATATATCGTATTTCTCCTTATTATGGAAAGCACAAAAAAGTTTATATAAATTAATAAAATAAGTTCAATCAATAAAGATACAAGTCATAATAAATGTTGAGAATAATGTGTGAAAGGGTAGGTGAAATAATATAAGACTGAGTTAAAAGTGATGAACAAAAGTTGAAAGAGTGACCTAATGTGTGAGGCTATATGTTGTGATGTGGCTGACCCTAGGTTTCCAACCTCGGCAGCTCTCCAAATAAAATTTGTTTGTTTTGAAAAAAAAAAAACTAACAATGCGAGACAGAGTCCAGGAGACATACCCATATGTCACTGTCTGACTATTTAAAAAATAATAATTCGCCTGAATGTCTCCTTTATTTTGCGAGTATTTATTGCAACAGATGCAAAATGTAATAATGATGTAATAAAACATTTTAGTTTATTTCTGTGTAACTATTATGTACATTTACTTTTAAAGTCGAACATTTTTTCTGAACCAACCTGTACGTACCACTCCCACTGCCCATGACGATAGAAACTCGGTTTTATTCAGTACTGCGAGATAGGAGGCGTTGACCAATAGGTAAACAATGGTGACAAGTATTACCGAGATCACGATGGCTAGAGGCAGGTTCCTGGAAAATATCAACGCGTGAGAAATGTCAAAAATGATCTTTATCACTTCTTTACTATATACAGTAAAGACGATGATAAAATGAGATTGCACTTTAAGAAATTTGGAATAGAAAATCGATTCGTTTCCATAAAAAAATAAACACATTTAAAAAAAAGTAATTTGAATAGAAGAATTGTTTTTATTAATCACGCGACAAAACTCCCTATAAATAAGAAATTAACTGAGTATTGCAATAGTGTATTACTGTAAAGTTTATTCGTTATACAGAATAGATGTACTTTAAAACATACCTCTTCGGTTTTTGAATTTCCTCTGTTACAAAATTTAGTCCTCCCCTATAAGAAAGAAAATCTAATTTTATTTAATTTTTCAATAAAACACATAAAACAGTTTTGCTAAGTGTTAGGATTTATCTTTAAGTAACTGCAGCTTGCCTGCTAGAAAGCTACCTTACACAAAGGATTTTATTTATAAACACATATTAACATGAGTATTGCTTACGATAATATCATATAAGCACTGTGGTTTGAAGCATCAACTTCTACGTTTGAGTTTGACGTATAATTATTGACGAAATGTATGTTCCTATATTTACTCTCACTAGTTTTGAATTTCTTAATATTCTCGTACAATATTGTGTACTCTTTTATCCATTTACCATCCATCATAAGCCCAGAGACCGCTGTAAACCGCCAATGCCACATTCTGTACATCGTCTGTCGTACCTTCAAACCCAGTCACCAGACTTCCATATTTCCCTAAAATAATTAGTATTATCTTATTGGTACATGTATATTTGCTCATTTATGAGCCACAATTGTTAATATAATATTAGTATTCTGATTCAAATTTTGGTTTGTATTGTTCTATTCATAATATATATATCAATACAGATGTAATTCAGCATTTTTTGAAAGCCAAACGATTACGCTGTAGACCAGTATATATACTTCACAATGATATATGGTTTATAAAATTGCCTTTCTTCTTCTGTACATATGCCATCATTACTAAGCAACTTTAAAACAGATGTAATGCGTTAAAACAGTTCAACCTTTAAATTCTCTCATACATTTTTTTTCACTTATTTATCTAAATCTAACATCCGGGTCGGTAACTAACCTTGCGACATCCATATTATCCCTCCGATCATTATAACCACCAACCCCATCAGTTTGACGAACGTAAAGAAGATCTGTACCCGAGCTGTGAGTCGTACGCTGATAGAGTTGGTAATGGCCACTGATACTACAAAGGTTTCGAAGAAATCAAATCAATAGATCGTGGTATGAAGCAATCTTCAATCACTTCATATTTACTGTATAGCAGGTTATTTTCGCGGGGATTATACCTTTGAGATTTCGCGGTCATTTCTATGATCATAAATATTTGAACCGTGAAATATTGAAAATGGTAACTATTTATTATATACCCTTAAAGCCAGATTGCTTTTTGACCGCGTAAATAACCGGTTATACGGTATTGGAAGTAGATATTGGGCTACGTTATTTGATCTTTCAAAGTCTCTTGCCTTTCACCGGCAGAATTGCGCTTTCAATTCATGTCAATGCATCCACTTAGTTTACATTTTTGTATGTACTGTTATACTGTAAACACACTTAGTTCAGCACAGTTTAATTTTAGCGCAAGCCCTGTAAATTATCATTTATTAGATATAAATAAGTGCATTTCGGTGGTACCCGTTTACAAAATTTACCGCTGTACATGAATTAGCGCTTCAAATACAGCACATAAATCACTAAAATAAAGCCACCGCTAAAATACGTTCAGCTACAGTATTCGTTTTGCTCTCTGCTGAATAGTGTTGTGATACTATTTGTCGTTTCAGATTGTATTGTTCATTTAAAATTCCCGCAAAACTAGGTCATGGTGTGAATGGCTTATGGAGAGTTGCTTTAACCAAATGGATGACGTTTTGATATCATGACTGAACAACGTATGCGCGATTCGTTTGTTTCAATAAAATATGTTTAAACTATATCCGAGTTCCTGTTGGATAGTGGTTATATTTTATCCGTTAACCAATGTTTTTTCTCTGGTAATTTATCTTGATACATGTAATTGTTAACAATAATACCACAAATTAACGTAGCGAAGTGATCAAATCGTCGTCATCATGCCTTAAAGCAAAATATATGTAAATCAACAATAACTTGGATACTCACATACAGCTGTAGTTGCTATGACCTTTTTTATGTTTGTCGACTGACTACAATCATCAAGTATTACTTCTGATAGATACTCAGCTAATGTGAGAGCTTTCACTGTCATTGCACCCGGCATTACTGCTAATGCCTGACACCAAACATACATAAAGGCCACGAAAGATCCGTAAGTCTTCAGAAAGTACGCATGCTCAGCACCCGACTTCCGGATTAGCGTTCCAAGTTCAGCATATACCAGTGCGGCTGTAAAACAATGTAACCAACCGATTTAGTAAAAAGATTATCAGATAACGCAAAATACCTTGTTTTTGTAAAGTTATTGAAGTGTTACGATCTGCACGACAGGTACATAACTGTATATGATGTAACTAAACATTGATATTGCCTCTCTAGACAATTTTATTGATTTGTTTGAAGAACGGTTTAAAATATTCTGTAATCTCTTAACATATTTCTTTTTTTTTTCATTTGGATGATTACAGTTATAACATACACATCCTTTGTATAACGATGTAACAAAAGAAAATCATGAATTGTGAAACTGTAAAACAAAACCGTACCAATAAATTGACGAAAGAAACTATTGCGTAAAAAGGAAAAAATATGACTTCAAATTACACGCGCTATATTTTATATAATCACAAGTAATTAATACACTTTCTAATTACCACACAAGGAGATGACGCCACACAGAGCCCAGACCACCAGACACAAGCCAACAGATCCTGTTTTAGCCAAGACATTCCTGGGGGATATAAAGATACCTGATCCTGGAAAAGATGAAATTTTCATGGAAAAGGTATTAAGTATTTGTGTTTCATTCATAGCAGATGACAAATAATATAACAAAATGGATTTGCATCATATCTCTTTCTTGTTTTGTGATTTTAAGAGCCAAATATATTGTTAATTGGAGACGATAAAATTTAAATTGTTGCCATAAGTCAGTCATAATATCCCTTCATTCATTTGTTATCATCTACCTTTGTTCGTCAGCCATTATCCCCCTTTGATCGTCAGTAATTGTTTACTTTTGTTCATTAGTTATTGTCTTTCTTTGTTCGTCTGTTATTGTCTCCCTTGGTTCGTCAGTTATTATCTTCCTTTGTTCGTCAGTTTTTGACTCCCTTTGTTCATTAGTTATTGTCTCCCGTTGTTCGATAGTTATTTTCTTTCTTTGTTCGTCTGTTATTGTCTCATTTTATTCGTCAGTTATTGTCTCCCTTTGCTCATTAGTTATTGTCTCCCTTTGTTCGTCAGTTATTTTCTTTCTTTGTTCGTCTGTTATTGTCTCATTTTGTTCGTCAGTTATTGTCTCCCTTTGTTCTTTAGTTATTGTCTCCCATTGTTCTATAGTTATTGTCTCCCTTTGTTCGATAGTTATTGTCTCCCTTTGTTCGTCAGTTATTACCTCCTTTTATTCGTCAGTTATTGTCCCCCCTTGTTCGTTAGTAATTATCTCAATTTGATCGTCAGTTATCATCTCCCTTTGTTCGTCAGTTATTGTCTCTCTTTGTTCTTCAATTATTGTCGCCCTTTGTTCGTCAGAAATTATCTCCCTTCGTCATTTATTGTCTCTCTTTGTTCGTCCGTTATTGTCTCCCTTTGTTCGTCGTATTTATCATTGACAAAAAACCTTTATGAATTATCATGACTGTGTACTATATAAAAAACTCTTTTATGCTTTATTATGTAGTTATTTGATTTCGCAGGGAAAACTGTTTGCGCATTTGCAATTGTTCATAAGCTATCTTGTTATTAGTTTTATTTTATTTGCGAGTATTTACATTTTCGAAAATTTAATAGATCTCGAATATAGCGAAATAATACCAAAAGTAATAAATGTTTTCCTGGTATGAAACAAAATCGACAAAAATAGATATGCAATGGTATCTTTAATATTGAGACGTGTTATTCAAAACCACGAACACCTTATTTGTGGGAGGCAAACACGGAGAAGATTGGGGTTACATTTTACTAGCTGGAACATCACGTTGGTTTATACTGCAAATATCATGTCAAAGCCACGAATACGTAGTTCAGCAACATTATTACATCGTAGGCCGAGATAATAATATACAAGAATAGGGTAGAAACAAACAAACCATTAGCACAGAGGCTTATGAAGAACAGATAACGTTAAGCTAGGGTTACTTAGAAGTCAATGTTCTAGACTCCACTGACAAGCTTGGGATTACAATTACGGGTCAAATTTAAATAAGTCATCAATGCGTTGATAAGGTGGAAATGAGGACAAAACACCACTTAACATTCCATATCTGATCGGGAATACTTATTTTTCCACGACTAGAAGTTTGTTTGTGCTTGTAAAAATGATACTACTCATGTATTTGGCATATTATCTCTTCTTTTTATTTTGCCTAACGTTTTACTTGATTTGACCTCGAGATGACTGTTCGCTTCTGTGAGGTCTATCACCTACCCTAGAATAAAAACGTGATATTTTCTGAGTCTGCTTAATTATCGGTTGACATATGAATGAGATGACATGCGTGTCCGCTGTCAGTATAGTGTGGCCAAGCGGAGTACAATGATCGGTGTCTTTGGCAGCATATGCTTCCGTGAGACAACGTTTAAATGGGCCACAATTTCGTCCATGTTTAGATAATACCACAGCCGCCTACAACACACAGCAGCTAGCAGCACTATTGTTGTATACATGGGAGGTGGTCGTCCGCAGAGGACATAAGCTTTTTATAGAATATTAAGCATAACAAACCAAGACCTTGTCACGAAAATAAACAAAAATACTTTTTGCTACATATTTATCCATATGTTGTTTGTAAATAATGTATAATGAAAAATTCAAACAAACGACAAAGTTTAATTTGAATGGGACGATGTGATTTTTTTTTCACAACCATAAATGATCAAACAAAGGTTTTGTAAAATAACTGAAACATCCTTCTTTTTAACATAACTATTTTACAATTTTAAACTTTTTTATTTACACGAATTCAATATTTCATGTTTTTGTTCTTATCAACATTTCCACTAATTCAT
Organism: Argopecten irradians; assembly: GCF_041381155.1. NCBI lineage: Eukaryota > Metazoa > Mollusca > Bivalvia > Pectinida > Pectinidae > Argopecten > Argopecten irradians. The sequence continues at coordinate 31,412,969 of NC_091144.1, forward strand.
AAATTAGCGATAACGAACACCAAATGACAATCGTGCATTCATGAATACAATAATTAGAGAAACAATTGAATTTCAAACTAGGACTCCCTCGCGAAAGTTATTTACAGAAAACAGTACAAATTATATGCATACTTTTGTACGTTAAGGTCTAAATAAACACACTGTTGTGTCTATTAGTAGTGGGATGTCGGTAACATAATGGTAATGAGGGTTACGACCTTTTACAGACATTTAAAGGCTGATGACCTTGATGTCATGTTCTTTTTATGTTAAAATTGTCAATATTATCAAATACTTACGCTGAACATTTTAATGTTGTATTTATATAGACTTAGGTATTATCATATGTAAAAATGCATAAAGGGATAAATCAGTCTTAAAACGTATTGGAAGTTGCGTTTATATTGGCTATAAACCGGTTCTAATAAAAGCAGAAGTAGTTTGGTCACTGTGATCTGTGTACAAATGTCTACTCAAAAGCACGTTCACCGCCATTAAAAATGGTAATAGCTTTTTGTTTATTGTAAGCCGAACATGAACCCACACAAGTTGAAGAAGGCACGTTATGTCTGGAACTACTATTTGTGGTCTTTGCATAACTTACTGTAATTCGTCTTCGGTATGAGTAACAAAAAATGAGATTGGGTATGTACCAAAATTATATAGCTCCTCTTCAAACTTAACTTCCGCCGACCATTTTACGATTTATAGCAAATCACCTAGATGCCATGTAGTTTCATATGTGTTAACTCACCTATGATGCTACCAACTATAAAGGATATTGAACTTAATAAACCAAGTCGCCGCTTGACCCCAAATTTCTCTACGGTAACTTTGTTGGTAGTTTCTGACATCTTCCTGGTCCTTGTTGACTGTGTACAATTCCAGTCAGGGACAACACCAAGTGCCTGTAAATAATGATACTGATCATAACATTTCTAAGTGACATTTATTGATACACACACGTATTTTCAAATGTATTTTCACGTACAGAGAACAGAGAGAACAGACTTATCCCTTACAAAAACACAATTTTTGCATTGCTAATGCGATATCAAAAACTTTATGAACGAGGTTTTAAAAGCATCCTGCATTTAATCTCCACATTAAACTCTTACTGGAATACCTACAGATTACGTTTTAAAAGTTCTTCAATATTTTATCGCTCATTCAGAAATATAGATCTATTTGTAAGACAGCACCTTTGAAAATGTTTGTTCGGAAGATACCATTGTACACCTACCTTTAAAATCGTGTAAAACTCGATCAAACCTGTGTTGTGACGTTCATTCAATAACGAAAATATGACATGCATACATCTGTATTTTGTCTACATGCGGCTAGGCTGTACTGCAGTGGCATGGTACATCATATTGTCGGTGTAATAGGTACCACCCAAATGGTTTTATTACCGAATTAATTACAATGATAGAAACTTCTAATATATGCATGGACATTAAATTGGTATTGTGAGTGGAGCTAAAGGTAGATAGGTCAAACAAGGAGATATATTGGCCAGGTACCAACTACTTAAATCAGAATATAACGTTTATCAGGTTTCTATCGAAATGTGATGCAGATGCAGTATTTTGAATAGACGTTCGATCAATTGCACGCACTAGTTACGTTGAGAGAGAAATATTACATAAAAATATTGTAAATCATTTTGTTTTTTATATGTAGACTAGACTGAATATCCTTGCATAAATTATTGTTTGAAAGATGTTACCTCGCTGCTTTTTTTGCCATTTTCATTTTTTCTATATAAGAAATAGAAGCAAACGAAATAGTATTTTTCTTCAGATACAAATGTTACCTACTTTACACCATTACCATCATTGAAAAAATGAGCTTCTTATTTTACTTCAAGATAAAAATATTAAAAAAATATAAGTTGAGTTCGAACAAAAAGTCCATGGCTCTACGCCATATATAGAATGAAGCACAGATTGTGCATCCACCCAAAGCAAAACAAGTTATATAATGTTAATTAGACTTAAGTTTATGTACATTAATTAACACTTATTACTGTTCAAATGATGAGTATCGTTTATACACTGTCGGCGGTAGAGCATATTTAAAATATAAAACAATAAACGATACATTCTCCTATTCCAAACTTTTGTGTTTTGATTTGTTCATATATTATGTCAATTTAACGGTAATTTATAGATATTCTTAATATGGCAACGCTGTTTCACCATCAAAGTCCTATTATTTAACATTTGCGCTAGCCAAATACTTGTGAAGAGGTGATGTCAGGTCGTAACCTTTAAGTTTGACTAACTAAGATGTTTGTCTAAGGATATACACAGAAAAAGTAAACGTTGTGTCAATGATACTATTTAAGAGTAAAGGTCAGCCTACAAAGTTGACTATGTGATAAGATGTGTGATTTTAAGCATATTTCGAAGATTTGATTATATATAAAACAGTGTTTTCGAAATAAATTGCTTGTTTTGTGTAAATATTTGCAGAATGGATAAACACCAACATCAATTTATAAGAAAAGTAGTGGATGTAAATCCTTAACTACCATTTAGCAATTTAATAATTTATCAATTTTCGATATTTCTGCTAAAATTTAAATTTGAAGGTGACTTTTATTCTAGTACTCCATTGTGTGAAAAAGACATTTACAAAGATATATTAATAAAAACAACATCTGTGTTTAAGTACAACAGCAAAATTTGTGTAGTGCGACTTGAGAAAATCGTTAATATACTGCTGTTGTCGGTTCTTCAATAAATGCATTGCCCTTAGTATATTTGTATGATATTCAATTGTTCAATCATTATATGCAAAGAGTTGTAAAAATTGCAATAAAGAAAATGAATTTATTGATTTCACACTGTGAAAAATTAATTAGGCATATTCTGACAACATGACACCAAAAAATATACATAAATTTAGAATATATAATACCAGAAATTCAGACCGAGGGAAATGAAAGATGAATACTCACCGACAGTAGAAGTTGACAGCGGTCTTGTTTATGGCGGTGTCCAAATTACAAAAACATTGCACCTGTCTGTCCACGAAAGATTCTGAGCTCACATAAATAGATATGTTAATGTGCTAATTTGCATACCACTACGAATGAACTATACATGTTGTGTGTAAAACGTAAACTGGTCGACCCATGGTAAATATTGTTATACACATACGTATGCTAATATGTACTGTGATGGACGGTTTACTGGGCGTTTTGACATACATTTGGTTACGAGGTTACGAGGTCTTAAGGTGAAATGTTTGAGTATTAACCAAAGTCGTTGTTTCGTTAAATCCGTGATAGGTGCATCCTATTGGCTATACTAAACTAAAGTTAATTTATTTGACCTATGTTAAAATTGATAATTCATTAAAGTAAAATAAAAAAAAACACTGCAAAATAACAGATCATATATCTAAAAGAGGTATTCTATTAACCTGATGATTCCTATATGACAAAAGAATGTGTATTTCATACAATCGTTTATAGACCAGTTTCTTTACATAGTTTCCTCGTGATTTATAGTCTATTTACAGTTGCGGGTTTTCTTCTTTTTTTCTTTTTTTTCGGGAAGTCTAGAGTTCCTAGAGGAAAACAACTTCCCTATAATACTTTCAAACTTTATAAAACTTTAATTATTATTATTTTGCATCTTTGAATAGTTTTCACTGTCAGCTGCTTAATCATTCAACGTTTTTTAGAATATATTTTTTATATCCTCATATAAACGTGTAAATGCAGCATCCAGAGTCCGTGAAGGATCAACAATGTCTGATGATAATATGATTCAGAAAAAACGACTGGAACGAACCTCCTTATGATCTGTTGCTGTCAACATATACAGTTATTTCCCCGTCGTTGTTAAACTTGGTTGTTTGGTTGATTAGACTTTACGCCCTATTCACACCTACTATTTAAGGATGGCATCCCCTGTTGCGTATGTGAATGTGTGTATGTTTTGGGGAGCTGCGGTATATTCCTGTTGTGTGACCATGTAATAGTGGAACTTTTGCCCTTTTTTGCCTATGGCACTGCTGACATAGACAACGAATAAGCACACTCTACTACTCAGTCACACTATACTGAAATCGAGCAAACTAGTCTTCCCACTCCCTATAATTCTACCACGTTTCTATGGTGTGTCCCAGGCAGGTGACAGAGCCCGGAGCCTTCCTCGCTACGGCGAACGGTCAACTCAAAGGCAAAGGTGAGTTGGTATCAAGGGAGAAATAAGGAAGAAGAGAAAAGCTAAGGTCGCAAGTTTATTCGCCTTTTACGGTCATTTAATGGGGCTAGTAGCTGCAATCCTAACACCATATTTGCAAGGTAGTCGTTGTAAAGTAGAAAAAACAAGTATACAACCATTGACAATATGCAACGACAGCCAAATGGTAAAGAAATTATTTCAACATTTGTTGAATTACTCCAGTTACCAAAACCCGATCGAGGACGGTTTTGTTCCAGTTTTGGTGGAACCATTTCGATTTTAGAATTCAAATTCATCAAAACATTTCCATCTTCCCTGATTAAGCCCTAGCTATGGCATTGATAAAGTATATTTTATAACTCTTAGCATTTAAAAAACATAGGCTTTAGAGAAAAAAAAATCAATTAACTACATTACAAGCACAAAATTGATATATTACTCAATATAAGTCTATTGTCTAAAGAATATTCGCCCATTAAATAAAACCAAACGAGAACTTTGAATTAACTGGTCGCAGCCTCATTTATATCAAATTGTACAGCGTTTTGAACATAGTTGACGGTAAGACAAGTAGTTACCCAGATAAATCCCTGACGGAAGATAAATAACAAATGTTACTACAAGGGCACGCATTTAATAAGCAATTATGTTATTACAAGTACACACATTAAATAATTATTGCACTTCAATATTTGTGTGCTGTTAAAGCCTACTGAAATATTTGTAGACAATTATAGTTCTTCATCATTTGTATGGATTTTGGGCTCAGACTAAAAGATATACTGTGTCTAGCGGAGTGCGTATTTTTCGCAGTAAACAAATTGACCAAATTGGAGATAATTCGTCACACAGATACCAGCTACTCCAATTTCTATCAATGTCAATGTCAATCATCTAAGACGTTACAAGTCATCATCCGTAACGATGTCAGTTGGTACCACCTCCAGTAAGCACTGTGTCCATCGTGTCAACGTGACTACAATGAAAGATTAATAAATGGCCACTACTTTCATCTTAGGTTTATTTTATGATAAAATCCGTACCCATTATGATAACCCTTTTTATGCCTAAATGACCATGTAATAAACACTCGTTTTATATATATGCTTACCGAACGATTTATTAATGCGTATGTAAAGTACGCAAACGTACAAGTCTTAAAAATGAATGTGACTTTCATATTGCACTAAGGACTTATCATTATTAATATGCAATTATTCATGCATAGCAATTGATATAATTTTTGTAACCATTTGTAACTATTGTATCTCGGTTTACAAGAACAAAACATTCATGATAATGACACATATGTTAAATCAAAAGTACATAAACTCTATTCGTTCTCTATGCAATATCGCTTTTGATTGGCTTGTTCAGTGGCGTACTAATTCAAAAGCAAATAGTCCACGTCATATAGTGATAATTCAAATGATTTCTTGGTTTTGTTGTGCTATATCTCCATGACGTAAAATGCAATCACATTAATCTTTGAACACTTACCAAGACAAGGGATTTGGAGTTTGAAATGAACCATCGGTATATACACCAGGGCTCCAAGACCGAGGAAAGCCAGGGCGTAAAGGAATTCTACTTTAGGGTTCTGTAGAAACGGCGCTATCACAAGGTATATACATATCAGTAGTACGAATACTGGTATCACCAGAGGTAACTGTAATGGAAAACATGCGTTGATTTGATATTATAAAACGATTATTATCTGAGGTAAATGCAAAATAATAATATCAGAGTTACTCCCCCCCCCAGTCGCCAGTAAAGAGTGAAAAGAAGAGAAGTAACTCTTATGCATTATACTGACTGTTTTTGAGGAAACCGTATCAAAATATCATTCACTGCTATTCTGTAGCATAAAACTGGTATTATCAAAGTTAGGTTAGAACAATAAATAAAACAAAATCTATTTACAAATAATTATAGAAATATCAAGTCACATCACAACAAAACGATTACGTATTCAATGGATAGGAGAGATAATTAGGAAAAAAACGAAAATTCTGAGACATGCTGGGAAATAATAAAACTTTATTGTCAAATGCCCTTATACTAATATTAAAGGTTCGTTACCTTGATGACCCGTTCAGCATCTTTCATTTTTTATCTGAGAATAATAACAGCTACCATTGTCATTCCAGTAAAAAGCCAGGCGAGAAAGCTCAGTAGGTTCAGAAGAGTAGTGATCTCGGCGGGGATCATGAAAATCACACTTAAGGTCGTCTGATAACAAAAAAAGGAATGACCGAGGATAGAAACATTTTCAAAAAATATCCAATTTTACAGCAAAACGCACAACTGCGATTAACCGATTCTTTTTTTAAAGTTACACACTTTTTTAACGTATACACTGCTCAGTTGCATGATCTGAAGATGAGGTCATACCAAAATTCCAAACAGTTTGTTTACCTTTTCTGGTGTCTCTAGTATAACCAATTGATTAATATTTTGTGTTTATGTACGTGCCAGGGCTTACCCAAAGTATTTGGAAAAAATAATTGACTTGCCATTTGTCTTTACTTCACAATTAATACCTACCCACAAGGTCCGTAATGTAATATGCTAATCATTCTTGACTTTTTTGTTTCTGTTTTAACTTTCATAAGTAACCTAAGTAACTTATTCACAATTTGAAGAAGAAAAATCAATGAATATATAATCTGTAATCTGTTGTGTATGTTTCTATCAAATCTCGACTCTGTTCTTTTTGACATGTTCTTGCTGCATTATGGCATGTTTTTCATATCCAAATACAGCTTGGCCTGCTGTCGGTAATGATACTCTTAGAGAGCACTGCTATTTGAGGAGATATGAAGGAATAATGTCTAAGGATAAAAACATATTCTATACATACTCAAGAATTATTTCCCTTGCGGGTAGGTATTCATTGTGAGGTCATTATTTTGTGGGCGCAATTCATGTCGTTTTCTGCGAAAAGTATGACTTTACGCTCACAAACACATGACGTCAAAAATCAATACCTACCACAAGGGCAGATAACTTTGTGATATGCAAATACAGCGTAAACAATGGTAGGGTTTGTTACTGATAAACGTTGACTATTCAGTGCAGGTGACTGGTTTGTCTTATATCAATACTGTGGTAACATAGAAAATATTATAATCTGATTTTTAACTATTCCCATAGGCTAATGCATGGTCACCTGGGATGTCACAACTGGATTAATTTAATATCACGTTTTCAGAGCTAATAACTTTCTCATGGAAATTTAATGGTGTTTGTGTTTGATTAAATCAACGTCCTATTAACAGCCAGGGTTACGTAAGGACGCCTTCTAATGAATGCCGTATGATGCGTATATGAAATACATGATGCGTATTTTTGGAGACTTTGGTTAATTCGTGTTGTGTTTTCTTGCATAGTGGAACTCTTGCCCCATGTTTGTTTGTAATTGAAACATTGTCGTGACGATTGACTTTCGAGAATTCTACTCGCCCGCGGAATATGTGAAATCAAATCATCCGCGAAAATAAGTTGGTTTTAAAGTATCTCTTTTAATGACATTGATAAAAATAATTCATAAATATTTATCATAAAATAACATTGAAACCACATTAAAGTTACTTCTAACAAGAAAACAAATATATGTATGTATCCCACTATGTTTATAAAAATTGATCTGATTATTGTAAATAAAACATTTGTTTTTGTTCTAGACCTTTTTGCTTTCAAAATAATTTTCACATCCAATTATTTAACATAATTAGAAGAATGTTATTAGCCTGGTAACAAAAACGTAGTAATATATTTTATCACTAATTTACCATCATTTTGGAGGTAGTATAAAGGTTTACCGCGTTGTATTAGACTTACAAAAACTAAAACGTTATGTAAATTCAGCGCAAGAGGAGGATATCTTCCTTAACAGATTTGTATCATTGTTGATGTTTTATATATAACTTTATTATCGATGCTATGTAACAGTTTGGAAAAAACCCACAAATAATATATGCAAATTATAAAAGTCATCATTCGGGTGTATGTGTAAAATATGTAGCATTGTATGAACTCACAAGAAGTATAACAGAAGGTAATGGAATCCGACTTCTGACATGGATGTATGAACACAACTCTGGTAGGTGGTTTTCTCTGGCGGCCTGAAACAGCAAACTACTCAAAACATTAACAAAACCTAGTAATAGCGTGACGTTAACCAAATACAGATAATATAGAATAAAACACTGTGAAGATTGAGATTTACGTGCGATGGATATCCATGCTAATTTCACGAAAAAAAAATTAGCGCGAAAATTTCACCCGCGCGGAATATTTAGTGTTTATATGAAACTATGTTGCGAAAATTGAACAGGTGTATTTATCGCGAAATGTTTACACATGAAATTCGAAAAAAAAATATTCCCGAATATATTTGATCTGTAAGAAAGGGCATATACAACACCAACCGTGAACTCGTGAAACTAGCTCCATTGCTGGCACCATATACGGAACAGATGACGACGATGGGTATGAGGATGACAGCCGGCGGTATCACCTGTTCCGCCCAGGTCTGAAAAAGTAAATTATGCATCAAACATTATTCGTTTCAAAGTGAAAGATATTTCATTTAGACTTTAACACATCACCGTGGAAATAAATATGTCACCACAGTAAGAATAAAGTAAAATCCAAAACAACAACAGCGTCAAACGATAGACATATTTTATTATGAAGACTATGGGAAGTTTTATGGGCGTTTTACGTGAGTTCATACAATGCTACATATTTCACACCTACACCCGAATGACGATTTGTTATAATTTGCATATATTATTTATCATTTTTTCCAAATTGTAACTTAACATCGAGGTAATCTTAGAAAGCTTTAAAGCGAAAAGACCACATGTGTTGTAACAGGAAAGAAAAAATGTAACGACCAGACCGGGGTTCGAATTTAGGATCTCCAATTTGGATGCTCTACCGAATGGGGTACGTGTTCACTGATGATCGCCCCCATCCAATTCCGCTACATATATAACCAAACAAATAAAACAAGCAAAACGAAACTAACAAAAACAGTTTGACCTAAACACCTACCACAGTATAAACCCTAGATGACTACTGAGGCACTTGTTGACCACAGGAAGCAGAAAAAACGTACCACTCCCACCGCCCATGACGATAGAAACTCGGTTTTAGTCAGGACAGCGAGATAGGAGGCGTTGACCAATAGGTAAACAATCGTGACCAGTATTACCGAGATCACGATGGCCAGAGGCAAGTTCCTGGTAAAAAATAAGTCTTATAAGTTTTGAAATGCAATTTCTTTGTATACTGTATTAAAACGAATGGGTATCTATTAAATGTGACAATCACATTAACGTCATTCTCAAGACATCCTAAAAGACATTTTTTTCTCCCATTATTGACTGATTTGTCAAAGGTTTTAGCCGTGAGAGATTTTTTTGTCAACCCATAGGGTATGACAGATTGCGCGTGCTAACATTTTAAACCCGAAAACAACTACGTAATGTCATTCATATGAGGGTGTGACAACGAAATCACAACCCTCAGGGGAATTCCGTAATGACCAACAATGATCAAATAAAGGGGGAAAAAGAAAACATATTTACAAAAAGGACATTCTGAAAATTATTTTAAGACCAACTTTGATGCATCATGAACAACAATGTACCTTTTTGGTTCCTGTATTTCCTCTGTTACGGTATTTAAAGCTGACCTACAAGGAAACAACATTCAAATAGTAATTCTTTCCTCCATTAAGTGATATCAGAAGAGCTTTGTTAGTTCCATGCCAATGAAACCAGAGAAGACTATACTATTTATCTCCGTCTGTCTGTCCCGATATTGGTTTCCAGAGGTTATCTTGCATGAGAACGGAATGGAAGCTTATGAGATAACACATAAGGATTTGGTCATACGGATAAACAAAAATGTCACTGCTACTAATAAAAAAAAATATTTTGCCATATTTTGGTTTCTTTGTATCAACTTGAAAACCAGATGGTGGATTTCGTTGAAGTTTCATAAAATGTTAGGTTGTAAACTAAAATTTTAAAATGTCACTGTTACTAAAACATGAAAGTACTTCCATAGAAATTTGTTTCCGAACAATAATTTTAATAGCATATTTCACACATGTAAACAATATGAATATCTTAGAGAAAAGTTTCAAAGTCGTTAGGTCAGGGTAACTATTGCTATCGGCAGTGTATGTATTGCTTCAGCAGTACTCATAAACTGTTTTATAGATTATATGAACAAGCTGTTACATCATAAGTAGGTATACTATGTATTAAGTATTTATATAGACACAATGATTGTGAAAATATCTCATATTCACAAATCTTACATATAAAAGTAGAGGAAACAAAATGGTTGACCAATATGGACACGTTTGGCGTAATGCAGCGAACTAAATTCTTGTTTTCAGAATCCCCATTAGATTGGTTAAGAATGCCAATTTCGATAGCCTACCAGTACAAACTAGTTATGAATTCCCTCATGCTTACCAGCCGCCATAAGCCCACATACCGCTGTACACCGCTAATGCCACATCCTGAACATCATCCGTCGTACCTTCAAACCCAGTCACCAGGCTTCCATATTTTCCTAAAATAATTAGTAATTATCTTATTGATAAATACCAATTCAGGAGCAACAACTGTTATAAAATGGTATTTCGATTCAAATCTTGGTTTATATAAACCTTGTAATAATCTTCATTAGCATACACACGAATTCAAGATAAGTGTTGAAAACAATGGTTTTTTCGAAGTGGTTGTATGATTGTTTGGTGAGGTGATTAGATTTTCGTCCAATGAAGAGCCAGGGTCATTTAAGGACGACCTCTCTGTAAGTGTGTACGATATATTTCGTGTATTATGTTGGTGATTTTGGAGGCTGTAGTATGTTCGAGTTGTCTCTCTTTGTATTAGTGGAACGATCCCCTGTTTATAGTGCTATCTCACTGAAGCTGAAACATGCCGTCAGAGACAGAGTTTGTTTGTTTGTTTAATTTATTAACGTCCTATAAACAGCCAGGGTCATGTAAGGACGGCCTCCGATGAATGCGGTGTGCAGCGAGTTTGTTGGCCTAGTTTGCGGTGCGTGTTTTGGGAGACTGTAGTCTGTTCGTGTTGTGTCTTCTTGTATAGTGGAACTTTTGCCATTTATAGTTATACATGTACAGTGCTATATCACTGAAGCATGCTACCGAAGACACCAGACACACACCCCACTCGTTCACATTATACTGACAATGGGCGAACCACTTGTCCTACTCTCTGTATGCAGAGCTAAGCAGCAACAGAAACTACCATTTTTAAAGTCTTTAGGACAGAACCCAGAGACTACCTCACGTAGGCGAGCGCTCAACCGAATGCCAAATGGAACAAGCACACCGCGCGAGGTCACACTAAACTGACAACAGGCAAACGAGTCTTTCAACTCGGAGTCTCCCTTTATCATGAGTTATAATCACCAGCAATACGTACAACTAGGGCAATGTCGGCCTCACATGCATGTGGTGTGTTGCATGGAAGACTGTTGCGTATTTCTGTTGTGTCTATTTGTATTGTGAAACTACTGAAGGATGCCGCCGAAGACATCCAACCTGATACGAACAGCTGTGACTCCGAAAACCGTTCAACTTCATAGCTTACAAACATATTTGGATTTTGCATTTCTATATAAATTAGCCTAAATAATTAACTTACCTTGAGACACCCACCATATCCCTCCGCCCATTATAACCACTAGTCCCATCAGTTTGACGAACGTGAAAAAGATCTGTACCCGAGCCGCGAGTCGTACGCTGATCGAATTGGTAATCGCCACAGATACTACAAAGGAATCAAATAAGATGGTATAGAATTTTTAACGCTATTTTTTATCAAATTAATTAGTATTTTTAACTGGACTTCACTTACTATTACTTTACAACTCCATTGTTATTTCAGCCATGGCGCTGGGTGTACATATAAATTTACCTTTGTTCTGTACCAGTTGATGTTAGTCCAATGCCCTTTCAGATTGTATTATTTATTAGCAATGTCATAACTGGGTCTCAGTATAAATGTTGCATAGTGAGATGGCGGAAGTTTTGATATCAAGTCTGATATTCTACCGCTCTTGGAGCGGGCTTCATTAACGCTTAACAACTGATGCCCAATCCTTTTGGTTCAATAAAATATGTTTGTTCCATTGGTTTAAAAAAGTGTTTCATCATTGAACATGTTTCTCTGGGAAAGTATCTCTATAGTTGTATACATAAGACTCAAACATCAAAGTACCAAAACCAAATGAATGAATTGCTGTTGAGCCATGAGCAAAATGTATTAGGACATATTCGTGAAGTGAATCTAAAATGAGTCTTTGTTGTCTTGATTACTGATAACTCGTACATTTTTTATACTTACATACGGCCGTGGTTGCTATGACCTTTTTCATGTTTGGCGACTGACCACAACCATCGAATATGACTTCTGATAGATACTCAGCTAATGTGAGAGCTTGTACAGTTATACCACTCGGCATTACTGCCAATACCGAGCACCAAACATACATGAAGGCTGCGAAAGACCCGTAGGACTTCAGGTAGTACGCATGCTCACCACCCGACTTCCGGATCAGAGTTCCAAGTTCAGCATATACCAATGCAGCTGTAGCAACAAATGTCCAATTAGTACTTAAATGTATATTTATCAATTATTGACCTTCGGCGATGTCCATATATATTTTAATACCACCCTGGTAGAATTTCATTTTTTTTTTAAATTTTACCAGGGTGCACACAATACACAATACACAATAGTATGTTCTTAATTTCTTTATTAGACACCGTATTCGATGAAATAAGCAACCCCATTCCTATATGTGCCCCTCTTCCTTTTTCAGGCTTCAATTTTACTTACTTCGAATTAAATGCAGACTGACAATATGAGATAAGGATTGGTTTCCTTTCTCATTTGCAAATTGATTTAATGGTTTACTATGTAGAATAATTTTATAAAAGGCTTGTCTAAATTTATTTATATTAAGTGCCTTTTTTAAACGCCTTGTGTACTAATTAGGTCAAGTACGGTATGTAGTTTATTTGACAAATGTCAAAAGTATTTTATGATGTGCATGTTAATTACAAGAAAAATGATGGCCATAGAACGCCAACCTAAAGGACACAACGTGGGGCAATGAAGATTAAGATTTAGACTCACATACTGTGAAAAATGTCATTGTCTATTACAGATATAATTTTGCGCCATACACTTGTATCATATATCATATACATGATATGATGATGTATATGGAATATGACAATATCCTCTTTTTGTTAAACCAAATGCTTATTCCAAAATACTCTAGTGCTGTGGATTTATCTCGCTCTATGTGGCTTATGAACTTGATTGATGTAAACTGAGGGAGAGTAACAATTGTCCTGGCAGTTTATTTAGGTATATTCCAAACTTTTTTCATGTTATTGATATATCTTATAATTGGCTTACTGAAGATTATAGAAATTTAGAACGTGTGAATATTTGCCGGGTCGAATTGATTAAGAAATTCTCAATTTTACTGTGTAGTCTATCATTAATAATTTTTAAGGAAAAGATAAATAGAGAAAATATATTAAATTAAAAAGAAAGTAATAAACGGTTAAGGCTATAGAATAAACTTATATAAAAACGAAAAGGAAAATATCACATTCAACACGTAAAAACCGCGACTGTTTAATTACTTTTGCTCTAATTATTTTCTCACTTATAGTAAATTAATCGCCATACCACACATGGAGATGACACCACACAGAGCCCAGACCACCAGGCACAGGCCAACAGATCCTGTTTTAGCCAAGACATTCCTGGGGGATATAAAGATACCTGACCCTGGAAAAGATGAATTTTTCATAACAAAAAATATGCGAAGTATGTATTTATATTAGTTATTTAAAATCGTTTTTATTTAGTTTATGGATTGTATTTAATAAAGACATATAAGTTGTCAGACCTAAATCGAAAAAATTCATTTCATTTTTGAAAAAAAACACACAAAAAAACATTTCAAGGTTTACATTTAGTATGGCTATCCGTATATTGACGATTTACATCAAATAACCTGGATATCATGTAGTTTCATGTCTTTGTAAATATTATATTGTTTCAAGGCTGCACATCATCATATACAATGTGTTTAGGATTAATCCTACCTTCACTTACCTATGATGCTACCAACTATAAAGGATATTGAACTTAATAAACCAAGTCGTCTTTTGACCCTAAATTTCTCTACGGTAACTTTGTTGGTAGTTTCTGACATCTTCCAGGATCGATCCTTGTTTACTGGCTGTTTGTTGCCTAATTGAAAGATTCTTGGCAAGGATTACACAAAGCGCCTGGAATGTAAAGACTCTGGATATATTATCCCTTGGCTAAACAAGTAGTATATTAGTGCATGAAGTTACCACGCCTTGTATTCCTATTTGTTGAAATGACATCACATGATAATAATACGTTTTGCCCGATGCATTTGGACCCAATATGTTCTGTATTATGTTAATAACAAACTATGTAACTAATAGTACATTGTATTTACAAGTAAATCGTCACATACAAGAAAATTACTTAGACTGTTACAAACAAACAGCTTTCTGTGGTTATTACATTGTAAGAAAAGTCTAAACGAAATTAAAAAATAATGCAATCAAATACTTATCATTTAAAACTAAAATTAAAATAAAAGGTGTTGCAAACAGGGTGAAAATCCGCCCACGATATTTTTTTGATTTTTGAATTTAAATTAGTTAATTGCATTAATACACATATGTCTATAATACTTAAAACCCGATTGGGCCATTATTAGGACTACAGCGCCCCCACATTAACACTGGTAAATTTAATGTCCATTGGGCCTTTTACCTAGCATAAGTCATAGCAAAAAAACTTAAATCACGTTTTTCTTGTGATTTAAAATACCACATAAAATTGCCTTTTTAACGACATATCACACTTGGCTGTATCATATATCATTCGATCACAAATCGAATGTAAATATCAAATTTGACAGAAAATACGACTTTTTGAAGTTTTCAAGTTTTCGTTCGAGCACCAGAATAAGTAAGGCACTACTCGAGTACCCTAAAATTTTGATGTTTAAAATTATATTCAGGTTATCATCGATTTACCATAAACAGCTCAAGTTGATGAATCATTGGATATGCCACGTTTTTTTTAGGTTAATTTCGTCTACCCCCTGTTTTTTCCATAATATCAAAGTAATGAGAGTACACTGTCTAATATTACCGACTTTACTGTTGGAGTAGAATGTGATGATGAGGTGCGTATTTCGACCAAACCTTGAAATAATCATCATAAACTCATGTTTAAATAAATATTTTTCAGAAATTCTACTTATCCGTTTTGAAACAGTGGGACACATAAAACTGACAGTTATGATTTAACATATACACAATGCCATGTTGCATTCCAGAAACTGTATAAGCATTAAGGTAATAAATAGGACAGTATGTGTCCTTTGCCCATTGTTATTTAAAGGGAACCATCAATGTTGCCATCGTCTCGGGTAGGGCGTTAGAATTGCACCTGCTATACCCATTGCATGATCGTAAAAGGCGACTGAATTTGGTAACTATTTTGCTGGCGTCAATCAGACATCAGACGAGGCGCTATGTCTCATTTTACCTTTAGTAACCTATAGGTATCGCGAAATAATACCACTAAAATGTTTACCAGGTACTGATTACAAGTTATAAGTTTGTTTCTCATCCAACAACCTTCATGAAAGTGCATGATTTCTAGCAGCTTCATTTTGCTAGATATTTTTGTCTAACTTCTTAGAACAAAAGGAGACCGAAATACCTATATCATTGAGTTTATTAGAATTGGTCGGTCAATGTTTATATCAGATTCACTATTTTCAAAAAAAAAAAAAAAAAAAAAAAACTATTGTTACTAAATTAATAATGGCGGAAAAACTTTGATGAAATATCTTGGTTCTGTCCTTTGATGGGGCAACACCATAGAATATATGAAAGGACATACATGGGATGCCGTCCTTAAATGACTATAGCTGTAGTAGTACGTCAATAAAAATCAGCGAATCAACCAGTTTACTTTTGCAGTAGACCAATTCCTGCATTCTTGACTCTATAAAATTGTTTTCATTGTTTGTTTGATTAAATCAAAGCCCTATTGATAGCCAGGATCATGTAAGGAAGGCATCTTATGTATGCAGTGTCCTGAGTGTATGAAGTGCGTAGTGTGCGATATGGGAGACTTCGGTATATTCATGTTGTGTCTTCTTCTATAGTGGAACTCTTGCCCTTTTCATAGTGCTATATCACTGAAACATGCCGCCGAAGACACCAAGCAACACATCCCCCAGTCACATCATACTGACAACAGACGAACAAGTCGTCCTACTCCCTTAATGCTGAGCGCTAAGCAGGGTGTGTCTCCGCCAGGTGACAGAACCCAGAGCCTACCTCACAGGGGCGAGCTCTCAACCGAAGGCCAAATGTGAGACAGTGTCAAGGAAGACGTTAAGAAGTATAAATTAAGTTAGGAAGAAGGAGATGCTATGATACGATCCTAAATTTAGTCGCCTTTTCTTATCATGCGATATGGGCAGTAGGTACAATTCTAACGCCCTACCTGCAGGACCGCATTTTCATCGTTATTTCATTTTAATGTCATAGGGTCATCTAACCAGAAGGGTCAGGATGACCTACAGCCACCATGCTTTGTCCATGGTCGTGCGCTGTTCGCATTTCGTTGTAGGTATAAACTTTTCATTCAAACAACTTCTTCTCAATATCCGAAAGGCCCAAGAAACTGATATTAGGCATGTAGAATGCTGAAATGATGGACCACAAAGTTTGTGGAATGTGGACCTTCATTCAAGGTCAAAGAATTCAAAAAGGCTAAATCTTTTAACGATTTCTTGTGAATAACTAAGATGCCTAGATACCTGATATAAGGCATTAAGTATGCTGGCATGAACGACTACCAAGTTCATTTAAGGTTACAAGGGTCAAATAGGCTAAAAACTTTAAACGACTTATTGTGAATAACTAAGAGGCATTGAAATCTGATATTGGGACTGTAGAATGATAGCTTAAACGACTACCAAGTTTGTTTAAATAAATGACCTTGACCTATCTTCATGGTCACATGAGTCAAATAGACTGAAATCTTTTAAACGACTTCTTGTGGATAACTAAGAGGACTAGACACCTGGTATTGTACATGTAGCATGTTGGGATGAAGGGCAAATGTTCCTAAACCATCTTGCCCGATAGGTCAGGGTGACCTTGAGTGATCGTGCTTCGTGCGCCGTCGTTCATAAACTTTTCATTCAAACGACTTCTCAACAATTGGAAGGCATCAATACATGATGTTAGACCTAACATATTCTTAAATAAAGGGCTACTAATTTGTTTGTCAAATGAATGACATTGACGTTAATTGAAGGTCACAGGGTTCAAATTGGCAAACATAAACGACTTCTTGACAATAACTAAGACGCCTTGCAGTATGCTGGAATAAAGGGCTTCAGACAAGTCAAATATATGAAAATCTTCAAACAGCTTTTCAATATGTGAAAGGCCTAAAGAACTCAGATAGTGGGTCTGCAATATTCCGCATGATTTGTTTACTTTACCTACTTTCATAGTAACAGTTTTTAAATATATCAGACACCAAGAACGTCAATTGAAGAGTTCCTAGAGTGAAATATCTTATTTGGTGCCCCAAAAAGTTAAGCAATTTCAGTCCACTGTATTCTTTTTTCATTACTGTATAGTTTGACTATGTTTTATTGTGTGAATAATAGTCCGAGATGGGCTGTTTGGCTGAAGAATGAAATCCAAATTATGCATGACATATTTATGACATAAAAACAACAGTATATTCTTTTGAGAAATATCTAAGGTCAACATATAAGTTACACCGATATACCATAATACGTTTCGCTAAACGGAACATTTGCTTATTAATAAGTAAATAAACCCATGAAGACAGAAATACTTCTGACGATTGGTGTAGGAAATATTATAGGACCCTATTTAACATATTGTCTAGTTCAATATATGACCCTAAAATTAACATTTTGTGATATAGGCAAAAGAAGTTTTTATTTAGATGTAGGTCAAATGTCAATATATAAGTCAGTTTGACCAACTTTGGTACACCAACTTACATAGGATACGTTTTACTCAAGTATGACGTCGCTAAAGCGGCTTTTGATACATGATAGAGCCGAGAGAAGGACAGATTTCGTTTAACATTTTTAACTCTCAGTACTTTGATATTGGGTAAGAAATAAAGGGGGTAGCCGTACAAAAGTGCAAAAAAGTCGGCATACCCAGTGATTCATCGACACAATATTTTCTTGAGTCAATAAATGATATATGAAGATATTTTTGATTGCTGAAATTTTAGGGTACTCGGGGTTTGCCATTGTTATCTAAGGAATTTATTAAAAACTAATGAAATGAAATTCCTCTATTTTCATGAAAAATTAAGAGCAAAACTGGAAATTGCAAGAAAACCCCAACAGATCTAATGACGTATTGTATATCGTTAAAAAGATAATACGAAATGCTATGTTATTACACCAAAATAATTTATCTCTTTGTTTTGTATGTCTTAATATGATGCATTAAAGGCGCACAAGTAGGAATCGGACGTAAAACTTACAAAAGGTGGCGCTGTAGTCGCATGATTAATCTATTCATGGAATAAGTACTGGTCCGAAACGTATTATGTGCCGATTGATGTATTTGCACCAAAAAATTAAAAATCGATCGTGGGCGGCCATGCAACACCTCCTTAAAATAAAATTGATAATCTGCATACATGATTATAACCTATGCACAATGAGTTACATTCTAAAGGTACTTTAGCGACATGAAACATTATATTTATCTGCTCTACCATCTAAAATATACATGTATTACCACTAATTCGAAAATTAACCGAGTTTTTCATACTTTCGGGTAATATCAGGATAAACATGTCTTTAGAATGCGTTCACATCACGTGACAAAATACTGGACTCTGATTGGCTACAAACATTGCGTTGGGAGGTGTCCCTTAACGTACTTCTATTACGATGTCATAAAAAACGGGTCTCATGTGAGGGTGATGTACTAAACCCATTATGGCCTGGTCTATCGGGCATTATTTCATCCCTCGACAATACAATGAGGCGATAGTGCCCTCTCAACCAGGCCACAATAATAAAATAGTGCCCTCTCCACCAGGCCATAATAGATAAATAGAAGCATGCATTACATATATACGAGGACATTAATCATGTCATCTAGTTACCATAATATTACTGCCCTGTTGTCGACTTATTAAAAATTTGTTTACAAGATACTCAAATGAAGCTAACACTTGAAAACAACAAACGCTTTCTTAAAGATGCTCCATCGCTGACAAATGACATTTTTTCACTATCAAAAACAGGAGCAGACGAATAAGTATTTTTCTTCAGTTACAAAAGTTACTTACTTTACACCATTACCACCATTGAAAAGTTTGAGCTTGTAATTTCACTTCAAGTTAAAGTTGCAAAAATAATTAATTGCATCCCGAAAAAAATCCGTGTCACTATATTATATATGGAAAGAAGTACTGATTGCGCATGCACCAAAGGCAAAATAATTTATTTTATAATATTTTTGTGTTAATTAGACATACATATACACGATTAAACACCAATTATTGTTCAAGTGATTAATATCATTTATGCTCTGTCGGCGATGGAGCATCTTTAATGGTTATACATGCATTAATATTCAGTAATAGTTATGATTGACGATAAAAGATTTAATTAGAAAATAAATGAATAAAATATCTGACCGGTAATTATACAATTTTTCAGAATCAGAAATGATTTCCCGAAAAAAACTTCAGGTGCAAAAATCTTATTTTATATAACTATAACAATTGGTCTCTGAATAAAAGCCTAGCTGTTTATTGGACGACGTGAAGCTTATTTAACAAATGCAAGAGATATTTGATGATATTTTATTTTATTGTAGTAACATTTACAATCTACTTTGTAAGCATGTAAGGTAACACCGTCATCAACTCTATCGGATTTGGAGAGTTCACCTGAATGAGTTCAGTGTTATTGTGGATACCTCAATTTCCAACACAATAATACCATGATGTATCTGCGATTCTATTATTGGACTTTGATTGTGTTTTACTTTGGTAAATAATATCAGTCTGTATCAAATGAATGCAATCATGAAGTAAGGTGAAGGTTATTGTGTGACGTCATATTATGAAGGGAAATAGGTAACTTGGAATACTTTTTACAGAAGAGGTGTGATCACCAGGTACCGTTTCTTTAATAAAACATTCAGTATATCAGACGTGACGTAGATTGAGCAATATTTTCAATAAAGCTTGGGTTTACTTTATGTAGATAATAAAGCTTTCGTTATAACGTCGGGTAAACAGTATGCTTATTTTCATGCATGAGTTACCTTGTTAAATAGATAAAACACCACGAGTTTTATATGTTTGTCATATCAGATATTTACATAATTTATGTTCTGAAAAATTTATGTTCTGAAAGGAATTCAAGATTGTTTCAAGAATTGTCAGAGATTCTATTCTCTTTTACCTGTGTACACACAACACAAATATACCGCAGCCTCCAAAAATTCACTAAACTCACGCAACACACCGCATACTCTGGAGGCCGCCCTGAAATGACCCTGGCTGTTAATAAGACGTTAATATAATCAAACAAACAGTCAAATATGACAACTTAATCAAGATTAATTTATTGCAGATTAGGTTTTAATTATCTATGTAACTATATTTATCTTTTACACATAAACAAGACCACAGGTGTCCTTGCTTGAATAATTCATTGAAAAGAGGGTAACTGAAGAACACACACTAATACATTCTGCTCTTCCAAAGTTTTGTGGATTTGATTCATTATGCCAAGTCATCAACTTCGGAAGTTTATAGACTTTGCAATGATAGATGACAGCTTAAATGTCGGAAGACGATTGTTTTAATTACTCCCTTCAACTCTTAGAACACTTTACATATCCAATGTTCTCCTAATATTCTTGTTCACCGCATTATCAGTCAACTAAAACCAAAGTTAAACACTTAAAGCAAATAATTTATAAATTCTGTAACCTAACACAACATATAGATGTTACATGGAATGAAAATTTCTCCTTTAAACTGTTTATGGTGCAGCTATCTCCTTTCATTCTGATGAAATACTATCACATTTTAGCGTATGAATAGAGATACAGAAACTGACACGATAAAAAGTCGTAAAGAATAAATGAAATTACACATTACTCACCGACAGTAAAACTCGGTAAAAGTCTTCTTAATCAACATGTCCAAGATACAAATGCCTATATGTATCCATGTAAGATTCCGAGTTCAAATAAATAGATATGTTAATGTACTCATTTACATACAACTTGAAGCAATGCCGTACACATATTAGGTGTGTAATAGAGGAAAAGGGCGTCCAGTCCCATGGTAAATATTGTTTATACACATACGTGTGCTTGTATGTACTGTGATGGACGGCGTACTGGGCGTTTTGACATATATATGGTTAAGTAGTAACCAGGCCTTAAAGGTGAATTGTCGGAGTAAACCAAAGTCAATTTTTGTGTCCATATAATGTCCGTCCAAGAACAGATATACCATACAATTCTTTTAATGAAGATTTATTTATAGAATGTAGATTAAATGTGTCCTTGTTTTAAAATGATGAAACTGATTATTGAATGTACTTGCTTATAAATCATGTAATATTTTTCTGATAGTTTTGCATGCAGGTAGGAAAAGTTCCAAAGTGTAAACATAGCTCCCACATACTATCGGCTTCCCAGGATATTTGACTAAGCAAGTATGTGACAGAGTATACGACAATGTTAGAGAGTGTAAGAGAAATGTATGTTGCAGAAACCTTTAAAAATTCAGTTTATAAAAAACATACTAGATTGTATGACTTTAAATCTGACATGCAACAGAGGCATGGTGAGCGATTGGAATGATGTAGTGAGGTGACCTCTTTGTATAAATCAAAATAAGTTAGTTTCACGTTAACATAACACTGTAAGCAACAACCGAAGAACTAGGGAGTCTATTATAAACAATTTGTCTTTATAAATCCTAAGGTTATACATTTCAATCGTAAATAATACAAGAGTCATTCATATGTGGATATAAAGGATTTACTTAATCTATGAAAACCAGATTGGTTTTATTATCTAATTCTATTTTATTTTCTGCAAAGAACATGGGAGGTTACTTTGATTTCTCTTTGTTATGAGTAGGTTTTCCTGACTCATTCATTGACCAGGGTCACAAAATGTAGTAAAAATCGAGAACATTTTCTCTCATACCTCAACGTTTTTATTGCAAAACAATTATGATATTCCGCCATTTTGAAATAATTTCCGCGACTGCTAGTCAATTATGAGAATATTGAAAATAATGGTAAAAATTTACCAGGAAAATTGAAATTTTCTATCACAATATGGTGGGTCTTTTGATTGCGAATCATCTGATAATGCATTTATGGCTCCGGTGGCAGGATATGAAGGCTTATTTACTTCATGATGTAAATTTCCTGAGGACTGCATAATGTAGGGATTCCAAATTATATATAACGGTTTTTTTTCTAGATTTATAATTGTATTAAGGAGCAATAACACATAATTATTTAATCAGTTTAAACAAAACTTATGAAGTCTGTACTTATAAATGTACGTTACTAGCGTCACTCAAAATTAGATTAATCGAAACATCTATAAAAGACGATGGAAATGTAATAAGTTAATGCAACAACTACGCACATCCGGAATCAGTTATATCGTCTGACATATCTTGATGAAAATAAGGTATCAAAATAAAAGAAATCTATGTAAGGGCCAAACTTAGTGCCCTTATTTGTCCTACACCTTTGTATGGGTCAAAGAAGTAATATCAGCGGTATTTTTTCAGGTAATACGATATCCGTACAAATGTTTGTCTGTAGGATACGAATTACTCAAGATATTGAATAATGCCATGGGATAAGGAACAATCTGATAAAGAATATATATACATATTTTTATAACCACTCCACTCAATATAGGATCAGACAACATCCCATAAGGGGTTATGTTTGGATGACCTTTATACCACATGTATTTCAGATCAAATGTATTTTTACACCTTGCTACATCAATTGAAAACGCCATTTCGTCCCAAGATATACATACTGTTGTGGCAGCAATTGGGTTGGCAAAATTCGAAAGGTCACCAGAATATAACCTCTAATGGGATGTTGTCATATCCTCTTATCAACGTAGTGATAACAGGAATCTGTATTTTAATTTGGGACAAGAAAGAACTGCTAACCGCGCAGACAAGCCATATTTTGTCAACACAGTTAGGATTACTTCCGTGCCCTGTATAGCTTAAAGGGCCACTACCTTTCCGAAACGGCTTTTAATTTTTAAAATAGGAATGTAAAACGAGATCAATAATTTTGTAGAGTCGCAGAAGTTATTAACTATACGTTTACTAGCACACTTATCATCACCTTCAAAACTGTTTAATTAGAATAAATAAAATGTTAATTTTCATAACGCGGGTCGTTTTATGTTTCCCGCCGTCGTCCTAAATGCCGCGCGGTAGTTGACTATCACTGCGCCAGACGGCAAAACAGCGAAATGAATCTCCACTGTTATCGTACATTAGACAGGAAATCTTGCATATGTTTGGTGTTGTAATCTCATCTTAAGCCATCGATATATATTTTCTTTTGTTATTAATGTTTTTAAGAAACCTTTAAATTTTGCTCCGGAAAGGTAGTGGGCCTTTAAATTTGTGCCAAAACATTGAACTAGGTTTACAAAGTGACGAAAAGTATCAAAGTCACGCGTACAATTGTTATCGTTTGGGAACCCATACAATGACTCTAATAAATACTATTTAATGATATGAAACCTTACAAATGAATATTGAAAATACATGCTGGTCTTAATTAATGAAATTAAGAAAAATGTTTTTATGTATTTCTTTTACTATATTGTTTGTTGGATCACCACGTTGTTTATTTACCATAAAACATTAAATATACATCATGTGCGAAGTGGTCATGTACAATTGCTTCTTGAAGTTGTGAAATACTCGAATTTACAAACAAATTGAGTTTCTCACACCTTGCCACTAACTACCTAGGGAATTCATTGCCGGTATGTCTAATTACATTACATCCCTACTAACTCACGTTGATTGACTTTTTATAGTAATGTGAAACAAAACAAATAACACAATTACCTACCAACTGGGAGGTTTGTGTCCCTCTGCGCATTTATATTAATTGTACCAAGGGTAATGGTATTCGTGGTGAACGTTACACAGCTATATTAGGCTCGGTATCAGACTCCGAGTCTACAACGCTATGCCGGCACATGAACAAAAACACTACATGTGAACAAAGCCAGGGCCATTTTTAAAAGTGTTAAGATAAACCATGTGTAAATAGTAACAACATAGGAATACTTCGATTTTGCTTTCTCTAGAACATCTGCTTGAACTGTAGATATATATATGTTATTCATCACCAAAAGTTACTAACATTTCGATAATTACAGTACTTTCAATGCATTGGTTTTAATTTTACAAATACAAAGAAGAGAAGAAAAAGGTTTTTAGCAGTACTGCCAAAAATCATTATATGTACATATATAGTGAAGCGAAATGTGTGCCTACGGTCAGACTATTTAGCCAAATTCTGGTCTACAATTTCATTTTACATTTTTACACTGTTATTAGCCAGTATAAAGTGATTTCTGCAGAAAAGTTTCCATCTAAACACACAACAATTTTGCAGTTCAGAATTTCTTTGTTGTAACTGACGTTTATCTGAAGCCATTTGAATGATTTTAACGGCTTGATTCTTCAAACCATATGGTTTTTAATAGATAAATGAAGAATAATTAACATGCCAAAATTTTCGCCCAGTTAAGGCAAATATAACTTTAAACAAAGTGATAAAAAAACAGTTTACAGATTTGAGCACTATGAAAAAGAATCTAGTATGTTTACAACATTTTATAAACCCTTTTAGAAGAAGCTATTGACCTCTTCATCTCGGTTTACATCTGCACAGGTGATTGAACTCGTACAGATCCCTTCCTTACCTATTTCAATGATGTGACCATCATATAAAATGACGTAAAAAGAGGCAACCAAAAGAAGGCAAGTATGTATTGTATATATGAAGGTAGGGCGTTAAATTGTACCTGCTGCCCCTATTGCATAATTGTAAAAGGCGACTAAATTGAGGATTCCCTTGGCACCATCTCACATTTGGCCTTCGGTTGAGCGCTTGCCCCTGGAAGGCTCTGGGTTCTGTCTCCTGGCCGAGACATATCAATGTCTATAAAAATTGTAGTTTTCTGCTCCTGCTTAGCGCTCAACAGTAAAGGAGTGGGACGACTGGTTCGCCGTTGTCAGCATAATGTGACTTGGTGAGCTGTGATGCTTGGTGTCATCGGCGGCATGCTTCAGTGATACAACACTATAAAAAGGGCAATAGTTCCACTTTACACGAGGACATAACATGAATATACCGCAGTCTCCCAAAACACTCACCGCGCACTTCATACACACTACACTATACCGAATACATGGGAGGTCGTACTTACATGACCCTGGATGTTAATAGGATGTTAATAAATCAAACAAACAATCAAACAATTCACAAACATTTTATTACAAATACAATCAAAAATCAAGAAATAAATATTGAAACGCTGTTAAAAAATTTGCTTGCTTCTCACTTGATAAATCATGAAAGATTTTACACTCTCGCCCACAGCCTGGTTATAATTATTTCACCTTCTTAATGCGTTTCTCCAGCTAAAACCTATTTCATTGTCTTTTTGCATGTGGAAAGGTCGGCTTCAGTAATTCATGCTAGTTTCGGCATTATTTACCGTCCCTAGAGAACCAAACCATGTACTTTCACAAACTTTAAGCACCAGACTCTCACAAATGCTTTCCCGGTGTCTGTTGTTTCCGATGATTTGTTTTCTTTCACACTATTATTGTAGACCGATCCGCAATGTTATAAATTGATTTGAATTCTTAAAAGGAAATTTATATCTTACCACAAAAACCAATCAGAAGGGAAGATTTTTTTTACCACGGGGTCATTTATATTAAACAATTGTAATGTCAAGTAAGTAGACCAATAGTAATGCATCTGGCGTTTTGTTTATATATATATTTTTTACCTAAACAAACAATTCCTACTGTACAATTACAAATTGCGTATAAGCGCATAACTTCGATCAATCTCTCGCCCATATCAGGAAGGTTTTGGGTTTTGTCTTCTGGCCGAGACAGTTCATAGACTGTAAAATTAGTAGTTTCTGCTTTGCGCCCAGTATAAAAGAATGGGGCGACTGATTTATCTGTTGTCAGTATAATGTGACCAGGTAGGGTGTGACGCTTGGTGTGTTAGGCGGCACGGTTCAGTGAGATTGCACTATAAAAAGGGTAAGTTCTACTCTATTACAGAGAGGCACAACACGGATATACCTCAGCCTCCCAACGCATACAGACATCGACACCAGAACATCATACTCATTACAGGGAGGAAGGTTTTCCTTAACGGACCCTGAATTCTAGCAGCACTAAATCTTTTATTTAGTAGAATTGTTGTTACTTCCCTTATTTGTCCCTTATTTGCATCCGACACCTGACCGTTCACCACAATGTACTATTATAGTTTTTTTATCACTAAAGGTATTGGTAAATCTTTAAATTAATCATATTGTTTAATTTTCGTTTAACATAATGTCATACTTTGTGACATTCCTTCCCTCAAGAATAAAAGAAAATGTTGATTATGTTTATCTAACGTTATTTAACAGTAATTTCTGATAATCGTATTTATCAAAACGAAATCGAGGAAAATACTTTCATCATTTTCTTTGTCATTACCTGATGTATTTCATTAATTAGAAATGCAAAGTCTACACGAAGCGTAGTGCACAGTTTACATTGCAAATCGGTCGGTCCCTAATGTTCTAACATATATATCCACCGTCATATCATAAAAAGGAGATAATATCCGGGTTTTTTTTTTTTTTTTTTTTTTGCGAAGAACCGATTTAATGAGTTCTATTTGTAAAGTAAATACATTTAATATAAACGTTCTTTTTGATGGAGACCATTTCCTTTCTCATTGTTCTGTATTTCATTAATAGTCATACCGGGAAATTCCGCAGCATAATACCACTCGCGCATCTAGCATAATCCCTCCTCACACTAGTTTTCACGTATAGAATTAATGGCAATTTTATATTTACCGTGATCTATTCTTTTATACAGATTAAATTAACATTTGAGATTAGAAGTGTAGCCTGTATCAGTCCCATGTGTATTGAAAGTTCAATTACATGCTAGTACTACATCATAAAACATGGTGACCTTTCTGCTAGGTGGCAGGCAATATGTTTAACTTCATTAACTGGTTTTTAACCATTCTACAAAAGAGCACAGGGATTTAATTACCGGTCGTTTCGCATCTATCTTACATTCCGTTAGAGAAAGCCACGAACGAACCATCAAGTGCCACAATGCAAATGCAGAAAATCGAAACTGTGAAAAGCCACTTTAATTAGAAGTAGCTGCATTTGACCAGTGATGGCTTATACTTACGATATCATAAATAACTCATCTCATTGATTTTGTAGAGCCGGTCGTGTGCATTATCGAAGTTGTATTGTTATGTTGCAGGGAGCTCCGTGTTTTATAGCCTTGAGGTGACATTAGCGTTTCACAATAGTACTGTGTACAGGACCCGACGCATTGTCAGCCGAGATACTCGCGATACACATCCCTCAGTGTTGTTACGACTATAAAGAAACTGATATGGAGAAATAACATGCATCGCCCATGGAGCAACATGTTTGAACATAGTGTCAACTAGTGCATGGATAAAATGATCAAGCTTTGTATCAGGATGTGATTTTCGTCGGGATTAATCGTTATTACAGCAGTTTGATTTATGAATTATCAGAACTTTCATAACACTGCCGTGCCTTTTTCGGAAAAAGGAAGTTTGTGAATACAACCTCCGATAATATCATTAGGCTTAAATACTCAATGAGCATTATGTTGTGGAAACATCTTCCGAATTTGTTGAATTCAAGGAATATTTTTTGAAATTTAAAATCTTCAAAATGTGATCCAAAAGTAAAATACGACTATAAACGAAAATTATTAGGTTCTGGAAAAATGTTAAAAATGACATTTATTTGAAGTTTACTCAAAATTGTGATGTATTATTTCATAAGCCTTAGGTTCAGGACTATGCACGGATATCAATGATTTCCTTTAGCCTGTATGATCCCAATTCCAGTATGTGAAAAACACTTCATCTGTGACATTATAAAGGAGTAAATTATAAAACTAAATTGCTGTCCCATTACCCAAGCAATTACATGTTAGTGATATGATTGACCTTTGATGTGACCTTGGCCTATGTAGCTGACCTTCAGGTTGACTCGGATACTTGGTGTATTGGTTCACTAGGCCATGAATTCCCGCCAAGCCTTTGTGTCTCTGGGTACAGTGACCTTGGTCCTGATTCTGGCCCCACTGTTTAGCCATGCTGGACCTAGTGATTACTCTATACCAGGTAGGTCGTTTTTTGTTTATTTTTGTAACACCATTTTACTGAATACTGTACATTGGCTAAATTTAGCATGTGTTTTATTTTTGCTGTATTCTGGACCCCCGCTGAAATCCGCGAGTTCTAAACACCAGCGAAATACTCAAAAATCCATTGACATAGCTAAGGAAAATAGTTCAAAGTTTTAAATGAATTAGTAATTACTGCCGAATTTAACCTCAGTGAATATGCTCTTCTTGTGAAACTACGAAATTTTGTCCCGGAAATTTAAAGCGTTATACAGTATGTAAACATGGTTGGTTATCCCATACTTTTTTTTCTTATGATGTTGGCAAGTGCTCGTAAATATAAGTGTGATTTTTGTGATAAATACGTTTGGATTTGTGTAAACCATAAATTTATATGGACAGGCACGTCTAGAAGACAATTATCGTGTATTGTGCTAGTCGATGATCCTTCATATGAGCTTCACCACAGAGAATTAAAATCAATTGACGGCAGTGAACAGTGAACTGAAATATTCCCAACACGTGTTTTGTTTCATCGATAAATAGTCTCGCTGTTCAATGGACATTTCTCAACACTTTTTTTATCACTCAGCCATTATATAATAACAGCTTCATTACGGCAACTTAGGAGATTTATTGTCATAGTTTTTTTCTGTGATGAAATAGTTTCCATAAAAAATAATGTGAGGTAAAGATAGTGTATTAGTAATACCATTTAGACAGGACAGGAGAGAAAGAAAGAAAGCTCAGAGGAAAATAGTTTTATTTTTCTACTTTTCTCTTTGTTTTTGTATTATTTTTATCTCCTTCACTTTCATGCTACCAAAGTAATGCTCTATATTGGTTCCTCTCTTCTCGCTATCTTCTCTACTGTTACACTATGGGTTTCAATCTGTCGCCTCAGTATTGATGAATATAGTCCACGAACGAACTCCTTTCAATCCTCTCACTGTCTATTCTCAATATATTCTTTATTACTTAATCTCATATGCAAGATACAATATACACTTACCTGATATTGTATAATGTGTCCCAATAGTTTATGTTTTTCTACGCTTTATATGCATATTGTTTATTTTTTGTAGACATTTGATCTTAAGGTATAATTTTGTTTAATCTGTTGATACCGTTCAGTCGTTGATATTGCAACTTTAATCCATGTCTTGGTCCATGTGTATATCAAATGAGGAATGAACAAATACTTTTTGAACCAAATGTGAAATTTGACATGATGGAAAAATTGTGATCAACTTTAAATATAAGACAAATTAGTTCAGCATTTAGCATTGTGTTTTAAGGCCCCCACTAAAGCATAGTGAGT
Source organism: Argopecten irradians (assembly GCF_041381155.1). NCBI lineage: Eukaryota > Metazoa > Mollusca > Bivalvia > Pectinida > Pectinidae > Argopecten > Argopecten irradians. The sequence goes on from NC_091144.1 coordinate 31,443,211, forward strand.
ACAAAGACCGTTTCTAACACCTATCCACAGATTATTTTTGTAGTAAAGCACTTGAATTCGTACCCTAAATATAACTAATTGAACAAGTCGACAAGTCTTATTGCTTTAAATCCGTGCAACAATAATTTGTCTGAACATCCAACATGCTTTTTCATGTGATACAAACTTTTGTTGAATATGTACTACGAAACACGTTCAACCTTCTGTACAAAGAACCATAGAAATGGCACGGTGTGAAAGTTGTTGAGATATGCCGCTTCTCTATTATGTTGCCAACTAGAAATTATAGATTTCTTTATAATCTAGGTAAATTCTTAACATTTCATCTTAAAAGTGGAAGAAATGAATCGGCGGGTTGAATATATCTTTCTATCTAACTTTTCAGTAGAATTTTTGAATTCTAGGAAAAAGTTAAATATGTTCTTTACCTGTAGCGTGATATTTGCAATATATTTTTCCTTTCAGATTTTGGGTTTCAAAAATATCAATCGATACTTTTCATCTTTATACCGTAAAAATATTTTACATTCACTTTCGAAATGAAAAACATACAAAAATAAAACCAAAAACCACTCAAACCATGAAAGGTGTCATTTTATCTTTCTCAGGTTGATAATTTATCTCATTGATAATATTCATTGTATAATATGTTAAGTTTTAAAAAATAATGAAACCATATGTAAGTATTCTAGGATGGGTACTTCGTTGTTTATTTGCTGTTTTTGCTATTTTTGACATATCAAATTACTTTCAATTTCAAAGCATATGTACTGTAAAGATCATCTATTGACAATTTAATGGTTCTGTATAAAAGGTTTTAGCTAATATATTTCATGGCTCTATTTATTGCAGTGTCTAGATGGCTTTTCGGCCTCTATTCAATATTATTCAAAATTATCCAAACAAAATATTTTTTTACAAAATAACAAATTCTTAAATTATGCTATCAAAGCAAATATTAAAATCATATAATGGCAATTGAAAGCTACAAAGGAAATGCTTCTTATGTAAGTCGAATATAAAGCTGATCAAGCCCTAGATACAGTGAACATTTTAAGTGTCGCTATTTTCTCTGTACTCCTGTTTTCGAGGCCATAACAACAACATAACCGATTTATCTGAAGATTGAAATCTATGATTGATGCCGGCATTGCATCTAAAACACCAGTTCTTACTATAAGGTATAGACATATAAATACACGCCTAATCTGATAGCAGTTCCAGAACACTGTTTGGAATATCCAGTAAAAGCATTGTGTTCTACGAAGTGTCACGTAGTATTAGATGTATAGTTAGCTTCCCGAGTTGGTTGAAATATTGTGTTTCCCTTGGTGGGAAAAAGCTAGACTGTCGCATTGAGTGAAAGCTTGTGGTTCACTGTCAGGACCTTGTTCTCGTTTAAGACCATGGCTTTACCCGGCTTTGCCACAGGTTTGAAATGCGGTTGACATCGATGAAAAGTTGCGATCGACCTTTTTGTTTGACAGCTGATTTTCCATTCTCATTATAATTTGTAGTTTGTTTATGTGTCGAAAGATGACAATGCAAGCTAAAACAGGCAATTGAGATTTGAAAGAAAAATAATTTACTATATATCCAAAATCGTTATTTCCATTGTCTTATACAAGGAAAGTACAGCTATTTTATACCCCCTCTCACTCTACTTGGAAACATTCAGTTTGTTTTACAGCTTTTTCATTGTGTCATTCTTCCTCCATTTTAAAAATAATATGTGTCGCTTAGACTTCAAGCTACCGGCGATTCAGCCTTTGACTGAAGGTGTTAGCGCCTGTTTCAACTTGTGATATTTTGTATGCATATTTATATTGATCCTTAGGAAATTGTTTTACGCATATTTTGACAAATTTTGCAAGCTACACAACACTGTACGAGTCAACAGTAATGCCTTAAGTTAGCCCCGATGCATACATGCTTTTTGTCGACTTTGTTATGTTCGACTGCACCCCAGAAGATATATATATATATATACATACAAAAAAACACTAGTTTAAACAACGGTTAATATCTTAACTGAAGCTCTGACGTGTCTTACAAAGAAAAAATAGCTGTTGTGCCGAAATTTAAAGATACTTTTAAGATATAATATTTTTGAGATCCCTTACAACAGATTATATCGTTACCATTTTATATGGTTATTCATTCTTTACATTCAAAAATAATATTTGATATAAACTTGTTAACTATATATATTTTTATATGATTCCTTGTTAAGTGTAGACTGCACAGTGTCTGCCCAGTGTCAGTTTAATCTATCAGTAGGGTACATATGAGTGTCGGTGTCCGTGACAGTAGTAGCATGATAGCAGTACATATCTACGCCAATGTACCCCAAGGGATTAGATGGTGTGGAGTACATTTGGTGATAGTATTCCGATTGACATTACTGCCAGACAGGACTGTCTCGTGCAGCTAGCTGAAAGTGGCGTTAATCTCAATCATCACACAAAGGGGCATACGCTATCGGTATAACTGATCTAATTATCTATATACAGGTTTGATATACAAGCTTACATTCAAAGTGCACTTCAGGTTTGCTATCTCTATCCAAGCTGTTCTACATAGGGCCTCTATGTATTCTCTGGGCAAATGTGGTAACTAAACCGTATGCTGAGGCTCAATAGCCACAGAAAGAATATATTTACCGTACAGATAGTTGGGAAAAGAGTGTAACAGAGCCAGAGTAATGTACCGCACGTCAGGCTCGAACCCGCAACCCCGGACTGATCTGCCGCTCTACCGACTGTGCTATAGATAAATCCCCCTAGCGTGAAGCTAGAAGGCGATACTATATACAATTAAAATCTGTTGCAGGAGTTATATTGTCAAAGGAAATATTATTGTAAACACCGTTAGTGCATAACTTGGATACGTATATCTGAATCAGTATGATCGATGATTATAGAATTCCTTGTAGTATATTTTATCTAAGATATTGTAAAGATATAAAAACTGTTATTTTCATGCATTAATATCTATACATGTATTTTTATGTCGTTATGATAAAGATAAATAGAAAATCGATAATCACTTCCACAGAGAGTCTAGATTATGGTTGTTATATCTACAACTGGTAATTTCAGCTTTGATGAGAAATCATTTGTAGAACATATGGACGATGTAACACAAATTAGGAAACACATTGCTATTTAATGGTGATATGACGATATGAAATTAAAGATAAAACAGCGAAGATTTGTATCTATGCATAATTTTATAAAATACATGAATTGATAATCAATTTGTATCCATATGTCTGACGTCGACTTAAGCTGTTTTGCTGAACAGTGTAACGTGAAAAGTATAGACAATTATTATCACTGTCTTCTACAATATGTTTTATGCATAAACGACTGATCAGTTTCAAATACATCTGCTCTCGGCTTACATTACCTATGCAAAATGTCAAGTTGGTTTCTCTTAGTCATACTTTCATTGCATTTCTAAATTGTATGAAGTATATCCTAAAATTTAAACTAGAGTAATACCAAGTAATTAACTTCTGAATAATACTAGTTTCCAAGGATCCTAAAGCATAATTTCCAAACAATGTAACCCATAAATATAGGTCATTTGGCTCTAACGGCAATATGTCCTTTGTCCCTCGGGTAGTCTTTAGGAAATTATGAATGTATATCACAACATATGCCCTTTGTCTCTTGGGTAGTCTTTAGGCAATTTTGATTGTATATCATAACATTTACAGTAATATCTAAAATTAGAAATATGAATAATATAAATGTCATTTGAAATGAGGCATTTTTCTATTGCAGATAACCAATGCAGAGGATGTCCCGACGGGAGCTGCCATAATCTTAACGGGCAGTACTCTTGCATCGGAGACTGCAAGTCGGGTTACTATGGTCGGTCATGCCAGCATCAGTGCCCTTTGAACTGCAAGGAGGCCTTTTGTGATAAATTGCTTGGAACTTGTGACGGTTGTACGTATGGATTCCACGGATCAAAATGTTCTTTTCCTTGTTCGCCTCATTGTAATACAAGAGCCCACCAAAAATGTAATCAAGAGACTGGAGAATGTATCGGAGCCTGTGAGTTGGGGTTTTACGGACAAAGCTGCAGTATGGATTGTCCCAAGCATTGCTATCTGAGCTGCAACAGGAACGATGGTTCTTGTTTTGTCTGTGACTCAAGGTACTGGGGTCAATTCTGTAATAACACATGTGGTGCGAACTGCTTCCTCTCGTGTGATCAGATGACTGGGAGATGCCCCGTTTGTATTTCAGGATGGCGTGGAATGACCTGCCATTTGCCTTGTAGTCTTTCTAACTGCAAAAGCTGCACAACAAACGACGAGTGTTCTGTCTGCAAGGAAGGATGGTACGGGCTGAAATGCGACCAAGTTTGTTCTCCGTATTGCCAAAGCTCCACATGTGATCGACGGACGGGTAATTGTGATTGTCAACCTGGCTGGTTCGGGGAACAATGCAATAACCAGTGCATTCCACACTGCTCTTTCTGTAGCTCAAATAAAACATGTGTGTTGTGTGAGGATGGTTTTTACGGACCTCAATGTGAACATAGATGTATTGATGAGTGTAAAACGTGTCTACGATCAGGTCTTGTATGCATGGAATGTAAAGATGAAGACATGTTCGGCGACAATTGTGAATGTAGCTTCTCGGAATGTGCGAAGCGCGAGAAAGGGAAATTTGATTGTATCTTGTGTTCAAACGAAGACTGGTTTCCTTTTGAAAATGGTTGTTGCCCATGTAGAACTAGTCACTGTTTAGACAAGGCAGCATGTAATGTTAATTCTGCAGCGTGTTCATCTGGGTGTCACGATGGATATTACGGTATAATGTGCACAAATAAATGTAGTCCGTTTTGTAAAGGTGGAAATAGCACTTGTAGGGGAAATTTAGGTCACTGTGCAAAAGGTTGTAAAGATGGCTGGTTTGGTAAAAGGTGTGACGCATCGTTCTGTAAAGAGTCGTACCCACATTGTATTCAGTGTGCTTATCGTCAGAAACCATATTCCATTGAGAGAAACGATCTGGACTGTACAGAATGTGAGCCTGGATACTACATAACAAATGGTCATTGTGAAAAATGCCTCCATTGTAAAGACGACAAGTGTAGAAGCCATGACGGGATTTGTCTTGAAGGTTGTGCACGTGGATGGTACTTAGATTCATTCCGTGAATACTGTACTAATGAATGTGGTCGATGTGTAAATCAGATTTGTCACGCGTTTAATGGAACCTGTGTAAATGGATGCCAACCAGGATATTATGATCATACATGTACCTTACACTGCCCCAGGAACTGCATGTATGCTACTTGTAATGCCTCGGGTATCTGTGCTGAGGGCTGTAGTCGAGGATACTATGGAACCTACTGCTATGACGAATGTGAGAAATGCTTAGATGACATTTGTGATCGTGAGACTGGGACATGTATAAGTAAGTAAAGCGAAATAGAACTATATACAGTACATTAAAACTTCATTTTTTTCTCATATATATATGCTCTCACTTATTTTACACTTTTCGAAATGGCTAATACGTGGTCACGTGTATGGTTCGATATATAGCATATCAACCCGGTTTGTCAATATTACGTTTGTGACGTCAAAACCGAGTCGATATTGCGTTTGTGAACTTCATTGCCTAAATGTTGAGTTATTCAGGGTGTCTTCCTATGGATATTGTTCTTGTTGAACAGTTGGTTATTCAGAGATGGTCTCTAATGTAGATTTACCGTGTCACTCTGTACAAATGTACCCGACGGTAACAAAAAGAGAATGATTATTTAATAGTGTATATAGATTGTTATAATTGAAATTCTAAAGACCAAAATAATCGTCAGATATATATCGCAAGAGTTATTTTTACTATTTTTAGAGTGTAAACCCCAGTGGCATGGCCCTGACTGTAGCCAAAGTTGTGACGGGTGTGTGGAGGGGATGTGTACAGACGGCCAAGGATGTGCTGATGGCTGTTGGCCCGGACTGTATGGTATTTCCTGTAACATGACGTGTCCTGACCAAGCCTCGTGCTATGCGTGTGACCAGTTGTCCGGTCAGTGTATCGTATGTAAGAAAACAATCGGATCCACTGCGCCACCATCTTGCAAGGAAGTCATGGATGACGTCACGTGGACGGAAGCGTACAGGGAGACGTCATGCGCAGTTGGTTATTATGGTGAATTTTGTAAATTGAAATGTCCAGAAAACTGTTTAGTGGACTCCGAAAAGCGACATCGCTGTGATAGGTTTACAGGGACTTGTTTGCCGATAGCCGGTTGTTACCCAGGTAACTACGGACTATTCTGTGACCGGATATGCCTTAATTGTCTCTACGGCGCATGCTCAAGAGACGACGGAATATGCTTACATGGTTGTGATACTGGTTGGACAGGATCTGAATGCCTGTGTAAGTATAACTGTTTACCATTTTTGCCAGATACATGTATTTAGTTTCGCAGTCAGAGGGATATCCACACAAAAAAACTTCGTAGTGAATTTAAATGCAAATACAAAGAAAATCTTATGGCAAGGAGTGGATATGTGAATATAAACCATTGGGGATAATTGTCAGAAATGAAATAGACACTTCAAATGACAATATCTGAGAACAGCTTATTATAATTTGTCAACATCAATAAAAAGTCAAAGATGACATTTTCAAAACCAATTACTGCTGTCGTATTTCAAATGCAGCCATTTGGGAAATATTCGAAAGAAATATCCACTGTAAGAGCTCTGGAAAAGCTTTCTCGGTTTTTAAGTCGATGTCTCAAGCAATATCCGATACGCTTGATATGCATTAGAGAGTGTTCCATATGTTCGCGTCCACATATAAGCAAAAAGGCCTCAAACAATGACACCGTTGGGAATATACTTGTCTACAGCAGACGGGCTAATCAAATAAACATACTTATTTCTCGACCGCTCCAAAAGGTGCTTTCTAACTTAAAGAAACTAGCGCAGATCCCATCTCCGTCAAATGCATCGTTCATATCGCCGGCTCATGGTAATTTAAGAGGCAAAAAACAAAGCCATCCAACAGGCGTTTTTCTGTAACGTGACAAGAAGCAATTTCGCAGTCTACTCTGTTTTGTTTATTATAACACAGGACAGCTTAAATAGAGTATTCCTTTAACCAGTTTTGAGATATGGATAAAAAAAAACAAAGGCTGATCTCGACTTGTTATATTGCTTCGGTAAATACTCCAGACAGAGAAAGGCAATGATGAACGCGACATACGATATATATATATATATCGGTTACTGAAAAATCGTGTATACATCTATACCGAGCTTACTATAAGACAACTCCAACATCAAATAAAGTTGATATTCTGATAAACAACTCCACATCAAATAAAGTTGATATTCTGATTATTTCAAGTAGTAATACCAAATTTAATTCGTGTCTCCGGTTATTAATCAATTTTATTATCTATCCTGAGATACAATCTGTGGATAACTTCATTCTGACCGGTTTTGGTTGTATTTGTATACAAAAGTATACCCTACACATGCTGCTGCTTTCCAACCTCCTTAATATTACATATATGCAATATTTGATTCGATCGATTGTAATTGCTCTTGATAGCTTTATATCTTGGGTGGATTTTAATTCAATGTATGTTTGATTTACATGCACGATTGTTTATTTTATCCTTTTACAACTGGTTGTGAAGGCCATGCTAGTATAATTTTCGAATTTGCTTGCCTTTCTTTTTCATTCCTAACGCGCTACATTGAATATGTATATATTCACTTGCGTTCATACCACCTTTAACGCAATCAAAGCACTATTCAAACCCTATTTTAACAATACAATTCTGAAAGATATTATCCGCGCTGATGTTGCTGCTTCATTTCCAAATTAATACATCTTTCCTAAATCCTTGACGTCTGTGGGAATTTAGCGAGCTACACATAGAGAAGGGGCTCACTATCTGGATTGTCATAAATAACAATGTCTCGGCAGTATAACGATGTTTTAATACTCTACGTTTTAGCAACTGTGAACTGTTTACGCCTAAAATTGATATTGCAATAAGAAATGGTATCTAGAGACATAGAAGGGTGGAGCGACACAGCAATTAGCTATATCCGCTGTTCAGTGTTTTGATATCGATTCGTAACTTCATTTCACAATTTTATTTCATTGTGATATTCGTTCCTTCGTTTGATTTTATATTGTAATAAGAAAAAGTGTCTTAAGACATGGAAGCTAGGGTGGAACATCAGCAATTAACTAGACTATTGTATCCACCATTCAGCGATTTCATATCGATTCGTAACTTCATTTCGTGGTAATATTCGCTCTTTCGTTTGCTTTGAAAACATTACTCTATGAACAAATTAAGATAATTGCCTTACTCACGCTGTAATGGCTTTTGTTATAAATCACGTCATTTACACGTCAGATCGCCGTTTGAAAATGATCAGTTCTAATTGTCAGCCACAAACCATGATTTATACTTTAAGTTTTTAACCGTAAGAATTCTGGAACGTCTTTATGATTAACTATGTTTATTTTGATTCTAATGATGACAACTTTTGATTTATTTCACAGCCAAGCTAGAGACAGTGGAGTCTGTTGATATTTCGCTGTTGTTTACTACTGTAGCCGTACTGGGAGCTACAGGAGTGGGCCTTCTCCTAATTCTTCTTTGTTATATCTGCTGGACTACAAGGTCAGTGAACAAGTGCGCATGCTTGGTCTGAAAACCATCTTTTTTAAATATAAACTTTATTTATTGTACATGGATTGCAAAACAAGTAATATAACTTATACATATCACTTTTGATGGTCCAGGTGTAAGCGCGCGAAGAGTCTTAGAGTTGGGGGAAACCAGATTACCCGGAAAGAACCCATCGGGCAGGTGACCCCTTACCTTTTCATGTTCGGCAGGGGAGTGAACCCCGGACAGATAGGTGAAAGGCGAGTGGCGTAACTACCCGACCACCCAACTGAAAACTATTAACACTCTACTATTTGTAAAAGCATGCATGTTATAAGCCCCCTGGAAATATTTTGTATCATATAATACATGTCTATTTATTTATTAACAGTATAATTATGTCTGTTCTACCCAAGCATATCAATATGTCTCTTCATCGCGAGCATCAATAAATCTGTTCTACGCAAGCATCAATAAATCTATTCTATCCAAGCATCAATAAGTCTATTCTACCCAAGAATCAATAAGTCTCTTCTACTCAAGCATCAATAAGTCTCTTCTACTCAAGCATCAATAAGTCTCTTCTACGCAAGCATCAATAAATCTATTCTATCCAAGCATCAATAAGTCTGTTCTACCCAAGCATCAATAAGTCTGTTCTACCCAAGAATCAATATGTCTCTTCTACCCAAGCATCAATATGTCTCTTCTACGCAAGCATCAATAAGTCTTTTCTACGCAAGCATCAATAAGTCTCTTCTACGCAAGCATCAATAATCTCTTCTACTCAAGCATCAATAAGTCTCTTCTACGCAAGCATCAATAAATCTATTCTATCCAAGCATTAATAAGTCTGTTCTACCCAAGCATCAATAAGTCTGTTCTACCCAAGCATCAATAAGTCTGTTCTACCCAAGCATCAATAAGTCTCTTCTACCCAAGCATCATTTAGAAGTCTCTTCACAGCAAGCATCAATAAGTCTCTTCATAGCAGCATCAATAAGTCTGTTCTACCAGATCCAAGTTTCATCATCAATAAGTCTGTTCTACCAAGATCAATAGTTTCTACCCAAGAATCAATAAGTCTGTTCTACCAAGATCAATATGTCTCTTACCAAGATCAATAAGTAGTCTCCCAAAATCAATAAGTCTTCTACTCAAGCATCAATAAGTCTCTTCTATCAAGCATCAATAAGTCTATTCTAAGAATAATAAGTCTGTTCTACCCAAGAATCAATAAGTCTGTTCTACCCAAGCATCAATAAGTCTCTTCTACTCAAGCATCAATAAGTCTCTTCTACTCAAGCATACAAGTCTCTTCCATCAAGCATCAATTGTCTCTTCTACTCAAGCATAATAAGTCTCTTCATCCAAGCATCAATATGTCTCTTCTACTCAAGCATCAATAAGTCTTTCTACTCAAGCATCAATAAGTCTCTTTACCAAGCATCAATAAGTCTGTTCTACTCAAGCATCAATTGTTCTCATCAAGCATAAGTCTCTTCATCAAGCAGGCATCAATTTGTCTGTTCTACCCAAGCATCAATAAGTCTGTTCTACCCAAGAATCAATAAGTCTGTTCTACCCAAGCATCAATAAGTCTCTTCTATCAAGCATCAATTGTTTCTACCAAGCATCAATAAGTCTGTTCTACCAAGCAATCAATAAGTCTCTTCTACCAAGCATCAATATCTTTCTACCCAAGAATCAATATGTCTCTTCTACCCAAGCATCAATAAGTCTATTCTATCCCAAGAATCAATAAGTCTCTTCTACCCAAGAATCAATAAGTCTCTCTCTTACAGCCAAGTCAAGTAATAGTCTTTCCACAAGCACCAATATGTCTCTTCTACTCAAGCATCAATAAGTCTCTTCTACTCAAGCATCAATAAGTCTCTTCTACTCAAGCATCAATAAGTCTGTTCTACTCAAGCATCAATTTGTCCCCTCTACTCAAGCATGAACAAGTCTCTTCCATTCAAGCATCAATAAGTCTCTTCTACTCAAGCATGAATCAAGTCTCTTCATCAAGCATCAATAAGTCTGTTCTACTCAAGAATCAATAAGTCTGTTCTACTCAAGCATCAATAAGTCTGTTCTACTCAAGCATCAATAAGTCTCTTTCATTCAAGCATCAATAAGTCTGTTCTACTCAAGCATCAATAAGTCTCTTCTACTCAATCATCAATAAGTTTTTCTTCTCAAGCATGAACACGTATCTGCTACCCAAGCATCCCGATAGACGACAGAACTATAATTGAAACAAATAAACAAAATATGTAGTTAATCATAATTTAATCTAGGTATTCAATGTTGATGAGCAGAAAATAACATATCATTGGCAAGTCCTCTAAGACTGATATCTAACATTAACATTTCACCTATTTATTTACAGCCAAACCGCAGAAATCATTTTGTTTCGGTTTATTTGCATATATATGTCGCTGTGTTGGTATATTCTTATATTCTCATTTACAGGAAAAATACAAAAGCTGAAGTTTATACACCGACAGATCCACCTGGCCAAACTACGCTATAGAACTGTTGTACAGCTGCACGGATCACCATCACGTCACACAGGAAAGACCATTTGCTTTACACGATCCAGAATATCCTACCGATAAAGCATGGTCTAGACCTTCACGAAACATTTGGAAACAGCTAGCTTCACAATAACTGTCAGCACTTTTATGAGTTTGTGTCTGATATTGGGATCAGAAAACGTTTTGTGAATGTTGACATCTTTGGATTAACACTTGCATGGAATGGCAAGTTAAAATAGTAGATCTTTGCGCACAGAAACTTAAAAGCTCAAACGATCCCTTTCTTCATAAACTTGTTGAGCAAAATGTTCTCGATACCCAAACAGCTAGCAATACAGTGTCATCTATTGATAACAAATATGTGAAACAAAAATTCATGGACATTTCTGGATATTTGTGAAGCATTGATCGCCTTTTTGAGTCCTCATATCGGGAAACGTTGTTGTGTTAACAGAAAAAAAAATTACTGAGCGAGACTTTTAGCTATCATCCCAAGTCATTTAGTTTCTCGTAAAGTCTACAGTGATGCTATCTATCGCCTTCGCTATCCCACCAATTTATTTCCGTTGTTCCAAAGCAGTGAATCAACATTATTCATGCGTTCGTGGTACGATAATGCGATAAAGGGCAAAGCAAAGGTAAAGTTCATTGTTCTCTGGGAGATTTCGGAGTGATTTATTCAGTAATGTTAAGAGATCAAGTGATTGTAGTTCACCTCCGAAGCTCTACGTTTGCTCATGCAACTATTATTTTTGTTCCTTCATCACTGTCTGGTTAACGCTTAATTTGCTCCGGCGGTCTTACATGCCTGGTAAACGTTTGACAGATCTATCTTAACCCCGCTTTTATCTCTGTCATGTAAAAGCTCTATTGATCTCTATTAAGACGGTCCGTGATTGACTGTTTAAGAAAACAAATCGGTATTTAATCGGTGTTTTTCAGTAGGATAACGTTCACGGTATGCTACGGCCGAGAGTAACTTAAAAAGGAATTTGATGACAACCAAGTACAAAATGTAAGATATTACTCTCAATTTCTGTGCTTTGTTTTGTTTTTTACCTCAGCAATGACGACATGTAGGTATCATTTATCCCCAACATTCGGAGAGGTTTCCGTGTGAGTGATAAAACTTTTTTTTCGTAAAAACGATCAAGCTTTAAAAGTCCATTTCCTTTTTCTGTACCGTAGCACGTCCTTTACATTGTTTTTGTGGTCAGAAAGTCATCCGTTGGCCATGCAAGCTTACGCGTCACGCACACCTTTGCAAAACGCGATTAGTTGGGAATACTTGTTAAAGGTCAAAACATTTTGATTTTATATTAAATAGAAATATTATTTTCCGTTGAATATCTCATATTGTAGACGACAAATCTGCTTTCGTGGAGTTTCTCATATAAATCCAAGAGAAAGGTAAAATTTTCTATCAAGAAACACATGACATACGCAGTCAGTGCTAGCAATCATTGTCATTCAAAAGTTTAGTTTATACTCAGAACAATATAGAATGTTTGGTCTAAAACTTGTGGAAAGAAATGCAATAACCGTAACCTGGTGTCTTATTCATTTGAGAAATACAATATCAATGAAATACAATGTATTGAAATAAATATTGTGTTCTACAGTGTCTGTATAGCCTGGCATTGACATACCCATGCTTATCTACATATAGATCAATTTGATTAAAATACATATTATTATGATCAATCATCAAATCGTTCCATGGAGGATGGGGTGAGAATAAGGATATATATGTTAATCAGATTGGACATAGTTTTATATGACGAGTGTCATCGATGGAAACAGACACCGCTTATTCATTTGGGACTCGTGGTTCTGTTATCGTAGGTTTTATTTGTTGTCTTGAATTATCACTTACGTTTTCTTTGTTATTTATCTATTCCTTGTGTAATGAGCAATATGTAATGATGGCTCAGGAGAAAAATAACGATTAAACAGTTACTATTGTTTTACATAAAATAAACAAAGTAACAAATGTTTTTCAAGACCCGCATTTTTTTCAGAACATGTGACGTTTATGAAGACAACATTTTGTTTGATTTGTAAATAATAATTATGAAATTGGATTCTGTATTGTTGACTGTTTACGGGGATTCAGTTTCGCTGTATTCGCGGTAAAGTTAGCTTCCGCAAAATCAAAGATCTGCGAAAAAAACGGGAACAACGACGAGGAAAGATCTGTGAATAAAATGGGAACAATGACAAGTAATGATCTTTGAATAAAATTGGAACAATGACAAATAAAGATCTGCTAATAAAATGGGAACAATGACAAGTAAATATCTGCTAATAAAAAGGGAACAATGACAAGTAATAATCTGCTGATAAAATGGAATAATGACAATGTAAAGTTCTGTGAATAAAATGGAAACAATGACAAGTAATGATCTGTGAATAAAATGGGAACAATGACAAGTAAAGATCTACTTATAAAATGGGAACAATGACAAAAAAATGATTTGGATTTGCTAATAAAATGGGAACAATGATAAATAAATATCTGCTAATAAAACGGAACGATGACAAGTAATGATCCGCTAATAAAAGGGGAATAATGACAAAAAATGATCTGCTAATAAAATGGGAACAATGATAAATAAATATCTGCTAATAAAAAGGGAACAATGACCGGATATGCCTTAATTGTCTCTACGGCGCATGCTCGAGAGACGCCGGAATATGCTTACATGGTTGTGATACTGGTTGGACAGGATCTGAATGCCTTTGTAAGTATAACTGTTTACCATTTTTGCTAGATACATGTATTTAGTTTCGCAGTCAGAGGGATATCCACACAAAAAAACTTCGTAGTGAATTTAAATGCAAATACAAAGAAAATCTTTTGGCAAGGAGAGGATATGTGAATATAAACCATTGGGGATAATTGTCAGAAATGAAATAGACACTTCAAATGACAATATCTGAGAACAGCTTATAATAATTTGTCAACATCAATAAAAAGCTCAAAGATGACATTTTCAAAACCAATTACTGCTGTCGTATTTCAAATGCAGTCATTTGGGAAATATTCGAAAGAAATATCCACTGTAAGAGCTCTGGAAAAGCTTTCTCGGTTTTTAAGTCAATGTCTCAAGCAATATCCGATACGCTTGATAAGCATTAGAGAGTGTTCCATATGTTCGCGTCCACATATAAGCAAAAAGGCCTCAAACAATGACACCGTTGGGAATATACTTGTCTACAGCAGACGGGCTAATCAAATAAACATACTTATTTCTCGACCGCTCCAAAAGGTGCTTTCTAACTTAAAGAAACTAGCACAGATCCCATCTCCGTCAAATGCATCGTTCATATCGCCGGCTCATGGTAATTTAAGAGGCAAAAAACAAAGCCAGCCAACAGGCGTTTTTCTGTAACGTGACAAGAAGCAATTTCGCAGTCTACTCTGTTTTGTTTATTATAACACAGGACAGCTTAAATAGAGTATTCCCTTAACCAGTTTTGAGATATGGATAAAAAAACAAAGGCTAATCTCGACTTGTTATATTGCTTCGGTAAATACTCCAGACAGAGAAAGGCAATGATGAAGGCGACATACGATATATATATATATATATATATATAGGTTACTGGAAAATCGTGTACATCTATACCGAGCTTACTATAAGACAACTCCAACATCAAATAAAGTTGATATTCTGATTATTTCAGACAACTCCAACATCAAATAAAGTTGATATTCTGATTATTTCAAGTAGTAATACCAAATTTAATTCGTGTCTCCGGTTATTAATCAATTTTATTATCTATCATGAGATACAATCTGTGGATAACTTCATTCTGACCGGTTTTGGTGGTATTTGTATACAAAAGTATACCCTACACATGCTGTTGATTTCCAACCTCCTTAATATTACATATATGCAATATTTGATTCGATCGATTGTAATTGCTCTTGATAGCTTTATATCTTGGGTGGATTTTAATTCAATGTATGTTTGATTTACATGCACGAATGTTTATTTTATCCTTTTACAACTGGTTGTGAAGGCCATGCTAGTATAATTTCGAATTTAATTGCCTTTCTTTTTCATTCCTAACGCTCTACATTGAATATGTATATATTCACTTGCGTTCATACCACCTTTAACGCAATCAAAGCACTATTCAAACCCTATTTTAACAATGCAATTCTGAAAGTAATTATCCGCGCTGATGTTGCTGCTTCATTTCCAAATTAATACATCTTTCCTAAATCCTTGACGTCTGTGGGAATTTAGCGAGCTACACATAGAGAAGGGGCTCACTTTCTGGATTGTCATAAATAACAATGTCTCGGCAGTATAACGATGTTTTAATACTTTACGTTTTAGCAACTGTGAACTGTTTACGCCTAAAATTGATATTGCAATGAGAAATGGTATCTAGAGACACAGAAGGGTGGAGCGACAACAGCAATAAGCTATATCCGCTGTGTTTTGATATCGATTCGTAACTTCATTTCACAATTTTATTTCATTGTGATATTCGTTCCTTCGTTTGATTTTATATTGTAATAAGAAAAAGTGTCTTAAGACATGGAAGCTAGGGTGGAACATCAGCAATTAACTAGACTATTGTATCCACCATTCAGCGATTTCATATCGATTCGTAACTTCATTTCGTGGTAATATTCGCTCTTTCGTTTGCTTTGAAAACATTACTCTATGAACAAATTAAGATAATTGCCTTACTCACGCTGTAATGGCTTTTGTTATAAATCACGTCATTTACACGTCAGATCGCCGTTTGAAAATGATCAGTTCTAATTGTCAGCCACAAACCATGATTTATACTTTAAGTTTTTAACCGTAAGAATTCTGGAACGTCTTTATGATTAACTATGTTTATTTTGATTCTAATGATGACAACTTTTGATTTATTTCACAGCCAAGCTAGAGACAGTGGAGTCTGTTGATATTTCGCTGTTGTTTACTACTGTAGCCGTACTGGGAGCTACAGGAGTGGGCCTTCTCCTAATTCTTCTTTGTTATATCTGCTGGACTACAAGGTCAGTGAGCAAGTGCGCATGCTTGGTCTGAAAACCATCTTTTTTAAATATAAACTTTATTTATTGTACATGGATTGCAAAACAAGTAATATAACTTATACATATCACTTTTGATGGTCCGGGTGATGGCGCGAAGAGTATTAGAGTTGGAGGAAACCAGATTACCCGGAAAGAACCCATCGGGCAGGTGACCCTTACCTTTTCATGTTCAGCAGGGGAGTGAACCCCGGACAGATAGGTGAAAGGCGAGTGGCGTAACTACCCGACCACCCAACTGATAACTATTAACACTCTACTATTCGTAAAAGCATGCATGTTATAAGCCCCCTGGAAATATTTTGTATCATATAATACATGTCTATTTATATATTAACAGTATAATTATGTCTGTTCTACCCAAGCATATCAATATGTCTCTTCATCACGAGCATCAATAAATCTGTTCTACGCAAGCATCAATAAATCTGTTCTATCCAAGCATCAATAAGTCTATTCTACCCAAGAATCAATAAGTCTGTTCTACTCAAGCATCAATAAGTCTATTCTACCCAAGAATCAATAAGTCACTTCTACGCAAGCATCAATAAATCTGTTCTATCCAAGCATCAATAAGTCTGTTCTACCCAAGAATCAATAAGTCTGTTCTACCCAAGAATCAATAAGTCTCTTCTACCCAAGCATCAATATGTCTCTTCTACTCAAGCATCAATATGTCTCTTCTACTCAAGCATCAATAAGTCTCTTCTACGCAAGCATCAATAAGTCTATTCTATCCAAGCATCAATAAGTCTATTCTATCCAAGCATCAATAAGTCTGTTCTACCCAAGAATCAATAAGTCTGTTCTACCCAAGCATCAATATGTCTATTCTACTCAAGCATAAATAAGTCTCTTCATCGCAAGCATCAAGAAGTCTCTTCACAGCAAGCATCAATAAGTCTCTTCATAGCTAGCATCAATAAGTCTGTTCTACCCAAGCATCAATAAGTCTGTTCTACCCAAGAATCAATAAGTCTCTTCTACCCAAGCATTAATATGTCTCTTCTACTCAAGCATCAATAAGTCTCTTCATAGCAAGCATCAATAAGTCTGTTCTACCCAAGAATCAATAAGTCTGTTCTACCCAAGCATCAATATGTTTCTTCTACCCAAGCATCAATATGTTTCTTCTACTCAAGCATCAATATGTCTCTTCATCGTAAGCATCAATAAGTATGTTCTACTTTAGCATCAATAAGTCTCTTCATAGCAAGCATCAATAAGTCTCTTCATAGCAGGCATCAATTTGTCTGTTCTACCCAAGCATCAATAAGTTTGTTCTACCCAAGAATCAATAAGTCTGTTCTACCCAAGCATCAATAAGTTTGTTCTACCCAAGAGTCAATAAGTCTCTGTTCTACCAAAGAATCAATAAGTCTGTTCTACCCAAGAATCAATATGTCTCTTCTACCCAAGCATCAATAAGTCTATTCTTTCCCAAGAATCAATATGTCTCTTCTACCCAAGAATCAATAAGATCAATAAGTCTCTTCTACCCAAGCATCAATAAGTCTCTTCTACCCAAGCATCAATATGTCTCTTCTACTCAAGCATCAATAAGTCTCTTCTACTCAAGCATCAATAAGTCTCTTCTACTCAAGCATCAATAAGTCTGTTCTACTCAAGCATCAATTTGTCTCTTCTACTCAAGCATGAACAAGTCTCTTCCATTCAAGCATCAATTTGTCTCTTCTACTCAAGCATGAATAAGTCTCTTCCATTCAAGCATTAATATGTCTGTTCTAATCAAGCATCAACAAGTCTCTTCTCTCTTCCAAGTCTCTTTCATTCAAGCATCAATAAGTCTGTTCTACTCAAGCATCAATAGGTCTCTTCTACTCAATCATCAATAAGTTTTTCTTCTCAAGCATGAACACGTATCTGCTACCCAAGCATCCCGATAGACGATAGAACTATAATTGAAACAAATAAACAAAATATGTAGTTAATCATAATTTAATCTAGGTATGTTGATGAGCAGAAAATAACATATCATTGGCAAGTCCTCTAAGACTGATATCTATCATTAACATTTCACCTATTTATTTACAGCCAAACCGCAGAAATCATTTTGTTTCGGTTTATTTGCATATATATGTCGCTGTGTTGGTATATTCTTATATTCTCATTTACAGGAAAAATACAAAAGCTGAAGTTTATACACCGACAGATCCACCTGGCCAAACTACGTTATAGAACTATTGTACAGCTGCACGGATCACCATCACGTCACACAGGAAAGACCATTTGCTTTACACGATCCA
Organism: Argopecten irradians; assembly: GCF_041381155.1. NCBI lineage: Eukaryota > Metazoa > Mollusca > Bivalvia > Pectinida > Pectinidae > Argopecten > Argopecten irradians. Next base: position 31,461,765 of record NC_091144.1, read on the forward strand.
GAATATCCTACCGATAAAGCATGGTCTAGACCTTCACGAAACATTTGGAAACAGCTAGCTTCACAATAACTGTCAGCACTTTTATGAGTTTGTGTCTGATATTGGGATCAGAAAACGTTTTGTGAATGTTGACATCTTTGGATTAACACTTGCATGGAATGGCAAGTTAAAATAGTAGATCTTTGCGCACAAAAACTTAAAAGCTCAAACGATCCCTTTCTTCATAAACTTGTTGAGCAAAATGTTCTCGATACCCAAAACAGCTAGCAATGCAGTGTCATCTATTGATAACAAATATGTGAAACAAAAATGCATGAACATTTCTGGATATTTGTGAAGCATTGATCGCCTTTTTGTCGCTCATATCGGGAAACGTTGTTGTGTTGACAGAAAAAAAAATATATTACTGAGCGAGACTTTCAGCTATCATCCCAAGTCATTTAGTTTCTCGTAAAGTCTACAGTGATGCTATCTATCGCCTTCGCTATCCCACCAATTTATTTCCGTTGTTCCAAAGCAGTGAATCAACATTATTCATGCGTTCGTGGTACGATAATGCGATAAAGGGCAAAGCGAAGGTAAAGTTCATTGTTCTCTGGGAGATTTCGGAGTGATTTATTCAGTAATGTTAAGAGATCAAGTGATTGTAGTTCACCTCCGAAGCTCTACGTTTGCTCATGCAACTATTATCTTTGTTCCTTCATCACTGTCTGGTTAACGCTTAATTTGCTCCGGCGGTCTTACATGCCTGGTAAACGTTTGACAGATCTATCTTAACCCCGCTTTTATCTCTGTCATGTAAAAGCTCTATTGATCTCTATTAAGACGGTCCGTGATTGACTGTTTAAGAAAACAAATCGGTATTTAATCGGTGTTTTTCAGTAGGATAACGTTCACGGTATGCTACGGCCGAGAGTAACTTAAAAAGGAATTTGATGACAACCAAGTACAAAATGTAAGATATTACTTTCAATTTCCGTGCTTTGTTTTGTTTTTACCTCAGCAATGACGACATGTAGGTATCATTTATCCCCAACATTCGGAGAGGTTTCCGTGTGAGTGATAAAACTTTTTTTTCGTAAAAACGATCAAGCCTTAAAAGTCCATTTCCTTTTTCTGTACCGTAGCACGGCCTTTACATTGTTTTTGTGGTCAGAAAGTCATCCGTTGGCCATGCAAGCTTACGCGTCACGCACACCTTTGCAAAACGCGATTAGTTGGGAATACTTGTTAAAGGTCAAAACATTTTGATTTTATATTAAATAGAAATATTATTTTCCGTTGAATATCTCATATTGTAGACGACAAATCTGCTTTCGTGGATTTTCTCATATAAATCCAAGAGAAAGGTAAAATTTTCTATCAAGAAACACATGACATACGCAGTCAGTGCTAGCAATCATTGTCATTCAAAAGTTTAGTTTATACTCAGAACAATATAGAATGTTTGGTCTAACACTTGTGGAAAGAAATGCAATAACCGTAACCTGGTGTCTTATTCATTTGAGAAATACAATATCAATGAAATACAATGTATTGAAATAAATATTGTGTTCTACAGTGTCTGTATAGCCTGGCATTGACATACCCATGCTTATCTACATATAGATCAATTTGATTAAAATACATATTATTATTATCAATCATCAAATCGTTCCATTGAGGATGGGGTGAGAATAAGGATATATATGTTAATCAGATTGGACATAGTTTTATATGACGAGTGTCATCGATGGAACAGACACCGCTTATTCATTTGGGACTCATGGTTCTGTTATCGTAGGTTTTATTTGTTGTCTTGAATTATCACTTTCGTTTTCTTTATTATTTGTCTATTCCTTGTGTAATGAGCAATATGTGATGATGGCTCAGGAGAAAAATAACGATTAAGCAGTTACTATTGTTTTACATAAAATAAACAAAGTAACAAATGTTTATCAAGACCCTCATTTTTTTCGGAACATGTGACGTTTATGAAGACAACATTTTGTTTGATTTGTAAATAATCATTATGAAATTGATACTGTATTGTTGTCTTTTTACGGGGATTCAGTTTTGCTGTATTCGCGGTAAAGTTAGCTTCCGCAAAATTAAATATCTGTGAATAAATCGGTCACAACGACGAGGAAAGATCTGTGAATAAAATGGGAACAATGACAAGTAAATATCTGCTAATAAAAAGGGAACAATGACAAGTAATGATCTGCTAATAAAATGGGAACAATGACAAGTAAATATCTGCTAATAAAAAGGGAACAATGACAAGTAATAATCTGCTGATAAAATGGGAATAATGACATGTAAAGTTCTGTGAATAAAATGGAAACAATGACAAGTAATGATCTGTGAATAAAATGGGAACAATGACAAGTAAAGATCTACTTATAAAATGGGAACAATGACAAAGTAAATTTGGATTTGCTAAAATGGGACAATGATAAATAAAATCTGCTAATAAAACGGAACAATGGCAAGTAAAAATCTGCTAATAAAATGGGAACACTGACAAAAAATGATCTACTAATAAAATGGGAACAATGACAAGTAAATATCTGCTAATAAAATGGGAACAATGACAAGTAAATATCCGCTAATAAAATGGAAACAATGACAAGTAAAGATCTGATAATAAAATGGGAACAATGACATGTAAGATAAAAACAATGACAAGTAAATATCCGCTAATAAAATGGAAACAATGACAAGTAAAGATCTCGATAATAAAATGGGAACAATGACATGTAAGATAACTTGTATAGCGTATTGCTATTAGAAATTGACAAAAACTCGAATATTCCTTCCCGCGAATATGATTCAAACGGGTAATGATGAAACTAGCAGCTGTGCAGTATCATTATTTAACATATAAACTTGCTTGATGAGGACAGCGGATAATCATCGTCGTATCTACGTATATGTTTAGAATCAAGATTATAATTCCCAATTCATACAATATTTGTCGATGTCGAAAACGAGCCTGATTAATTAATGCATTTTGTCGTATCTTTTCTATTTTGTTATGGACAACGTTGATAAAATTATGTTTTAATAAAGCTTTTGAATAACAAAATACAACAGCTTTATTTGTTTTGTGTAATGCGTTCGGTGGGGCAAGTTAGGATCGCAGCCATCAATACTACACAGCAGTGATTAACGATATGAATAATTGATAGTTAATAGGGACAGAACCATAACACAGAGAATTGGTGCTACATCCCTTTTACACTAGGTTAGTGTGTTGTGTTTTGTGAAGAGAACATAAATATTGCGTGGACGCTTTTACAATCCGGCGCCTAGCCTGATGATTGGGTGTGTATAGCAATAAGTCCGCACTGCATCAATAGCCATCGGCAATAACCATAAATAAGAAAACGCTGAAGTACCTTGTTGCACCTCAGCAAATTTCAAAACTACATTGAAATGTTTGATGACTTGACATGACAGCTGCTGACAAATGACAAAAAAAACATATCTATAATAGGGTTATGGATAAAGAGTGATAACATTCCCAGTTTGAGAAGGGGTTTGTCGTAAGCAGCTTCGTCGTATCGGGAAATTCATCTCCGTCTTAAATGAAGTCCATCGTTTTCTTTGTTCGTTGATGTTCTTTGTGGTTTCGTTTCATAGTCATTTACAAGATTAAGTTACTCGAGATGATGCCTAACTGCATTTGACTAGGATTTGTGAGATCGCTGACACAGAGCACCTGGTCCGATACACTTTGTACATACTTTTTTTCTTATTATAAGATTGGTTGTTTCTTTATGGGGTCGATATTATTAATTATTTTCTACTGTTAACTTTAATGTGTCGAAACAACTAAAGGTTCTCTAGATTAAAGTTTTATTTATACATACACTGGTTAATCAGTAGATTATAATTCTTTACACACTATGGGTTACTATCACTACATAGTTATATCAATAACTGGAATACTTCATAGAAAAACTGAAGGCAGATCAGGTTCAGGAGAAAAAAAAACCCTGACCAATAACAGACCTGCAGAGATTTCCTTTGAAGAATGCAGATATAGAATTGCCCGACTTAAAAGCAACACAGTCAACTTCAGTTTACCATTATTCGATCATTTTGATGTAAATCAAAGGATCAGACGAAACGTCTCATCTGGTGTCGCCCCCAGAGTCGCTTCAGTTTAGCTGACATAATCCATGGGCTAATATAACGACAGTGATAGTAACCCCTGGAGTATTGAGGATGTGAAGTATACTTCTGGGATAGATGCTGAGTGTTTTGCACATGTGTAGTCTTAAATTGATAATCATATTAAAACAAGTATTATCTGTATATAATGTAAAGGCTTTATTGAACTATATAGATATCAGCAGTATGAAATCTCTAAGCACCGTTTTCATACACAAGCATCTTATAATACTACTCAAGAACCGGAAACTAATACTGGTTAACATTCCAAAATCAAAACCAGTTCCAGAATTATCGAATTCCCTCCACGCATAACATGCTGTGGCAGGGATTTTCAAAGAGCTGGAACTGTCATTCAGCATTCATTGAAATCAATGTTAGCCAGACAACAAAACGTCTGTTTTAAATTCAAATTAACAAAGCTCCTGGTAATGGTTTCCTGCTAAGCGCTAAACCGTTCTTGAAAGCACATTGTAATACTGCATACAAAATACTAAGCGGTATAGGATAAATAGTAATGCTGATAGTATGTGATACGGAGATCATGAAAGAAAATATGGAATCTCAAATTTTAGTTTTAAAAGACACAATTGGTTAAATACTTTGATGAAATGTGAAAATAACTGAGATTCATAAGTGTCGCTCTTTGCTGGAAACGCATGACCATAAACCAAAATGTGAAACGTCAGTTTTGATTTCAAAGCCGTGATATATACTAGGGTAAATAAATAATATGTGATAAAAACGGCACTCTCAGTGTGCGAAGTGCTAAAATCTAACACCGAACAACTATAAATAGACGTCCACTAATGACACATTTAAGCAAGCATCACAATTGTTAATGTAGCCTGTCCCATGACAAATACCTTATATGGTTGTGCAATCCAGTTACACCGAGTAGACTTATAGACCTATTAACCTAGAAAGGACACAGTCCTGAGTATCCATTTGCTGTTACCTGTGACTAGAGAATTACAAAAACCTTTAGGGACTAATTTAGCAGACTCGCGGATGAATTTCCTGTGACAAGTTTGATTTGATACGGTCACCACAACCACATATCGCGGTTACTTGGTGATTGGATTTGATATGCTGCCAGAGTGTGCATTATGGCTGTTTTTATGCTAACCCATCATGTAAGCTTCTTTCCAAATTATAACAAATCGTAATCTACTAGGCACGTTTTGTCTTTTGCTATGATTTTTCAAGAGGTCTAGCCACACATAAATATTAATTTAAGCTGAATTTTGTTATAGTCGAAAAGCAGACTAGCTCTTTGAAGCAAAAGCAAAATCTATATTATATGGCATGATTTCAATATCTCGAAAAAAAACAGTAAATCGAGACCCAACCGGCTAAGGAAAAAAAATGATCGACCAGCTGCAATACTCGAATTAATATGAAGCATAATCATTTTTCTTGTAATTTACCGTACGTATTGAGGTCCTACATCGCTACCAATCATGCAATCTTTGAACTTTTATAAGTTGTTGTATCAAAAAATTGAGAACTCTCCAAAATTAATGTCGTATTCCTCTCCCTTGATATTTGGGTAATGTCTAGGTTCATTCATATTGCGAAAAGCATTCACGACTCTCTCCCGCTGAACCCTGGCGCTGGACCAGTTTCTACCCCCTGATACCGGGGTCTTAGACGAGGTTGAACTGGAGTCACAGTGAAACGAATTCGCTCGTTGTAGACTTTCCTTGAACAACAAAGACTTAAAATCGTCACATATATGCAAACTCACTTCACTTCGTCCTCTCTCTTCGATTTCGTACTTTTTCTTCTTTGTCACATCACTCATGTGTATCGGTTTGAACAATACCGGTCGCTCTGTCTTACTTGGGTCGTCCATTAATACTTTATCGACTACATCATTAGGAAGGTCCACATCACGTACCTTCACCTTTAACCTCCGCGTTTTCGTATTCTCGTCTGTGACATATATACTAGGCGCATGCTTTCCCGTATAGTACATTGGCGCCGATTTCAGTTTCGGCATTCGCGTGAACGGATCTCTAGGATAATCGTCCTTTAAGTTCTCAATATATGCCTTCTTTGGAACTTTTAGAGGTACTTTCCATTTTTCAGGGTTTACATAAGGTGGCGATTTCATTCTAACCGCCTTTGGCTGGGCATTTTCATTTCGTTCATGAACATTTCCATCGTCGTATTGCGAAAAGGTAGTAGGGCGTCGTTCTACAGGGCTTGGCGTTCTCTGGGTACGGAAGGCCACGTGTACATTGGTTGTTGTAGATGACCCAGGGTGTTTGATAGATGATTTTACTGACTTCCCTGATGAAGCATTATCTGGCCTTTGGACCTTACTGTTGGCTTTGTGGAGGGATTCCCCTACTGGCTTTGTCGGCTTTTCCGTCCTGTCTCGTCCCCTGGGACCTGTGTTTTGTGGTGGAAGTTTCTGTTTGTGTAACCATTCCTGATAAGCCTTCTCCCCATAGAATTCTTGCGCCGCGCGTTTCTCTTCCTCATCTTCCATCTCCTTCATGACCTGTTGCATTTTCAGTTTCTTCAGATAGTCCATTTCCTTAGCGACGTGGTCTTTTCCTTGGTGCCAACTCTCTGCTGCCAATATTCTGTAATTGAATGGAAAATCTAGTAATAAACTCGTTAACAATTACCAACACATTTTGTGAATCCTATATACATAATTTGAATGAAGAAAATAGCTACATAATTCTAAACTTTAATCCCACCACAAACGTTGTAACAGCATATATACCAAAGGTAAACAGTATGACAAAGTTGGCTGAGCCTCAGTTACGATTTTCTACTAACCTTGCACATTTCTTGTGTCCCCAAAGTTTCGCCAGGTCAAGAGGAGTGTGACCTCTGCAGTCCTTCCCTGTAATGGCGGCCCCTATATCAATCAGCTCCTTAAGGCACTGCACGTGACCCTCAGACGCCGCCTGGTGGACAGGTGTAATACCATCATTGTTGGCCCTTCACGTGAGAAAACAAATTATACCTTTATTTAGAGCATGGTGTATCGACGGATTTGGGGAAAATAGTGTTATCGCATTATTGTATCTTATATACCTGCTTATGTATTTTGAGTCAACAGTGATGGCTTTAGCAGGCTTTATCCTCAATGTGTATTAAAAGAAATTTTAATCGTTTTAAGCATTGAACGTGTGTGCATTTGATCCCTGTCACCTAGAAGTGATAAAGCTATGACAACGCATTGTATGGTCCCTTTGAAGAGATCGTTATGCGGAAGAGTTGAAAATTCCAATGGATTCTCAAACATCAATTCTGATAGGGTGTCAAATCATCTGTTTTATTTTAGGCCAATTTCGGATATGTCTAAAGACCAATTAGATAAAGTCTAAAACGGAATGCCCTTCTTAAGCATGTGGTCAATCGGAAAATAGAATTATTTTAAAAACTTGATTAAACTTTAACAACTACTTGAAGAAACGTCAACACGTCAGGGAATTTCTACCATCAACCTAGAATACTATAATAATACATTTAATGCCTTGCTAGGGAGAGTACCATAGTTATTGTATATGCAACCACACTATGTACATATAATTAACCATTAATGAAAATATTACCATACATCGTAACAAGCCACTTTCTTCTTTCATAATGGAGTGGTGATATACTGGTCGGAAAATTAAAACGAATGAATTAAAACTTACACAGAAGCATCCGCCTTCTTGCTTAGGAGATAGGAGAGGCACTGTAGTGCCCTCTTACCCGTCTGGTTACTGATGCAGAGATGAGCAGCCCGCCAGCCCGTCGTACTCGGCATATTTATATCGAATTTATATTTCTCAATAAGTAGTTTGAGGCATTCCAGACGTCCATGAATGGCTGCAAGATGTAGCGACGACAACCCCTGAAATGGATACATCGTATAAAGTAAAATCAATACCGCTAATGTCATAACAAAACAACAAATCAAATGTCTCCGTCTTTTACTGCTACCCGTACATGCAACACCATTCAATACTATTGGTGGTGTCTAAATACAGAGTTTTCTTATAATACATGTAATGATTTGCGGTGAAGGCGGTATATCACTTTTCCATGTGAGTCCGGAGTTCTACATGGATATTATGACTGGGAGTAATTAAATTTAGTCGGTGTGGGACATATTGTTTGTAATTGAACACTTTCTCCATAAAAATGAATATACAGGTCAATTACTGTGAGGGTAAGTATCCCAGTATTTGACGTTTGACATTTGTTTGGCAAACATAACGACATCGTTAACGCCAATTCCTTCTGACATCAACTACAAAGCATTAAGTAATGGTGACAGAAACTGGCATAAGATCAAAAGGAACTGTTACATTTATCTCTCTTTAGTGCATTATGGTCAATTTGAGCACCATTTGTTTGTATTGGCGACTATAAAATAAACTAACTGGAAGAGACATTCTGAAGGTCGCCAGCAATACAGGTTGTCTGTTTGGTTGGTAGGGTTAACATTGTATAAACAAGGACGGCCTCCCATGGGTGTACTGTGTAGCATGTTTTGGCAGACTGCAGTATGTTGTTGTTGCGACCCGTTGTATAATAGAACTCTTGTATATAGGTCAAACTGTATGTTATTATCGTGGTGAAGAGTATTCCTGAATTCAAAATATAGTACAACTGAGGCAATACAAATCCTTGTACACAATCATCAGCTTGCAATATTGTAACTATAAAAAGACTTTTCGACAGATAGCAGCGTAGTAGGCCGGGCACGTATATTCGTTCTATGGCTATACCAACTATATGAACGCTGTGGTTGTTTGCAAATGGCATTAATTCGATTAATTGATAATAATCATCAAGTTGCATCATACAGCTTATATAGTGTTATACCACTACTGTCGACCTAAAATACGTATAAAACTAAATTGAGTTGTTTGAGTCAGATTGTAAACTAAATACAATTTGTACACAGTAAAATTTCCTAACTTGAATATCAGGTCAAGAAATCTTGATTAATTATTGGTCAATTTCAGGCCATAATTTTCTTTACCTGAAATTCAGATCAAATTTCATGTGAAATACGTTTTATTCCATGTTAGTTCATTAACCTTAAATTATATTCTGTTCGTTTCAGGTCAACTTCAGGTAAGCTTTCTAACCAGAAATTCATTCTGGTCAATTTCAGGTTAGGAAATGTTGCTGGTGTACAGTGAGCAGCAACAGTTTTCCACATTAAAGAAATCCACAACATTCACTTACAATCGTCTTCATTGTTTAATCAGCGAGAGAATCAATCTAGTCATCTTGTAAGTGTATTCAGTATTTGTGTTGTGTTTGAAGTATTAAATAGAGTGTATCTCTCCAATCTAAACATCTAATACTGTCTTCTAAGTGTACTCTATCGGTCCTAAGGGGAAGCAATACAATACACTAATACTTTTAAATGGTTATTTTGGGAGATGTGATTTGTCTGTTTACACATACCAGTACATCTAGTCATGATAAGAACAATCCTGAATATATACTGGTACAGTAAAACTAGTAAAGAAAATAGCTAAACTAGACTTAATGTTTCCGCTCAGCTTTTTTTTTCTTCTTCGTAATTATAGTTCCGAATTTGTTTTTGTCGCCTTGTTTCAAGCATATCTTATTACTTTCTTGCTATAGGGAATGTACTCAATGTTTTTTTTTTTAGATTTCTGTCATCATATAAAAATATAAGATGCTCCACCGCTGACAAATGGTATTTTTTTCACTATCAAAACAGGAGCAGACGATTTAGTATTTTTCTTCAGTTACAAAAGTTGCTTACTTTACACCATTACCGCCATTGAAAAGTTTGAGCTTCTAATTTTGCTTCAAGTAAAAAATATGAAAAATAATTAATTGCATCCCGAAAAAATTCCGTGGCGCTATATCCTATATAGAATAAGTACTGATTGCGCATGTGCCAAAGGCAAGACAAATTATTTTATATTATTTTTTGTGTTAATTAGACATATATATACGCGATTAAACACCAATTATTGTTCAAATGATGAATGTCATTTGTGCACTGTCGGCGGTGGAGCATCTTTAACTAACAATAAATAGTGGTCAAACTCAAGATAATAAAATACATTAATTGGCCACCATGTATACATTTACCTCTATACCCAGTATAACAAATAAATCTTGGTTTGGCTTGTGCTAACAGTAAGAGAGTCTTGTTTTAAGCCATATAGTCTATCCAGTACATTAAACATTATATTGTCAAGGGGTTAATTGACTTTGTAACCAATCCTTCCGATCGAACTGAACAAAACCTCCGCGAGTCCATATTAATCTGGAGAGCAGCAGTTATAACACAGGCTTTTGATTCTCTAGTCATATAGACTTCTATATAGCATGTATAATACTGGGTCTTACCAGTATTATACATAAAGTTGTCTGAATATTTATAGAATCAACAGCCTGTCGTTAAAGTAACAGAAAGAATTCTTCCACTCAAAAGAAACCTGGGTTGAGCTGAACCTACAATGTACATAAATCTAAATTAGACCTTATAAAATTTATAGGTATGTCAATTATACAAAACACTTCTTCAATGCATAACGATACTTACGGATGTGTCTAGAAGATTGGGTTCATTTTCATAAATAAACCTATTAAGATTGCCATCTCGTAAAAGTATGTAGTCTTTAATACATAAGTACTCTGGATTTTAAATAAGGCTAAGCCTGTATATCTAAGCGTATGTAATTAGCATCTATACGTATTAAATTATTCCTATATATCCCTAGGGAAAAACACAGCAATTCATTAAATGAATTTAAAAACGTTAATTTGGGGGATAAAAAGTGTTAGCCCGAGATACTCTGCCCTGACACTAGACTTAGACATTATAACAGATAGATGTCTGGCGTAGGGCCAGAGCGCAGTAGTACTCGAAAACCTGGAATAAGCCGACACCGTTTGGTATCGGGCCAGGTCATCTCCGATTGAGACTACTTACAGAATATTACCACCGAGAAGCCCCACTTACCTTGGTCTTTTCAACAAATGAATAATTTATCTACTCATAGTCATCAATTTCATCACACATGCACGTTCTATAGTGTCAACATAGTAGTTTCTTATCCGCAACTTTAAATTTCCCTCGTCGTCGTCGCCATTTTTCTCGTAGTATGCAAATCACCTTTAATCTCGACGGATTGCTATATTTGGGTAGATATAATATTCATTTGTTTAATAGACTAAGGTTAGTGATGCTTCTCGGTGGTCAGTCTGAATCGGAGATGACCTGGCCCGATACCAAACGGTGTCGGCTTATAAAAAGTGTGTACCCATATAGAGCTGTCACCATCGTATTAATTCCGAAGTGTAACTAGATTTTCACGGGATCCTTTGAAACATGTACGGGTGATGGCACATACATGTATAGTACATAAAAACCGATTGTGTACAAAGTCATATTGTATGTGCTATGTTGAATTAATAGAGTAAGCTAACATCGTAACTAAAGTAAATATTCACGATTTATACGTGTACAAAGTAAATAAATTGAATATTCAAATTTGACGTACATGTAAATAAACACAAATCTAAATAATCATAAAATATAAATACATGGTATTCCAGGAAATGTTATAAACTGGAGATTTTTTGTGGATTTTTCACTCGACTCACACCAAATATACAGTACAGAATGTATATATCTTTCTCTTATCGTAGAAAGTATCAGGTATTTGCAATGGCAATTAAAAAGTTCATACTTAACTGTCGCGTTTAATGCTCGACCGCCGACACAGCATAAATGATCTTCATCATTTGAACAATAATTGGTGTTAATCGTGTATATATATGTCAAATTAACACAAAATATAACATAAAATAATTTATATTGCTTTTTGAGCATGCGCAATCAGTACTTCATTCCATGTAGGATACAGTGCCACAGATTTTTTTTGGGATGCAATTAATTATTTTTTTTATATTTTTTACATGAAAAAATGGAAGCTCAAACTTTCCAATGGTGGTAATGGTGTAAGGTAAGTAACTTTTGTAACTGAAGAAAAATATATTTGTCAGCGGTGGAGCATCTTACACTCAGCCATAAAATTATTCCTTTACAATTACCTATAAGATGGTCAATTAGTCCTTATAACCACACATTTGAATATAAAATACACAACTAGAAGATCGTCTAATAAGATATATGTATATGTTTAAGCTTCTCATATTTCAGACAACGGACTGTTTAGATTATAGAGACACACATGTATCCAGTTACATTCCAATAATGTACAGGATTTCCGATACCCAAACAGATGTGGTTTTGAATTTCGATATTTTAATATTACAGGTTTCGAATACGATCTAAATGGAGGTGGTCTGACAGGTGGGTATTGTTTGAGTACATGCACAGGGATCTGAGAATTAGTTACTGATGATATAATCACGGACCCGCCAGAGTGACTATAAGACCATTTTTAGACGTTAAAAATCGATATTCTACATGGTAATATATACTCGTATTTAGTACCATGTAGAATTTGATTTTTATCGTTTTTTGATCTACACCTCTAAAACGTCTAAAAATGGTCTTAGGGCACTCTGGTGGGTCCATGGTTATATCATCTGTAACTAATTCTCAGATCCCTGTGAGTACATGTACAAAGTATGAAGTTTCTTAGTGTTGTCAGATGGTATCCAAAAAAACAATTATAATGTGTTTCTTTGTCAATATCTACATGATAATTTAATTTGGAATAACTTAATTCAGTTTTCTGTTATTGATTTTGAAACAATCAAAAATGCTTTCACTTTCATAGACTTATAGATTACACTGTATATAAACATATTAACAGCAAAACATGAACATTCAGTCCAGCCGAAGTTCATTTGATCACTAAATGTTTTCAGTTTTTGTCTGTGTTGCATTGGTTAATATAGATACATGTTATAATGTACATATAAACACCGACGTTCGTGCTGTTACACCTCGACCGATCATTATCTAGACACTCGAAAGTATTTCCGGTTGAATGACTCTTTCTTTCACATGATAATATCATAGCAACGGCTGTAAACAAATGAACTTCGTTTTAAAATTAAACAAATAAACGAAAGACAGTTTATACATTACAAATATATCTATGAAAATCATATAGACCTACATTTTTGTCGAAGTTGATTTGTCCCCTAGCGTCACGTAGACTTTGTTTTAGCCATTCAACATCTCCTATAGCAGCCGCCATAAATTCGTCGTCGGCGATTTTTTTGTCATTTCCCCCAGCTCTTGGTCTGCGTTTCCTCTGATACCGGTCAGTTTCCGTCCCCGGACTCGCCATAGAGGACTTTCCAACGTCCGGCATCCTGATAGTGGGTTGGATTTTAACCGACAGACCACATGGACCTAATTACCTCCCTAGCTACCGAGTTATAATGGGCACCTGTTAGCGGACTACGCCATGTTGTTGACATAGGCTAATTTATTTTACGGATTTCTCCGGGGATTTAAAACGAAACGACACATGCGCATACGGGGTCCACGTACGGTACTTACAGTCGACTTCACAAAATGTATACAACATTCACAAATGATGCTGTAGATATTAGACCTCTAAAATATGGATAGTTATTATTGTTTATGAAAGACATATATAATTACAAAAATGTACTTTAATAATGCTATATACATGCATACAATACAATGTGTATAAATTATAAAATATAAGTCGCATATAATGTAATATAAATATGTGTTCGCTTTCGTAGGCCTACATTTGTCTTTGTGCATTCAAGAGCCATGTGTAAAAACGATTTAAATAGACATTTAAAAAACAACCAATGCATGACAACTGCCGGACTAAATGAAATGATACAGATATAACTTATTCATTCACGAACTCGTGAACATGATCATGATGTGACTAAACAGGGATTTAAACGCCTATGTTAAACTACATACAATGTATTGTATGACAAGTAATTGAGCGTTTGTAACAGCACGGGTCTTCACAATGTAATACTAGATTATGGTGATTTAATCTTCATTTGTTCTATTTTCTTCAAATGTAATCAAGTTTGTCCTTGCATTTCTATTCCATGTAAAACAAGAACTAAGAAAAAGTCGTTTATACAATTAAACTTCCGTACAGTTATGTACCTTTGTTGGAAAATAATATAAAATATCGATACATATACACATATATATAGACACTATTGGAAACATAATGGCATGGTTAAACGTTACTTAGTGAAAGAAATAAGATCATGAATTGTTGTCTTTTTCCCCGCATGTTTTGCAAAAAAAAAAAAAAAAACCAAAACAAACAACAGCAGACAAATAAACTATTTACACATCTACAGCAAGGCCTTTATAATAAGTTATTAATCGTGATGCATTCTGTATTTGCATATTACAGAGTTATCTGGCCTTGCGGGTAGGTATTAATTGTGACGTCATGTGTTTGCGAGCGTAACGGGGAAAACGACGTGAATTGCGCTCAAAAATAAAGACTAGGCTAACAATCGATACCTATCCGCAAGGAAGGTAACTCTGTAATATGCAAAAACGGAATACACCCGTTCGGTTAACTTAGTTGTGTTCAACGGAACCATAGAAGTAATTCTAAAATATCAGTACATTTTACGGAGGTCAAAACTTCAATAGCAAAATAACGATTCCGAGGGAGGCACACACAGGGATATGAGAATTAGTTACATTTTGTATCAATATGGACCACGCAGTTTAGGGGTCTTGATAAAAAAAGCCTGGTGGGTCCATATATATTGATATATACTGTACATAACTAATTTTCAGGTCCAAATGGAGACACAGGGTAATGGTGAAATCGAGCACCGATGTGTTTTGTTTTCTTTGATTTTGTGAAACCTAGCTACCAGCCAGCAAGTCGAAAAAAACAAGATGTTGACGGAGGACGATAGACACCGTGGCATGACATAGATACAGATGTATAGACTCAACGACTTTAAGAGCCTTAGAATGAAGATATGTATCTCTAGTAACCTTGACTGTAGGCAAAGGCCATTCATTTTAACACAATTGATGCATGTTATAAATCGAATATCAGAAACCTGGACCTCATTCTGATTAAGAAATCATTCAAAAATGTTAGTATATTTGAAATTCAGTGAAGGTCATTATTCCAGCATGCTACAGAACCAAAACAAATAGAAATTGAATTGTCGTAAATAAACTTGAATAGAGGCAAAAGTCATTTGTTGGTAATCCTTATTACTTCTTGATATTTGATACATTATTACAAGGACATACACTTGCAAAAAAAATTGTACTTTTCATCTCAGCTTGTTACAGGTCCAGTAGAAAGTGTCTGCGCCACACGGTTATTAAGAATTTGAAAATTGTTTGTATATGTTTTTGTTTGATTTATTAACGTCCTATTAACACCCAGCGTCACGTAAGGACGGCCACTCATGTATGCGGTGTGTATCAGGTGCAAGGTGCGTGGTTTTGGGAGACTGCGGTATGTTCGTGTTGTGTCTTCTTGTATAGTGGAACTATTGCCCTTTTTATAGTGCTATATCACTGAAGCCTGCTGCCGAAGACACTAAGCAACCCATCCACCCGGTCACATTATACTGACAACGGGAGAACTAGTCGTTCCACTCCCGGTATGCCGCGCGCTAAGCAGGAGCAGAAACTACCATTTTTATACTCTGGTGTGTCACGGCAAGGGGATAGAACCCAGGTCCTACCTCACAGGGGCGTGCGCTCGACAAAAGGCTAAAACTGAGGAGGTGTCAAGGGAGGCATTAGGAAAGATAAAGTCAGTTAGGAAGAAGAGAAAAGATAAGATCCTAAATTAAATCGCCTCTTACGATCATGCAATAGGGGCAGCAGGTACAATTCTAACGCCCTACCTGCATGGTAGCATATTGCACGACACAAACGGACGACTCTGGACAAACGATGATCTAATGTGTCGGTTGAGACTTGGTCTACATTACATTCTCTTTTGTCTGTAGCAATTAAACATTGGGACTACGCAGGGGAACAATTAGTGTTATATTTGTGGACAAAGACTTGTGGAAGGAGTTTAGCGGGATTAGTCTGGTTCAACGGGATTAGTCTGGTTCAACAGTCCTGTCTTTTATTCTGATTTTGAACTTTTCCTTTCATACAGATTAAGATTGTTCAGTTTTGCCTGTCTGCATGTGGTTGAAAAATATCACAATCTGCGCTGTACATGGCATAATTATGAGATGACACAACTCTGGTCTTCTTCGATATTCCAGGGGTTACTAACATTGACATTATGTCCACCCTCTGGACTATCTCAGAGTAAAATTCGTGACTCTGGTATGCAACACACTACTCCACCCATGAGATGGAACAGAGATCGGTGGATGGAACCATCAGAAAGTACAGGAGATACAGTCTGGACAATTTAGAAAGAAAAAAAAATTAAGGTCAAAGGTCAAAATATGGTCAAAACATAGTGACCAGGTTTTGATACACAATATATTTATATCTTCATTGCCAGATGTAACTTTGCTAATAGTAAGATGTAAGACACGATATATTGTTTCAAAATTGTCTGATCATGTTTAACTAACCTCTAACATAATTAGAATATGTCTTGTCTGCATGAACTAACACAACAACTATAAAATTTAAATCATTTGTAATTTTTTTCAATTTTAACAAAATTTTATTTCAATAATAAATTGAAATAGGATTGAACAACAGGCAATGTCTATGTAATCTCTCCTACATATATAGTTATATAGTACAGGGGCTAGAATCTGGACAAAATATTTTGAGGAAGGGCAAACAGACTGACGGACGAATGGACACCACACAAACCTATGGCATGCTTGTTTCCCCAGTAGGGGACTAATAATTAACTCGTTATGACTGACTCATTCTGAGCACACAATCTCTGGTCATCTTTTATTGAAATGTATGAACACAAGAATTAAATAATCAACACCAATTTTAAAAGTATTTAATAAATTAATTAAATTATTGCGTTACATCTTCAACAAAACATTAACAAAGATACTATAAAAATGTATGAATTCTTACGAAAATCAGACTATTGAATTAAAAGACTTGGCAGTTAGCTGAAGTAAACTCTCATTGTTGATTTTGAATAACAAACTGACGGACCATGTTCATTCTTATTTGTATAAAATCAAAGACCTGTTTACAAGCTGATAATTAGAAGTATTTTGCTGATCCTGATCAACCATTTAATTATATCATCTCAAGTGCACTGACGTTTGGTACTTAAACATCCACTATGAACGTTTAATTTTATTTAACTAGGGCCCTATACTGATGTTGAGAAAGATAGGTATTTTGACTGGAATAAAACATACGTTGAAAAATGAAATAAAAAAGCTAGATGATTGCATTAAAAGTACATGTAACAATATTTCAATTAACAATATGGTTTTTAAATTAAGCACAAATAATCTTTACATTACTGTGTATATTTTAAATCCTTATAATTATATTGTTGGATTTATGGTAATTATACGATATTACAAAATCATTTATATAATGTACTAAGACTCATTAGATCCTTGCATGTCTTTATCACTGTTGTCGTCTTTACTTGATGGCTGATCCTCTCTTCCATCTGTAACAGATTTGCCGACAGAGTTGTAAGGCACCAGTTTACACTTTGATAACACTTTATCCAATCTAGATATAAATGTATCTACGTCTTCTTTTGTCATTCCAATGCCAGCTGCTGCAGTTAGGTAGGAGCAGGGGTAAGCATCCGAATGGGCACCAAAGTTCGAGAATTTCTGTCCGTTTATGTCACTTATCTTCCCTGTTGGAGCTATAACCCTGAAGAAGGAGAGAAGCATATCACAGGATGTTAATTTTCTAATTTTGTGTATGAAACCAAATGCTTATCTATTCTATCTTTACATATTATAGTTAGCGCTCTTGAAGGTTGGTAACAATGGTTACCGTATTTCACCGCAAATAAGACCCCTTCCGCAAATAAGACCCCCCCACCTATTTTGACACTTTTCCAGACTTAGGGGGGATGTCTGCAAATAAGACCCCCCCCCCACCTATTTTTCAGTTTACTGGATGATGGATTTGAGCAATGGAGTAATTAAAGATATCACCAAAATGACTTTGTATCGGAACTTCTTTTTGTTTGTTTTTTCGGCATAGAAAAATCACGTAGTAAACAACTGTTTGTGTGTTTGTTATTTTTGTCATTATTTTGCGGGCACAATTCACATTATTTTCCGCAAACAGTATGATGTTACGCTACCAAATACAAGATGTCAGAATCAATACTGACCCGCAAGGGCAGATAACTCTGTAATACGCAAATACAAAATACATATATAAAATTGAAAGTTTGATATGTAAAACATAATGACTCAGCCTTTAGCAACCATCTCTGAATAATGCTAATCACATGTACTGATATTAACACAAATTTCGGAAAAAAAACCATGAATCCATTTTCTGACTAAACATTTTCCTTATAAGACATTAAATTGAGTGAATTTCTCCTTAGAAAAACTTATGATATACTCAAGATTTAACAGGTAAGGTATACTAGCATAAAAGTGTAACTTTCCACATTGATTTCTGTAGAATTCAATAAGTTACCTTGTTCCTGAGACACAGCGTGTAAACAGCTTGGAGCCTATATCAGTAGCACTGGTTCCTTCTACCATTAGAGTCATGGCTGTAAACAAGACAGGGGAACATCACACATATCATATAACCTTATTTTAACATCTTACATACCATATCATACTAAACTTATGTTAAAACAAGACAGGGGAACATCACACATACCATATCATACTAAACTTATGTTAAAACAAGACAGGGAACATCACACATACCATATCATACTAAACTTATGTTAAAACAAGACAGGGGAACATCACACATACCATATCATACTAAACTTATGTTAAAACAAGACAGGGGAACATCACACATACCATATCATACTAAACTTATGTTAAAACAAGACAGGGGAACATCACACATACCATATCATACTAAACTTATGTTAAAACAAGATGGGGAACATCACACATAGTCACATATGAACCTGTGTAAGTTGTATTCAATGTTTGTGATTACATTTCCATCATATACAAATTTAACTCATAGATATTATTATTCACAGGGGATTGATCGATCCATGCAATGATTTTGTTTTTTTGTTAACCATGCTTATTGAGAAATTCCTCTAATTATATATTCAATATGGGGCGCTATGATTGTGAGGTACTAAACCAAAGATATAAGGTTGTGTGGTAATTACACATAGGTAGATGGTTGTGTGGTACTTACCCATAGATATATGGTTGTGGGGTACTTACCCATAGATATATGGTTGTGGGGTACTTACCCATAGATATATGGTTGTGGGGTACTTACCCATAGACATATGGATGTGGGGTACTTACCCATAGATATATGGTTGTGGGGTACTTACCCATAGATATATGGTTGTGGGGTACTTACCCATAGATATATGGTTGTGGGGTACTTACCCATAGATATATGGTTGTGGGGTACTTACCCATAGATATATGGTTGTGGGGTACTTACCCATAGATATATGGTTGTGGGGTACTTACCCATAGATATATGGTTGTGGGGTACTTACCCATAGATATATGGTTTGTGGGGTACTTACCCATAGATATATGGTTGTGGGGTACTTACCCATAGACATATGGATGTGGGG
The DNA here is from genome assembly GCF_041381155.1 of Argopecten irradians. Classification (NCBI taxonomy): domain Eukaryota; kingdom Metazoa; phylum Mollusca; class Bivalvia; order Pectinida; family Pectinidae; genus Argopecten; species Argopecten irradians. The sequence goes on from NC_091144.1 coordinate 31,481,603, forward strand.
TACTTACCCATAGATATATGGTTGTGGGGTTCTTACCCATAGATATATGGTTGTGGGGTACTTACCCATAGATATATGGTTGTGGGGTACTTACCCATAGATATATGGATGTGGGGTACTTACCCATAGATATATGGTTGTGGGGTACTTACCCATAGATATATGGTTGTAGGGTACTTACCCATAGATATATGGTTGTGGGGTACTTACCCATAGACATATGGATGTGGGGTTCTTACCCATAGATATATGGTTGTGGGGTACTTACCCATAGATATATGGTTGTGGGGTACTTACCCATAGATATATGGTTGTGGGGTACTTACCCATAGATATATGGTTGTGGGGTACTTACCCATAGATATATGGTTGTGGGGTACTTACCCATAGATATATGGTTGTGGGGTACTTACCCATAGATATATGGTTGTGGGGTACTTACCCATAGATATATGGTTGTGGGGTTCTTACCCATAGATATATGGTTGTGGGGTACTTACCCATAGATATATGGTTGTGGGGTACTTACCCATAGATATATGGATGTGGGGTACTTACCCATAGATATATGGTTGTGGGGTACTTACCCATAGATATATGGTTGTGGGGTACTTACCCATAGATATATGGTTGTGGGGTACTTACCCATAGATATATGGTTGTGGGGTACTTACCCATAGATATATGGTTGTGGGGTACTTACCCATAGATATATGGTTGTGGGGTACTTACCCATAGATATATGGTTGTGGGGTACTTACCAATAGATATATGGATGTGGGGTACTTACCCATAGATATATGGTTGTGGGGTACTTACCCATAGATATATGGATGTGGGGTACTTACCCATAGATATATGGTTGTGGGGTACTTACCAATAGATATATGGTTGTGGGGTACTTACCCATAGATATATGGTTGTGGGGTACTTACCCATAGATATATGGTTGTGGGGTACTTACCCATAGATATATGGATGTGGGGTACTTACCCATATACATATGGATGTGGGGTACTTACCCATAGATATATGGTTGTGGGGTACTTACCCATAGATATATGGTTGTGGGGTACTTACCCATAGATATATGGTTGTGGGGTACTTACCCATAGATATATGGTTATGGAGTACTTACCCATAGATATATGGTTGTGGGGTACTTACCCATAGATATATGGATGTGGGGTACTTACCCATAGATATATGGTTGTGGGGTACTTACCCATAGATATATGGTTGTGGGGTACTTACCCATAGATATATGGTTGTGGGGTACTTACCAATAGATATATGGTTGTGTGGAACTTACCAATAGATATATGGTTGTGGGGTACTTACCTATAGATATAAGGTTGTGGGGTACTTACCCATAGATATATGGTTGTGGGGTACTTACCCATAGATATATGGTTGTGGGGTACTTACCCATAGATATATGGTTGTGGGATACTTTACCCATAGATATATGGTTATGGAGTACTTACCCATAGATATGTGAATGCACAGTACTTACCAATAGATATATGGATGTGGGGTACTTACCCATAGACATATGGTTATGGAGTACTTACCCTGAGATATATGGTTGTGGGTTACTTACCCATAGATATGTGAATGCACAGTACTTACCAAAAGATATATGGGTGTGGGGTACTTACCCATAGATATATGGTTGTGGGGTACTTACCCATAGATATATGGTTGTGGGACACTTTACCCATAGATATATGGTTATGGAGTACTTACCTATAGATATATGGATGTGTGGTACTTACCCATAGATATATGGTTGTGGGGTACTTACCCATAGATATATGGTTGTGGGGTACTTACCCATAGATATATGGTTGTGGAGAACTTATCCTTAGATATGTGGACATAGGGTACTTACCCACAGATATATGGTTGTGGGGTACTAATACCCATAAATATGGATGTGTGGTACTTACCCATAGATATATGGTTGTGGTTTATATTGAGGAGTTTCTGCCCGTGTTTGGCTGCACACTTTGATAGAGATGTGTGTAGATAGCTATACATCTCCTTCCTCTGTTTAACCAGAGCCTTGTAGCCTTGAGACCCCATACTGAGTAAGGTAATAAACAGGTCCATGGTCGGTGACATTGACGCTCGCCCTGTCAAAATACATATTAACCAATCTCAAGTGATGAATGTTTTTGCTTATTTGCCACCAAAATGAGAGAAAGCAATGCACATTCCATCACATCATCTACTTTCTTCATAAATCAAAACTTTTCTGGAGATATATTTTTCTTCCCTTTCCACCAACCCCTCCTCCATCTTTTTTTAAAGCTGATCAGTTTAAGTAATGCATATTAACAAGAATACCACACAAGTGGATGTTTCGCCTGTACAGTAGTTAAAACCATTACAACAAATAGTTATTGTACATAATTTGGTTGAAATCAGATAATAAATACTAAAGTTATTGAGCAGAAACCAAGAAATTGTCTGTTTTGACAAGTTTAAAGTGCCATAACTCTTACAAATATTGACGGATTTTGACAGTATCAATCACATCCTAGATCTCATTGCAATAAAGAAATATACAATATTTGGTTAAAATCAGATAATAAATATTAAACATATCACACGGACACCAAGAAATTGTCTGTTTTGACAAGTTTAAAGTGCCATAACTCTTACAAATATTGACGAATTTTGACTAGTATCAAACCAATCCGATCATCTTATTAATATAAAGCGATATAACAAATTTGGTTAAAATTGGACAAAGAAACCTTTTCTCGGATGCCGCCAACGCTGACACCGATGCCAACATATAGTGATACCTATATGTCGCCTTTGGGTTGCATTACAGGTGACACAAAAATACCTGGGTTAATGTATATAGAGGTTACACAACGAGTGGCTGTTGGATATGGAATTTATTCCACATGAGCGAGTTATTTTTTAAAAGTTACAAAAGACACTAGCTTTAGCGAGTGTCTTTTAAAAAATAACTTACTAGTGTGGAATAAATTCCATATCCAACAACCACGAGTCGTGTGACCTGTTTCTACCACAATTACATCCGCTTTTAGCCGATAGATATACGGCGAGGATAAGTACGCTATCCAACAGCAGTTTTGGCGTCAAGCGGCAATCACAGCATAGCGTGACGTCACTCGATTATTGATGACGTTGACAAATGATGACACGACACTCAGAAAGACGTAGTTCGGTCAAAGTTCATCGTGTCAGCCAATCAGAATGCGTACAGAGTTTATACCACGTGTGGTATAAACAAATTGTTAATCAACAGCTGCATCGTTTATTTGATACCCTGAGAGTTGAATAACACTGACTATTGTGGTAGAAAACAGAATAAGACATATTCAACGGAGAGAAATTGGCCAAATAGTATAACGCTACTGTTTGACTAATGTGCAGCTGCAAATTAAACTTATCTAAATTAAAGTAAACTTATCTAAATTAAAAGTCTATGTGTTTGATAAAGAAATAACTGCTTCATAATACAATAATTGTAATCAAACATACATTATATCCTTGTGTATTTTTCGTTAAAACTTGAATATAATAATACAGCAAGCATATTATAAATACAGGATATGGATTACTTTATACACCATACATACCAGGGTAGGTTTTGCTGATCTGTTCCAGTAGTTTAACATCAAGTCCAGCTATAATGGAGCCTCCGACAGGTACCATAAAGTTTTTGTCTGTACTCTGGACAAAAACATCTACTCTCCCTGTCCTAGCAGCCTATCAGTAGAGAAAATAACCGTCAACAAAACTTTACTTCAAGCCATCTACCATAAATTGTACAAACACAATTATTTGTAAATTATCTCCCCTTATACTCTTAATGTCAAAGTTTTATTTGTAGTTTTTCTCAATCTAAAAATAGTCTTTGTAAGTTCATGAACTTCATGGTATATGTTGATTTGAAAGACATGTCCTATTACTTTATTGTTTGACAAAGGATTATCTCCCATTAGTTCTATGTTAATTTCCCCCCAAATTATTTAGATTATGTAATATCTAACTCATATTCGAATGTTGGTGGAGTTATCTCCCTTATAGTTCTGATTTTTGTGGTTACCCCATCTAGTAAACACTGAGCACTAAATAGCTATATTAGCTCCTCTAGCATTTAAGTTTAAATGATGAGTTATCTCCCTCTACCTCTACTTACCTGCTGTATAAGGTGCGTACACTTGGTACATTGCAGACCATAGGCGTTGTTTATAAGATGTGGAATGTCGTTAACTTTACATATCTGTCCTATCTCCTCTAGTCTACAACACAAATATATTGTGATATGATTAATTGATTTAAAATAAGATCTGTTGGTCTTTACATTGGCTTTAGTTGTAACATGTACATGTGTGTACTACACTGCTTTGCTAGACAGCTATGATTTTTAACGACTCTGACCACAGCCAACTATACATGTATACGATAGTCTTTCATCTAGTAGTAATTCCCTCACTAATGTCATAATCCAAATTTTAAATGATGACGGTAGAATCTATTAAGATATTATAATAATACCATTCTCTATAATATTGTAAACCCAGTGTACATGAATAATTACATACCAAGATGATATATGGCTACTCATTTCTGTTAGAATTACTTTTTATGAAGTACCGTAAGTGATCTCAGGTAAGAATAAGGTTGTAAGGATGTAACCATCCACAGGTAGGCAGTACACACACACCTGTCTGGGGCTCGAGGTGCGAAGCAACTGGTAGTGGTAAAGATACAGAGGATATTAGAGGCCCCCAGCTCAGTCACCTTATCACGGACCGCCTGTACATCTGTCCTCAACTCGTCTCCTTCTAGTGTGTTCTCTATCACTACTGGGGTAAGTCCTGTAATGATATCAGTATTTATTGTTCTCTATCACTACCAGGGTAAGTCCTGTAACGATATCAGTATTTATTGTTCTCTATCACTACCAGGGTAAGTCCTGTAATGATATCAGTATTTATTGTTCTCTATCACTACCGAGGTAAGTCCTGTAATGATATCAGTATTTATTGTTCTCTATCACTACCGGGGTAAGTCCTGTAATGATATCAGTATTTATTGTTCTCTATCACTACCGGGGTAAGTCCTGTAATGGTATCAGTATTTATTGTTCTCTATCACTACCGGGGTAAGTCCTGTAATGATATCAGTATTTATTGTTCTCTATCACTACCGGGGTAAGTCCTGTAATGGTATCAGTATTTATTGTTCTCTATCACTACCGGGGTAAGTCCTGTAATGGTACCAGTATTTATTGTTCTCTATCACTACCAGGGTAAGTCCTGTAACGATATCAGTATTTATTGTTCTCTATCAGGGGTAAGTCCTGTAACAATATCAGTATTTATTGTTCTCTATCAGGGGTAAGTCCTGTAATGGTACCAGTATTTATTGTTCTCTATCACTACCGGGGTAAGTCCTGTAATGATATCAGTATTTATTGTTCTCTATCACTACCGGGGTAAGTCCTGTAATGATATCAGTATTTATTGTTCTCTATCACTACCGGAGTCAGTCCTGTAATGATATCAGTATTTATTGTTCTCTATCACTACCGGAGTAAGTCCTGTAATGATATCAGTATTTATTGTTCTCTATCACTACCGGGGTAAGTCCTGTAATGGTACCAGTATTTATTGTTCTCTATCATTACCGGAGTCAGTCCTGTAATGGTATCAGAATTTACTGAAGTCTATTTTCGTAAAAATGAAATACTTGAAAACTTTTAAATCATGAAGATGAAGAAAATTATTTTCAAACAGCACTCAAGAAATTACGTTCTTACTCAGCTACATATTCACAAGTAGAACTGTTAAATTGTGGAATAGTCTACCTTAAGACTGATGTAATATCAGTATCGAACATTACAATACAACTGTTTCAAAAATAGACTTGGTAAAACTTGGAAAAATCAATATATAATGTAACAATAATGCAGCAATAACCAGAATATGAACTCTTGATCTATTGGCTAATTGATAACATATTCACCCCTGAAGACATATATAGACCCTTCTAGTTCAAGGGCTGGAATAGTTCATTTTGCAATTTCAGGGTGAATGAGGGACTTTAACTGGTATTAATGCCAGTACTGGAAATTATCTTTTTCTATAGTTATATCTGTATCTATGTGAGGATTTGATGCAAAAAAAAATATTGATCAATCAACATCCAGGATGTACACAAACCTGCAGTAATAATGGACTTAATACAGGATTTCTGGTCAATACGTGGCCATATGACATACTTGGCGTTTGGTCGACTTTGTCTGAAGGTCAGCATAGAGAGCACCATACTCATACCCGTTGCCATGGGCACCACAAAACAACTCTTCACGGAGGAAACACCTGTTATTTCGAAATATTAGAAGTATAAGGTGAACTAAACTGTTCATTTTAGCATCAAACTACTTTTATGGCAAATTAAACATGAAGCGCTAGAGCACTTCATTAAATTTGCCACTGTACAGTTGACATTCATACTCCCATAATTGCCAACTCAATGCTTACATTTACATTTGAAAACAATTTTATGATGAGATCTGAAGAAATTTTGCATCTTTTATGAATAAAGAATTCAGTATTGTAAAAGCTGGAATAGCCATTTGAACAGCCATTTTCTAAGATCGCTTGCATGACAATTGTGACGGCAATGATAAGTTGATAATGAAGTCATCATAAGAGGATGGCAGTTTATGGACTGATGAATGCCAACTGCACTTGGTAAGATTACATAGTGGGGCTGCAGTGAAAATGTACCGTACACATGTATATATCAATCACTGCCCTGCACCCTAATTGGATGACAGAGCAATAACACAGAGCAGGAATGATACAAATCATCCTTAAAATATAATGAATTCTTCATAGGAGAACAAAATGTACAACACAAAACTCAATCTGATTAAAATACAATAATTCATTTAATTCATTAACACGTGCAAGTACATAAAATGTTCATACCTGAGAGTTTGATGAGGTCGAGAGCCAAACTGTTTGTTAATTTCATTATCAGACTGGACCCCGCAGCCTTTGGTTGTATGGCAGTAATTTCTCCTGATCGACCAATTCCATGACCAAAACTGAAATTTATAACTACATATGCTTTAACACAAATTATTCTACTTAAAGTATGTTTCATAAAAGCATTTTAAAAGCATTTCTATTTATAAATTTATAGCAAATATTTTGAAATATGTAAAAATTCATTTTTTATATTTTTTAAATTACAAATCAATCTGCACTAGATCACTTTTTGTATTTAATGTATTACAACTCTTACTTGTAATGTCGTTTTAGCACTAAAGGGGAGAAAACTCTTGCTTCCCTCTCCCCAACTCCGCAATTTCCAGGAAAATTGTTGCTATCCATCACTGAAAACTCTTGGAGGAGAATTTCAATAGTAAGGTCACTCCATCCTTCCTCTGGCAACTTTTTCTGTTAAATAAAATAAAAAATTGATGATTGTGGTATTATTCCGAATTTGCATATTACAGAGTTATCTTCTGCACTTGTGAGTAGGTATTGATTGTGACGTCATGTGTTTGCGAGTGTAACGTCATACTTTTCGGAGATAACACACGTGAACTGCGCTCACAAAACAATGACGTAACAATATATACCTACTCGCAAGGGAGCTAACTCTGTAATATGCGAAGACAGACTATATTTCAAAATATTTCATTAAATCAAAAACATTGATGTTAATCTGATAAGCAATATAAAAGATACACATGTAACAAAGTTAGGTATGACTATATATATCTTGGTACCCAGGTGGTGTTTTTCTTGACTTGAGAAATAAATAAATTTCAAATAGCTGTATAAATATTCCTATGTCCATTATACATATACCTGTTCTAGAAGATGTCTGATCTTGTTTTGGTGGACATGTTTGGCCTGTTGTCCCTGCTGGACATATGTATCTGGTATCAACTTCTCACAAAGTTTGTAACAGTCACTGTCCATCCTACAACATAATTTTTTTTTTTATTTTATGTATGTGTGTATATAGGTTTGTACAATCTATATATCATTACAGAGAATATATCACTTGATAGAACCAGATATTCAATTATCAGTTATAAATTATAATCCCAACATACATGCAAAAATAGTTTTGAATAGATGATCATAAATTCTACATTATATATTGTCCAGTAGAAGTGACATTGTACAAAGTGCCCAATATCTAAATCTTTATGGAGATATATATGATTGCATGTCAGTGGAATGTTCACTTGTTTCGCATACTGTACATTATATTTGTATTGATATCAGTGATGCATCAATCAATATCTGCAAATACATTTTGTATGTGAAAAGTTCATAACCATATAGTTCATACTCTCTAGCATGTACTACAATGTACATGACAATATAGATCTAAAATAATCTGTAAATTATTTTCCTTTTTCTTTTATCTTTAAGCTAGTGTTTGTTAACATCTGACATGCTATATGTACATGTACATTTTGTTTATCCTGCAACTGCCCCACACACTGCCGGATAACTACTGCCGGATAAATTTGTGCTTTATCCGTCAATACAAAATGCTTTATCCGTCAACACAAGCACATGAATTTGTTCCATATTTGATGGAACGTTTTCTAACTTAACCCAGAACTTTAACCTTCCGGTGAATGAAATGTCATTCAATCCTGCTAAAAATTGATGTCACATTCATCTGAATGACGTTATTTTTACGATATCGAAAATCTTGTGTGGTGGTGTCATTTTTTTCTTGGCTCAAAGCATTGTACCCATAATGTAATTCTTTGATGTTTTAGTAGCATTTTTATATTGTTTAAATGATATTACACACTGAATAGAACCACAGGTACTGTTTCCAAAAGGGCTTATATATTTCCCACGGAAGTGAAAAGGAGTACACTCTCATTCGGTTTAGTGAATGAATCTTTCCCTCCACATCAAATAAGCGTCTCTCTTTGAGCGAAACCAAGTAAATAAATGGCAAGTTACTTTCGTTATGAATGTCATAATGGCTGCAGAATAAACAGAATACACGGTTATTATCTTACAATACAAGGTTTATTTTGGTGCTTGACACGGAAAGCCGAGACGACTCAGTATAGCATCGTCCTCTCGGCTTTCCTAAGTCTCGCACCAAAATAAACCTTGTATTGTAAGATTATAACCATGTATTCTATCTGTCATTTTTAAGATGCTCCAACGCCTACAGAGCATAAATGATATTCATTTTTTAACTATAATTGGTGTTTAATCGTGTATTTATATGTCTAATTAACACAAAAAATAATATAAATAATTTATTTTGACTTTGGTGCATGCACAATCAGTACTTCATTCCATATAGGATATAGTGACACGGAATTTTTTTCTAGATGCAATTAATAATTTTCATATTTTTAACTTGAAGTAAAATTAGAAGCTAAAACTTTCAAATGGTGGTAATGGTGTAAAGTAAGTAACTTTTGTTACTGAAGAAAAATACTAAATTGTCTGCTCCTGTTTGTGGTAGTGAAAAAATACCATTTGTCAGCAGTGGAGCATCTTTAATGCAAGAGTGTTATATATCTGTAAAAGGGCAGTGAATTTTTTGAGTGCATTTGGGGCAAAAATTCAGCCCCTTCCCCTACAAAAATTGAGCTGTATTTTCCCAATTTTATGTAAATATTTTCCCAAATAAAGAAAAACCTCTGCTAAATATATGCATTTAAAGGAAGGAAAAATGTAGTATTTCCCCAAATTAAAAGGCACAGGCCCCTGAAATGTTCATATACAAAAATCACTGAAGGGATAGGTAACAGAATCTAACATTGAAATTTTGTCCTTAATCTTAAATTTCAAAAGCTGTTTTATTTGATACTATCACTTTAAAATGTCCGCCTGGCAAAGGGGAATAATGTTAACGTTGTGTATATTTTGTAGCCACAGTCACATAGTTTTGCATGAAGTGAAAGTAGATATGTTCAATGCTTCATACATATACATTATTTGTAATGTTTTCAACGCCAGGAATTTACTAAGGCTATGATATATAAAACTTGTTTTTGGTAATTATATATGCTCACAATAAGCAATATAGAAACAATCGATATCCCTTGCATTGTACTGTGCTCTCAAATAGGATTTGCTTAAATTGCATTAATATTTTGATAAATAATAAATTAATGAAAATACCTACAGTATTTTATGGCGGCTTCAATGAACAATTAAAAAATAATGTAAATGGGCTATCGATCTATCAATACAATTTTTAGCAGGTCAGATAATCAGAAACATTAGGAAGAGTTAAAATGTATTAAATACAGATGTTGTAATTTTAGGTTCGTGAGTACAGTGCATTCATCCACGTACCCTGCACCCGTGTACCTACATGTACATTTTTACATAATGTAGTTAAACATGTTAGCCTACTGATAGCTGTAGCTGGCGATGCATCCAACAGGTGGGAATAGTATGTCTTAAATTGAAGCATAGCAAATCTCATGCGACATACATTTTGTATTCTTAGGTAAGTAAATGATTAGACGAAATGTGTTTTAAGGTCACAGTACCCAAATCGGATCACCAAAACAACATTTTCTTCTTTCTAAACCAAATTTTGCAACTGACCTTTTACATATCGTGTTTTTTCATAAAAAGGCTATGCCTGACGAAGTTCAGACAGCTCCACACTGTCATAGTCGCGTGCGCGCGTGAATTATGACGTCACAAACATTGACAGATGAACTTCCGGTTTTTACGGTAAAACTTGGTTTTACCAGTATTGGTATCGCAATTCCGGAACTAGCTTTTTACCCCCCCGGCTGGTGTCGTGAAGAATAAACTGAATAACCACACATTTGTGGTATATGTAGTTGTAATTTGCACCCAGATACAATATAAACTAGTTTAGAATCATTCTGTAAACTTATTCAGCAGCATCAATATCATTTTAAGTGGATTGCGAAGAAAATAAGAAAATATAGTGAACTGCATTTCATTAGTAGATTAATAATATTCCCGTGGCAAACAACAGGTACAAGTGGTGTCGTGGTAAGTCCTGAGCTTTCTAAGCTCACGGCCCGGGTTCAACCCTTATCGTCGGCAGGTTAATTTTATTTTTTTTTAATTCATATTTTTATTTGTTGTTAATTCACCATGCTTGAAATTCCTTATTTTGTCTTTATATTTATTTTTGTTTTATTTCATTTTTATTTTCCAAAAGTTTATTCCAAACATAGACATGTATAGCATATACACTAAATTACGAACATCCCACTATTACGGCCACTTATTTTCAGTTCCGAATTTTTTTTCTCTTCAAGAAATACAATCACACCGCTATTCCGTTTTACGACCAATTTTAATTGTCCCCAACGACCACTAAATTAACACTAATTGACCATTTGATTATGACCACAGGCACATGTGACTTCACACCTCGCTGTGCCTCACCTTACCCGCACGCAGCAACCCGTGAACAACTACCCGCAGGTACATCAGTCAGTCTTTTGTTTCCGTCGACCCTAATTATCAGATTATCTACCTGTACTAGGAGAGTGTTAATCGCCATCATTTGCATACTTGTGACTGGCAGTTGACGTGATCGAAACCACAAGTAATGCAAGCGTTTCTTTCGATAGCTCTGGTGGCGAGATCGAACGATTTAGGCAGTTCTTTCTCTATACGTTGTAACGCCCCAATGGAATTAAAATTCTTTAATGTATGAGATATATTGATCTTATTTCAGATATTTATGAAAAGTACCGTACATCAATCATCTCATTTCAATAGATGTGTCAATCTATTTTGTTGCGGTAAAACAATCGGTGGTTTTGGCATTTAGTTAAAAGTACGCTTTGACTATTGCACAGAAGTCTTTCAAACACATTTACCGATTGTGATCGTAAAAGTTATTATTTGACCAATCATTGCACATGGCGGGTAATTAAAATCGATTTACGTAAATATTAATAATAATTTACACAGATCAATACCAATTTTAAAACACATAGATTCTCATTTACCTCAGTGTGATACTATGTGATAATTAAACCCAGAGACAGATAATTTAATTAACTATCTAAATCTCTGATTAAACTAACGATATGTATTTGAATTATAATTAAAACATAATAGAAAGTAATGTCTAGAAAAAGTATTTTCATTTAGATTGTCAACAATTACTTCAGTGAAATTCAGTTTAAGATTTAAGTAAGCACACACCATTAACTTAATTTAATGAAAAAAATATGTCTATGCTCTAGAAATAAATGGTATAGTCATTATATGTCCCCTAATTTATCAATCTTTAAAAATATTTGTAAATTATTGGTTTTGATTAGATACGCATGCATTAAAATATGATATGATTAAGATTCTAATGGCCGACAAAACTAATTGATCAAATATAGTAATTTGCAAATTTATCTTAACCAAAATATATCAAACTGGTTTTTTTCCCCACACGTACATGTACATACTCAGCATGCTATGTTATGTTTCTTATGTTTTTTATATAAATGTAATGTATATGTCATGTCAAGTTTATGTTGATGTCCCATGTATTTGTAAATGTGTTAAATGCAAAAAATTGAAAAAAAAAATAAAAAAAATATATTTATAATATACATTTATATATACATGTATATTGCATTTTTCATAAAATTTCAATTTTTAAACAAAAATACAGTACATATATTATGTACCGGTCAGCTAGGATACAGAGTTTCTGTTCTTGATCGTCATGATCATAGAAGAAACCTGGTCCACCTCAGAATTAAGACCACCTCGCTATTAAGACCACTTTTACTCGGACCACTGGGTGGTTTTAATAGATAGGTTTTAATGTAAATACTGTTATACATATTCTCGACACATGTTATATAATGTTCTGACGTCCCTTGCTCATACACATTTTCATTTACAGCAGTTCGGAGCGGTAGGGAGCTGGGTTTTCGAGAAAAGTATTTCAAAGATTAAAGGATAGATAACCAACCTATATATACATCTCTCGTATCTGTAGCAGTGTGCAGCCAAGCGTGAAGGTGTGATACATTGATCATGACCACATCAAGTTTCTTTATTAGTTCTCTTTGACAAATACATTGTATAGAGAAACATAATATATAAATATCAATTTCAAAAAATTTGACAAGTAGAAAATATATACATATAAAGAAGGACAAATCATAAATTCTTTTGGAAAAATATCAAAACAATAAGCAGTGATCTAGAGTTGGCTGTTCTATTGTTTAGAGGATTAAGTGTCATTTTATAACGAAATCTTATCGTTTGGTTGTTTATGCAAATGAAATGAAAATTCGGAGGTGTTTAAAATATAAATGAAATTTGTAATACATGTACGTACTATTCTGTACTAGGCAAATGTACTTATATAATTTGTAACACAATGTTTTTTCAGAGTAGATTATCATGTCAAAGTAAAATTGCTGAGTGAATCTGCTATAATATATATATTGAAACCACTGAAGCTTATAATTTTCGTTACTGTAAAGGAAATTTTAGAAATATCAACCCATTTCAAATGGTTCGACTGAACTAATTAAGTCTTCCCATCTTCTCCTCCTGGTAGGAGTATGTTATTTTTTCATTACATTGTACAGATCAATATGAAATATTTAATGTAAGTAGGAAACAAATTTGACATATTTCAGAGTCAGCCTAATTCAGGTATTCTCTGATAGCAGAGTACTAAAAACGTGATATTCCACAAAATTAGTACTAATCTGATAGATTTGTATCAATTCATCAAAACAGTAAAAAGTAAGCGTGTCACTATCCTTCATTAATTTCATATACTACAATTATGTTTTTCTTGAACCAAGCCTTATAAGAAACAGTTTTTCTACCAATATTCATATTTCAAAGTAAATTATCATGTTTCAAGCCTTATGAAAACAGTTTTGGAACCAATAGTCAAATTTCAAAGTAAATTATCATGTCAAAGTAAAATTTCTGAGTGAATTTGCGAGATCGAATTTTGGACCTTATCCTTGAGTCTATATCTCCGGGCATAATCCCATAAATATGTTAACACACAACCTGCCAGAATATTCTATTATTTTTTTTTAATCCAGATTACGAAAAAATCCCACACAATGAATATGAAGAGAATTTAATCCTCTATTGATGGATGCAGAATTAAACACATCCACAGAATTTCTGTATATATCCCAGATAGAGTTTTCCTCCTTATTATGAATTCACCTTGCTGTTTTTGCACACCACATTTGATTTTAAATTTCCGAATCATCTACACAGTAGTTTTACACTTATTTTGGTGTTGTTTCAACAATATTTCAGAATTTCAGCTAAATCCCATTGGCTTATTGAATGAAATTGCACATGGTATAAATAAATCCAAAATTGTCCCCAGAGAAGTTGTAATTTTAAATTCTCTGAATTCAATGAAAGTTCCGGGGGCATCGACTGTTTTGAACTGGCCTAAAAATCACTGTTATATGCGATCATTTTAGCAAGATGCTTTCAAACAAACGCCTAAATTGCAAGTCTAGTTTCATATGTCATTTCTTTACCACATCAGACATTGGAAAGACATGTTCTTTTCATGTAATACCCATGGGCCTTAACGGTCATCTGACTATTGGCACAAAACAACATAGTCGTTTAAAGATTTTAGCCTATTTGACCCCTGTGAATGAAGATCAGTGTCATTAAAAAAAAACCAACAAACAAATATTGTAGCTTTTCATCCCAGCATGTCACATGCCCAATATCAGGTCTCTAGGCCTTATCATTCTCAAAAAGTTATTTCAAGATTTTAGCCTATTTGACCCCTGTGACCTTGAATGAAGGTCAAGGTCATTCATTCTTTTAAACAAACTTGGTAGCTCTCCATCCAAGCATGTCACAGGCCAAATATCGGGTTTCTAGGCCTCCTAGTTATTCTCAAGAAGTCGTTTAAGGATTTTTTATCTATTTGAAACCTGTGACCATGAATGACAGTCATTAATTCAAACAAACTTGGTAGTCTTTCATCAAAGCATGCTGCAAGCCCACTATGAGTATCCTTGGCCTTTCAGACTTCCGAAGAAGTCGTTAAAAGGTTTTAGCCTATTTGACCCTTGTGACCTTGAATGAAGGTCAATGTCATTCATTTGAACAAACTTGGTAGCCCTGCATCCAAGCATGCTACAGGATAAATATCAGTACCCTTGGCCTTTTAGATATTGAGAAGAAGTCGTTAGAATGAAAATTTTACGCACGGCGCACGGTGCTATATCATGGAGCATGCCGCGAAGACACAAGCAACACACCCCACCCGGTCACATTATACTGACAACGGGCGAACCAGTCGTCCCACTCCCTTTTTGCTGAGCGCTAACAGGGCAGAAACTACCACTTTTATAGACTTTGGTGTGTCTCGGCCAGGGGACAGAACCAGAGCGACGGACGGTGAATGATGACAAAAGGTCATCCTGACCCTTCTATCTATATATATCGTTTAAATTGAGAAAGAAATATCCCTCACATATACAAAATGTAACACAGGCAAAGGTAATTCTATGTTGCCATTGTCTATATCGGATTTGTTTTGGTTGAATGCACATTCGAGCTCATAGACAAAAGCAAAAAAAAAACCTTGCTTTTATTAGAAATAAAAGTTTACTTTATTAACACAAAGACTTATGTCGGAAGCCGAAAACTGTACAATATGTGGGAGAGAGAACAGATCTCGGACCTGACAGGCCTCGATACAGTTCTCTCTCCCATATATTGTACAGTTTTCGGCTTATGTCCACAACATATAAAATAACTGAATTCGTTATTGATTAACACTTAAATGGAGTGCGGCGGCTGTTTTGCTTTTGACAGAATAATGCGACTATATCATGCTGGGATGAAGGGTTACCAATTATGTTCAAATAATTGACTTTGAAGGCCAACGGGGTCAAATTGATTAATAACCTTGAAACAACTTTTTATAAATAAGTAAGAAGCACAGAGATTCGAAATTGGAGCTGTAACACGCTGGTATCAAGGGTTACCTACCTTGTTCATATGAATGTCGACCTTGACCTTCATTCAAGGTCATATGGATCAAATAGGATCAACTTTTAACGATAACTGTGTACTTCAGTATACTGTATGTCTTTCTGTAGTGATAGTCAGTTGATAATTAAAGCCCATTGGGCTTCGTGTTTAGATTTAATTTAGAATGTAAAGAACTTATACAGTAAATAAGGTTTCGGTGCTTATATCTTACCAGCTGTATCTTTATGATTGATCAAAGTAGAGATGATAAAATACGATTTGTGTCTTTCAGTTTGTATAATGCCAGACCGTCGTCCGAGTCGTCTAAGCGTGGCAGATAAAGGAAGGTCCTGGGTTGTGATGGCCGCGTCGTTTGGTTCGCATGCGATTACTGCCTCTTTTCAGTATTCTGTTGGTGTTATCCACAACGCCCTGTTAGAGCGCTTTGACGAGGACATAGAGAAAACATCATGGGCTTCAAGTATATACCTAGGCATGCTGTCGATCACAGGTACAAAATAGAAGACAAACAACAAACTCATCCGATCACTTTATAGAAAAAGTATACTAATTCCATGGGACCCTGGCCATGCAGGTAGGGCGTTAGAATTGTACCTGCTGCCCCTATTGCATGATCGTAAAAGGCGACTAAATTTAGGATCTCATCTTTTCTCTTGTTCCTAATCAACTTTATCTTTCCTAATGCCTCCCTTGGCACCGCCTCACTATTGGCCTTGAGTTGAGCGTTCGCCTCTTGAGGAAGGCCCTGGGTTCTGTCCCCTGGCCGAGACACACCAAAGTCCATAAAAGTAGTAGTTTCTGCTCCTGCTTAGCGCTCTGCACACAAGGAGTGGAACGACTGGTCCGCCCGTTGTCAGTATAATGTGACCGGGTGGGGTGTGTTGCTTGGTGTCTTCGGCGGCATGCTTCAGTGATTTAGCACTATAAAAAGGGCACGGTTACACTATACAAGAAGACATAACATGAATATACCGCAGTCTCTCAAAACACGCATCTCGCACACACGCTACACACTGCATACATGGGAGGCCAACCTTACATGACCCTGGCTGTTAATAGGACGTTACAATCATCAAACAAACAACCATGCTAATGGTTGATGATATTTTCCGACGTATCACAGTCCAAAGCTAGAAATTTCGACAAATGCATCCATGACATCGGAACAGGTCGGAAGGAAATATAGTTGGTTTGGAGATAAATGTGCATTAAAATGATGACGTTACAAGATATATGGCCTGTCCGGTAATCATTTTCTCTTCCATCGATTGCGATTATACCTCCGCAACTAAGTTAAGGTGGTATATTTGAATTTGGTTTTCCGTCTGTCTGTCTGTCTGTCTGTAGACACAACTTCGTTCGGCGAACTCTTTTTCAACTACTTGACAGACTTTTGTAAAATTTGGTACACAGAGCCCTGGCATAAAGGGGCTGAGTAAACTATATAGAGTTCTGCAATGTCCCCTATAAATGGAGTTAAAACTGAATTTGTGCAGCGGTGGTATTAGTCGTCCACTCTGTCGACAGTTCTAGTTACAAATCTTATTCGAGATAAAATGATTTGCCTATTATCCACGGGATGTGAAGTCTGCCGGATAATTTTATCCAACAAAAATCATAATGTGATGTTAAATCTTAACGCGCTGCTTACGTTGCTTTGCCAAGTTATTGGCTTATTAACTTAAAATATATTTTTATATACGTATTATTTGTTGTTTTGTTTGTCATACACAGGGGTACTAGCCAGTGTCCTGATCAACAAGTTCAGTTGTCGTGTGGTTATGATTGTCGGAGATGTAATGACGGCAGCCTCATTCGTCAGCTGTGCTTTCCTCCCCTCCCTAGAGCTGGTATTTGTATTCTTTGGAGGAATCGCAGGTGAGGAAAAAATCATTTAAATATCAATGAAAAGATTTATGTAAGTAACGATTTGTCAAAATCTTATTAAATACGTCCAAACTTGCTGTATGCCATGAAATTGCTTCAAATGTCAATCATAACCTTATTTTAGGGTTGATACCATGTGTTCTAATCCAAATACTTTAATTTGGATCAGAGACCCTTAATGAAACTTAAAAAAACAAAAAAATATCTGACCATGTTTTCGAGTACATTGTAAATTAAAACATGTTCTGATAATAGTCCCCTCCCCTTTTTCTCATCCCTCTATCTATATCTTTCCATTTGTAGGTGTGAGGGCATATGTGAAGGTGTATCATGTGTGTAATGGTGTGTGTGTAAAGCAATGCGATTATGTGCGATACAAATATTTGGTTGTAACTATATATATATGTTTGTTTCATGTTGAGTAAAGCATCTAGTAACCTATATGTAATCCTCTTTAAATAAATAAAGAATTAATTTGTTTGACTTAATTAGATAACGTTACTAGTGACTAGTAATAAAAACACGGTACGCGATGTGAAAACGACATTATATAACTACAAGATTGCAATTGGCCTTAACGGTCATCTGGCATTAAGCACAAATTAGTTACATTTATGTCATTTATTAAAGATGCTCCACCGCCGACAGAACATAAATCACACTGACCATTTGAACAGTAATTGGTGTCAAATTGTGTGTATATATGTCTAATTAACACAAAAAAACATTTTGCTTTAGATGCATGCGCAATCAGTATTTCATTCCATATAGGACATAGCACAATGAAATTTTTTTCGGGATGCAATTAATTATTTTTAATATGTTATCTTGACATAAAATTAGAAGCTCAAATTTTTCATTGCTAGTAATGGTATAAAGTAAGTAACTTTTGTAACCGAAAAAAAAATACTCAATCGTCTACTGCTGTTTTTGATAGAGGAAAAATACCATTTGTCAGCGGTGGAGCATCTTTATCCAACTGATGTCTTTCACACGAAATAGGAAACTATTTTATGTGAACTTTCGGGTTTATTAGTTAACCTTACCATTAACAGTTTCAATAATGAATAAGACAATAACTATGTAATTTACAATCAAATCAAGCCAATTTTCAAGCTGGCCCAAGATTTCGTAATTTAGGACAAGAGTTCCAATATACAAGAAGACAAAACACGAATATACCTCAGTTTTCCAAAGCACGCATCAGCACTTCATACATGCAACACACCGCATACATTCGAGGCCTTCCTTACATAACCTTGGCTGTTAATAGGATGTTAATTGAACCAAACAAACAAATAACTCCCATCAATTACGATGAAATAAGAACATTTTTGTACTTATTTTTCTTATATTAGTCAGCTTACAATGTTGGTGAATATTTATATTTGTTTGATTATTTTAACGTCCTATTAACAGCTATGGTCATGTTAGGACGGCCTCCTATTTATGCAGTGTGTAAGGTGCGAGATGCGTGTTTTGGGAGACTGCGGTACGCTCGTGTTGTGTCTTGTATAGTGGAACTGTTGTTCTTTTTATAGTGCTATATCAATGAACTATGCTACCGAAGACACCCAGCAACACACCCCACCCGGTCACATTACACTGACACATTTCCTAGATGTTACAGTGAAATATCGATTATTTACCGCCATATTTATTCTTTTAGGGATAGGATCAGGGTTGATTTACACAGCGTCCGTGGTAGTTCTCGGGTTCAACTTTCATTTCAAAAGAAATATGGCGACTGGTATTGCAGTGTCCGGTTGTGGAGTTGGTACATTCGTCTTCGTCCCAGTTATAGAAGCCGCCCGAGAAGAATACGGCAACAACGGATTCTTTTTCATAGTAGCTGCAATCGCGTTACAAGGGGCAGTTTTTGCTTGCTTGCTTTTCCCCTCGGAATTAGAATCGGAACACCAGCAGATGAAGTACACTAAGTCAAAGCAAGAACAAAGATGTGATATTTTAAAAAGTGCATTACCTTCATTCAGCCTCCTGAAGAATATTCCATTTCTATGTTTATGTGTGAGTATGTTTTTGGCTTGTGCCGGGGTTTATCTTGTCTATGTACATTTACCCAGATATGCTATAGAGATGGGAGCGTCCCCTTTAAGTGCATCTTTCCTGATTTCGGTAAGTGGGATATGTGACTGTGCATCGCGAATTTTAACGGGAATGGCCGCTCAGGATGAAGGTATAGATGAAATTGTGATATATTTTGGAACTTTTGGCCTGCTCGGTTTATCAACTCTTCTCGTCCCATTATACGCTACGACCTATACAGGACAACTCGTGTATGCAGTTTTGCTTGGAATGTACTTCGGGTGTTGTTATTCCGTAATGAACACAATCATTATAGACCTTGTCGGTGTGTCTGAACTGGCCAATGGTGTTGGGATATACCTGTTCTTCTGTGGAGTTGGTTCACTCATCGGACCGCCAATCGCAGGTAACACATTTTGTTCCCCATAAAGTGCGTTAGAAACCACTGCATGATCAGTAAGTGCCCCGTGGATGCAATGTTTGTATTTGTTGATTGAATCACAGGTTTACGACGAAAGCAAGATGATACAAGCTCTCTGATTGGTCCACTCGCACCACGGAGTCAATCAGATAGCTTGTACCAAAACGGCAACGACAGACAAACAAGAGGGCCATAGGCCTTACGTAACGGTCAGCGGATATTTGATACAAAAAGTTATGTGTTTGTTTGTTTGATTATTCTAACGTCCCACTAACAGTCAGATTCATGCAATGACATTTTTTGGGAGACTGCGATATGTTCGTGATGAGTCTTCTTGTAATGTGTTAGTCTTGCCCTTTTTATAGTGCTATATCAATAAAGCAGGTTGCAGAAGAAGACACCCCATCCGGTCACATTATATTGACAACGGGCAAACCAGTCGTCCCACTACCGTTATTCTGAGCGCTAAGTAGGAGCATAAACTACCACTTTTATAGACTTCGGTGTGTCTCGACCAGGGGACAGAACTCAGAGCTTCCCTCACAAGGGCGAACTACGTAAATCTAATACCGTTGAATCATTGTGATTTTCAAACTCGTCCGAGATCTTTCCAACGTTAGTCTACACACAAAGTTCCATTAAGCTCGGTTTATTTTTACTAAAGTTATCGCGTTCACAAGGTCCAATAATAATTATTTGTGCAAAGGTCAATAACTCCGTAAATTACTGTCGAATCAGGCTAATTTTCGAAACCGTCCGAGATCTTTCCAATGTTAGTCTACAAAGTTTCGTTAAGCTCGGTTTATATTTATCCAAATTATCGCGTTCACAAGGAAATGTTAACAGACAACGGACGACGAAAGACAAAAGACTATCGCAATAGACCACCATGACCTATGGTCAGATGACCAAAAAATGGCCGAGATATGTGAACATCTGTTTGCATGACAATAAATGGGACATAGGGATCGCTAAGGGATACAAATATGCAATTTTTATAAGTAAGTGAGTTTATATTGATGATTTGCGCTTCAAGGATGCATTCGTTAAATGGATGGTAATTTTATTAGGTCTGTGCTCATTGGAGAATCGTGACCTGGGGATGTAGCGTGTACTTTTCCGACTAACGATTTTCACACGAATCCTCGTAATTCAACTTTTGGATAGGAAATAAATTACGCCCATAATCCCATCATATCATATATCATAGTGACCAGTAAGGAATTGTCTTCAATGTGAGCTAAAATATTGAGATCGAATGATTTTTTGTTGGGTGTTCACAGCATTTTATAGATACTTATCCTATTTTCTGGAAATGGGATACAAGGCTAAGTAAACAACCTTTCAGCATTTTTAGTATTGTGTTTTGGGCGTCGTAAACCTGTAATTGAAATTGATTTTTGCAGACTATGGTATGTAAATGTTATTTCGGCTTGAAATAGCGACAAATTCTGCCTGTTTCGCTATCTCGCTGACTAATACTGTCAACGGTACTCGATCCCAACCGAATCTTAAAGGAGCTTAATTATTTGAGAATACACGACCAAATTTAACCTAATGATTATTTCCTTTTAAGCCTCTAATTTTCTGGATTGCTTCCTTACCTGTTAAACGTATGCCCGTATTAACGATGAATATGTGTTTGTTTGTTTGATTGATTAACGTCCTATTAACAGCTATGGTCATGCAAGGACGGCCTCCCATGTATGCGGTGTGTTGCGTGTATATTGTGCGGGGTGCGTGTTGTGGGAGGCTGCGGTATATTCATGTTGTGTCTTCTTGTATAGTGGAACTGTTGCCCTTTTTTATAGTGCTATATCACTGAAGCATGCCGCCGAAGACACCAAGCAACACACCCCACCCGGTCACATTACATGTGACACTGACTAAAGTTAACTTTAGGTATGTCTTACACTGACAATGTCTTTTTAAATACAACACAAGACAAATTGGGGGATAAAAATGGCTGTCATTTGTATTATAAATTTGTGCTACCAACAGAACTATGACGTAGATTGACACGCTTGTTATACTGACAATGGGCGAACCAGTCGTCCCACTCCCTTTATCAGACCTGCAGGTAGGGCGTTATTGTATCTGCTGCCCCTATTGCATGATCGTAAAAGGCGACTTATTAGCTTTTCTCTTTTTTCTAACGTCTCCCTTGACACTGCCTCACTTTTTGCCTTCTGTAGAGCGTTCTCTCCTGTGCGATAGGCTCTGGTTCTGTTCCCTGGTAGAGACTCAATAAAGTCTACACTGGTTTTAAGTATAATGTGACCTGTTGGGATGTGTTGTTTGGTGTTTTCGGCAGCATGCTTCATAACTCTGTAAAAAAGGTTACAGTATATAATAATACACAACACGAATGTACTGCAGTCTTCCAAAACACACACCACCTTTTTTAAACACACTACTCACCGCTTACACGGGAGGCCGTTCTTACAAGACCCTGGCTGTTAATAGGACGTTAATTGACTCAAGAAAACAAACAAAACTCCCTTTATGCCGATCGCAAAAGAGAAGCAAAATGGATTACTTTTATAGACTATGATGTGTCTCGGCCAGGGGTAAGAAAACTTATTGTATAATATTTATCACATGATATTGAACATGTAATAAATAGGATATGACACATGAAATAGCATCACTGATGCCAAGGTTAAGAAATGTTCATGCTGTTATTTCAATAACAACCATTCATGTTTTTCTTTCTTTTTAAGGTGTAGTGATTGATCATACTGGATCCTATGAAAAGTCTTTCCTACTTGCAGGTCAGGATTATTTGTCTCTTATACAATATGTCTTGTTTCTGATTTTTTTTAAAGTAAATCAAAATTATGTATTTTTGCACACGAACCTGGTTTCTGATTTTTATTTAGTACTTCTAAAGTCAGTGAGTCTTTATTTATATCTTCTCTCTTTTCCAGGTTTTTGTATCACTATGGCAGCTGTTTTAGGAATGGCCATCGTTTATTTCAAGAAAACAAAGGGAAAAGTTTTTACCACAGAAGATATAGACATTCCTAATGTGAGCAGGTCTATAGGAAGGGAAGGTCAAAAAAAGACTGCCTCAACTAAAACAATTATAAATGGTCAATACTAAGAAGATTATGGGTGGTATTTTTTCTCTCCTGCACATCACCGGTAGTAGTTATTGGGTTAAATGTAAATAGAAAAAGAAAAAAAAACCAAAACAGATACCAGATACTGTAACTACAAATGTAGTATATCTGAAATAACAGAGAAAATATTTTTAATGAAATTGAACAATTTGCTAAATTCGGAAAGATAACAAGAAAACTCTTCTCAACCTCAAAATTGAATTGAAGATTGATTTACACAGAGAGTTACATGAATTGAAAAGGGGTTTTATATCTCTAGATCAAAAATGAATTTCCTGGAACAATAGGTATCTAAAATTGGCAATGAACCTAGAGTGGTTAGCAATTTCTCAAATGAAGAATATATTTCCTTCTCATTTAAATGATGACCAGAATTTAGGTATTCCTCACTATTATTCAAGGGAGATGAAATCCATTAAAATAAAACCGCCAATCTATGATGGAGATGATGATTTTGAAGATTACCTTTCCCAATTCGAAACAATATCACAGATAAATAATTGGGACAATCAGTCTAAAGCTCTATACCAGGCGAGTAGGTATAGTCTAAAAGGTTCAGCCAAAATTATCCTCACAGAACTAAACACTACACAAAAACATGACTTCAAAGCATTAAATGTAAAGTTTAGTTATGAGGAAAGAGCAGAAATGTTGAGAGCAAAATTACAAACAATTACACGAAGTAAAATTGAGTCACTAGCTGAACTGGCACAAGACATAAGAAATTGACAAGGCGAGCATAACCAACAGCTTCTGATCCAAATTTGTTTAATGTGTTTGCACTGGACCATTTTATTGACTCTATTCCAGAGTTTGAAACCAGAATGAAGTTAAGAGAACTTAACCTTAAAGACACATAAAATGTGGCTTAAATGCATGCTATCCGTCTTGAAGCCAATAAACAAGCAGACAGACAGCGTTGTAGGTTATGAGGAAAGAGCAGAAATGTTGAGAGCAAAATTACAAACAATTACACGAAGTAAAATTGAGTCACTAGCTGAACTGGCACAAGACATAAGAAATTGACAAGGCGAGCATAACCAACAGCTTCTGATCCAAATTTGTTTAATGTGTTTGCACTGGACCATTTTATTGACTCTATTCCAGAGTTTGAAACCAGAATGAAGTTAAGAGAACTTAACCTTAAAGTCATAAAATGTGGCTTAAATGCATGCTATCCGTCTTGAAGCCAATAAACAAGCAGACAGACAGCGTTGTAGGTTAGTTCATGTGTT
Organism: Argopecten irradians; assembly: GCF_041381155.1. Taxonomy (NCBI): domain Eukaryota; kingdom Metazoa; phylum Mollusca; class Bivalvia; order Pectinida; family Pectinidae; genus Argopecten; species Argopecten irradians. Next base: position 31,506,351 of record NC_091144.1, read on the forward strand.
AGACACAGAATCCAATGTAACAGTCAATAACATAGTAACACAAAAACCTAACACAGAACATCAGGCATTGACATTCAAACCTTAAACAAATATATAGGAACTTTGAACCAGTCCACACAGCAACTTGTTAACACTATCGGGGATAGTAGAAACCAAAGCCCAAGTACAAAAGAGAAATTCCGATCACAGTACAAAAAGAGAAATTAACTGGAACACCAGAACTCACACAGGGGAAATAACTGGGTCCACAATCAGAACCAATCTAATGGATGTAACTGGAGTCATAACCAGAATCAATCCAGGGGAGGTAACTGAGCCAATAACCAGAGTTTTCCAAGCAATCCATGGGGTAAACATAATCAGACTTCACAGAACCATAGCAATTAGATCTCGGAGGAGAACAAACACGAACAAATAAACCACCTATGTCACTCGAATTCGAGAAATTTCTCAATGCTGGGTTTGAGGGTCAAAAGTCAGCAGGAAATCAGGAAGGGACCCATGATATAACAGTCAGTAGTATCATTGACTAGGAACAAGGATTGTTGGTATGTACCAAGATTTGTAATCAGTATAAAGGAGTATACTGATTACAAATCTTGGTACATACCAACAATCCTTGTTCCTAGTAATCCAATGATACTATATAATTACTGATTGATACTGGAGCCAGAATCAGTATTCTTAGTCAAGCATTCATCAAAAAATGAAGGTATTCACTAATCTACAGATTGAACCAGCTAAATTGGTTACAGCAACTGTATGCTAGAAATTACTTTTGGAAAGACTACAATAACCCATGAGTTTATTGTCGCTTATATAGGCCAACAAGGTATAATTGGTCTAGATTTCATGACTGAGCATATAACAGCTCTGTCATTGAAAGAGAATTATCTCCATATTAGAGAGTGTTTTAGATTTCAGAATGGAATCGCACCTACTTGTTGTAGAGTATCGCTGTCTGAAGAGGTAAAAATGCCCTCCAAAAGTGAAATTATTGTTCCTGGAAGAATTATGGATCCAATATTTAGGGAGACAACTGCTCTAGTAGAAGCTGCACCAACATTCATGGAAAAACATGAAGTGTTAGTGGCTAAGAGTCTTGTCAATCCAACAAAATGAGCTATTCCTTTGTGTTTACCTAATTTAACTGATCAAGATTGTGTTTTACACAGTGGATTAGTGGTTGCTGGTATTCAAGTAGTTAAAATATGTATTGAAAATCCCCAGGAAAATGTTAGTGAATATCAGGTGAGATCAGATGACTCGTTCTCTCCAATTGAACTACCAGAACATTTGGTATCCCTCTACGAATAATCTAAATGAGAAGGAATATAACCCTTTGTGTATGACGATAGATTATATACGGTGACTCCCTTAGAAATTACATAAGATTGCTACACGTACAAGCCAAGATTTCGTGATTACAGAAGTTAACTGGAATAATTTTCAAGATTAAACCTTATGTTGAAATATTTCTTTGTTGCTGAATTTTTTTTAAATGTTTTACATGCGTACGACATAATACACATTCCTAGAGATACACATGTATGATAGGGATATTTTATTTCCTTTTGCTTTCACAACTACATTTTAAATGGAGGTGTCAATAAAAAAACCTAGCATAACACAGATGTATGGGCTTTCCATTATTCAAATAACGATCCATTGAACGGGTGTCCTAAAAAATAGCAAATACCCGCTATAGTCCATTAAATAGCAAATTGCCCACGGCTAGATAATTACAGGTGAGTTTGATGAATGAGTTTGCGTACAGGTAAATAACATCTTGTTCGAGGTATTACGTAACCATCAAAACGTGATTGTATCTTTATATTATAAACCTTTAAACGACAAATTTACCGGTCCACAATTTTTCTGAAATTTTCCACAATATTTACTTCAGGTAATGAGCCAACTTTTTAGAAAATATTTTTGTGCACTCAAACTGGAAGTGGGTGAATCACCATTGTTAATAATTGACATGGCCGAAAATAAACACCCAAAATTTCGATATTTTCTGTCTTTAAAATGTAGCCAAAATTTTTATTTGTCACATTTTGCCTACATATTTGTGATGTATTTTATACTCTTCAGGAAATAATACTTTGTTTGTTTGTTTGTTTGTTTTGATTAATTAACGTCCTATTAACAGCTAATGGTCATGTAAGGACGGCCTCCCATGTATGCGCTGTGTTGCGTGTATGTTGTGCGAGGTGCGGTGTTTCGGGAGACTGCGGTAATATTCATGTTGTGTCTTCTTGTACTTGTGGAACTTTTGCCCTTTTTATAGTGCTATATCACTGGAGCATGCCGCCAAAGACACCAAGCAACACACCCCACCCGGTCACATTATACTGACAATCCGCAGCCGCGAACCAGTCGTCCCACTCCCTTTTTGCTGAGCGCTAAAGCAGGAGCAGAAACTACCACTATAGACTTGGTGGTGTGTCTCGGCCAGGGGACACAACCCAGAGCCTTCCTCACAGAGGCGAACGCTCAACTCAAGGCCAAAAGTGAGGCGGGTGGTGCCAAGGGAGGCATTAGGAAGGATAAAGTCAGTTAGGAAGAATAGAAAAGATAAGATCCTAAATTTAGTCGCCTTTTACGATCATGCAATATGGGCAGCAGGTACAATTCTTACGCCCTACCTGCAGGGCCAAGGAAATAATAGTTTTATGTACATAAAACATTATTTTGATACCTTTTTGGATCAAAAAGGGAACCCTGTCATACACCTCTACTGGGCAACATTAATTTGGCCATAGCACAGGCCCCTGGGACCTTTTGAATTTTTTAAACGTATTTCAAGGGTTTGCACTAATGTTGCTACATGTAACATTTAGTTTTAATAAAATGGGTTCGTGGGCAAATTTCCATTGTTCGTGAAAGAGGTCCTTTCAACTATTAAATCATAAGATAATGACACAGAAAATGTGTTTATTGTTACCAGGTCTTGTGAATCAAACAAGGATGAACTTGTGGTAGACTATGGGAATGGACTGGACAAAACACATCAGGAAGCCAATGGGGTACATGTAATAGAAAACAATAGCGATGTAGATACACAACAAACAAACGTTAGAAATTCTCAAATTCTGTATGTTTGTTTGTTTGATTAATTAACGTCATATTAACAGCTATGGTCATGTAAGGACGGCCTCCCATGTATGCGGTGTGTTGCGTGTATGTTGTGCGAGGTGCGTGGTTTGGGAGACTGCGGTATATTCATGATGTGTCTTCTTGTATAGTGGAACTCTTGCCCATTTCATAGTGCTATATCACTGAAGAATGCCGCCGAAGACACCAAGCAACACACTCCACCCGGTCACATTATACTGACAACGGGCGAACCAGTCGTCCCTGACCATAGCTGTTAATAGGACGTTAATTAATCAATCAAACAAACAAACAAACAAACAAACCAGTCGTCCCACTTCCTGTATGCTGAGTGCTTAGCAGGAGCAGAAACTACCACTTTTACAGACTTTGGTGTGTCTCGGCCAGGGGACAGAAACCCAGAGCCTTCTTCACAGGGGCGAACGCTCAACTCAAGGCCAAAAGTGAGGCGGTGCCAAGGAGGCATTAGGAAAGATAAAAGTCAGTTAGAAAGAAGAGAAAAGATAATATCTTAAATGTAGTCGCCTTTTACGATCATTCAATAGGGGCAGCAGGTACAATTCTAACGCCCTACCTACAGGTCTCTTATTTCTAGGGACTAAAAGAAATGGGCTGCTAGGTTTATCTCCATATAGTGAATTCGTATAATCATTTTCTGCTATCATTTTTCCATTATTTGGCTGTGTAAGTTATAAATTTTAAAAATTGTGCCCCTCTTTTTTACAGTTATTTGTTTAAAAAAGCAGAGTAAAATGACATTTCGGGGAGGAAAAAACTCAGCAACAACAGACAGGCAGCGACCAATAAACAATGAACCATCTGTTCCTCTAATTGATCAGTTTCTTGCAGTGATGATCAGACTTATCAGAGGCTTAGGGTGGTGGAATTTCTGACAGGGCAAATTGTTATTGAAAGTTGACTTCTTGATTTGTTAGAACCAGGTGACAATGTTATGGGCTCCAGACAAAGGATTTACAATTGCAGATTTGCTCAAAGAAAGGCTTTGCACTTTAAACATATACCACATTTTAAAGGAAAAAGTAATCAATTTACAATTAAGGAAGTGTTTGAAACCCAAAAACCAAAGAAATTGCTCAAGTTAGAAAATACGTGAGAAGAGAAGCATTGGTAGAGTAAAGAATTTTCATTTGTTTTTGATGGTGTATTTCCACTTTCTCTTTGCAACCAATTGAAACCAAGTGCTTCCAGGTTGATTGCTGGCTTACAAATTTTAATGTTCCTCCTGTTACCCGACTAACAAATAATTTTTCTGTTGTTTTGAACTGAAAATGGCATTGCTTTAATTAGATCAATAATTTTCATATTGTCAGCAGATAAAATTGTAGAATCCTACATATGCCATTGAGTTAGGTAATTGGTGTTTTTACGTCCCATTAAAAAATGATCATTTAAACATATTCAGCCCCATGTCATTGATAGGAAGGGAGACAACTCTGATTTTTGATTCACATCATGTTGTAGAAAAACATGAATGGGATTTTCTTAGTGATTATATTGACAAATAAATAATTCAATGTTTAACAGTTCAAATTATTGATATTTATAAACAAATCAGAGCATTTAATATTTACATATTATAAATCATAATTAGTTAATCACACTATCCTGGCCAAGATGAGAACAGAATATGTGTATAAATAGTGAGCCCAATATCATTGAGAGGAAGGGAGCCAACTGTCTGATTTCGTTTCATAGCATGTTATATAAAAACATGAAATGTCATTTTTTTACAGTCAGAGTGATTATATTGAAAAATAAATAATGCAATGTTATCATATTTTACACCATGAAACCTTCGCATGATGCTAGCTTTTGATGTACATATAACTTCCAAAAATGTCATTCATTTACGCCATAACATTTTTTCATTTATAGGAAAATGGGTGATCAATAGCACAATAGCTGCACTATTTGTCATGTACATTTATTTATTTGTTTGCTGTTTGATTTATTAATGTCTTATTAACAGCCTTAGTCATGCAAGGACGGCCTTTGATGTATGCAATGTGTTGTGTGTATGCTGTGGGAGGTGCGTTTTTTGGGAGACTGCGGTATATATTCATGTCTTGTCCTCTTCAATAGTGCAACTCTTGGCCTTTTTATAGTGCTATATAACACTGAAGCATGCCGCTGAAGACACCAAGCAACACATCCCACCGTATACAGTAGTATTAAAAACGTCAATAAATGACATTGCAGTGAACATAACACTGATGTATGAAGTTTTAATTTTTACATAAAAACTTAAAGTAAAAAGTTTTGAAGCTTAGGACAGCATATTAAAAACATAATTCTGGATCAAACTGAATCCTCTGTGAACAGATGTTGTTTTTACCTGCACTGGTTCAAAACTACAAAGTCACACCATGGCAATCCATTCACTGCCATTTCTCCTTGTACTTGTGTATTGTTTTCGTGAGTTGATCTGCTGTTCATAATCGTAGAATTGTAGATACTCTCCTATTATTTTGCAGTATTTTAAGGTATTCTGTCTGGCTTTCATTATTTCAAATTCCATCACAGGTTTATAAATGAATAAAATATTATCAAACACAGAAATACATATTATTGGACACAATGTTTTTTACTTAATCGTAATTTGAAGTTATAGGATGATCAGTTAAAATTGTATAGTCACTTGCATTGTTTTGAAACTGCGATATATAGTTGCTTGCGAGGACAATTGTATAGTCGCTTGTTATAAAGAGGAAATATATTCAGTGATAAAAGGCTCTGAAGCTAACAAATTAAACAAATAAGTCTAACAGATTTATCAAATACACTATCAATTTAACCAATTTGTCAACTTTGTTGCACAGGTCATATATAGTCACTTACAATTCAGATGGAGTAAATGCAACAAAAATGCAATATAATTCACTTAGAAAGTTATTTTCGTGTCTTAAGTTATTCCACAGGGGATTCAATTTCGCGATTTAAACTTTTGTTTTTAATGTAATGCTATTGTTGCGGTGATTGATTTCAGACATGGGGTAATCGTAAAATATTTCTTATCACCAGCGAAATAAGTACATGTAAAATCTTATCGCAAGCGTAAATATATGTTGGTTTCAAAAATACCTCATACCCATTAGTATGGACAAAAATAATGTCAAATTTTCGAGGCGATCTGTCCCATTATCAAGACACAAAAAGAACAAACAAAATTTCCTGTTCATGACGACGTGGTCAAAATGCATACAAACTCACATATTAAATAAAGTTGCTCCACCGCTGACAAATGGTACTTTTCACTATCAAAAGCAGGAGCAGACGATTAAGTATTTTTTAAGTTAAAAATTACTTACTTTACACCGTTACCATCACTGTAAAGTTTGAGCTTTTAATTTGACTTAAAGTTAAAAATATGACAAATAATTAATTGCACCCCGAAAAAAATCCATGGCACTTTATCCTATATAGAATGAAGTACTGATTGCGCATGCACCAAAGGCGAAATAATTTTATATCCTTTTTTGTGTTACATAAACATATATACACGATTAAACATCAATTATTGTTCAAATGATGAATATCATTTATGCTCTGTCGGCGATGGAGCATCTTTAATATATAGGGATGATAATGATGAGCAACTTATTCACCCTTGTGTGTCTGTATCGATTGGTATGTACATATTTGATATCGTAGGATATTAGTATTCGAATCGATAATTCAGTCATCAAAAATTATCTGGGACTTGCTGGTCAATGTTATTGTCTATTTCAAAAATATGAGTTCATGAAATATTTTCAAACTGGAAAAAAGACTTGATAGCCACATTATTTTATTATACATGTACATACCGATAGTATTTCGTCAAAATATAATGGCATTTGTTAATACGAACATATTCGGTAAACGTTTGATAGGGGCTATATTTTAAGATTTTCGCATGTATGCGGTGTGTTGCATGTATGTTGTGCGAGGTGCGTTTTTAGGAAGACTGCGGTATATTCATGTAGTGTCTTCTTGTATAGTGGGACTGTTGCCTTTTTTATAGTGCTATATCACTGAAGCCACACACCCCACCTGGTCACATTAAACTGACAACAGGCGAACCCGCCGTCCCACTCCCTGTATGCTGAGCGCTAAGCAGGAGCAGAAACTACCACTTTTATAGACTTTGGTGCGACTTTGCCAGGGGACAGAACCCAGAGCCTTCCTCACAGGGGCGAACGCTCAACTCAAGACCAAAAGGAAGACAAAGTCAGTTAGGAAGAAGAGAAAAGATAAGATCCTAAATTTAGTCGCCTTTTACAATTCTAACGCCCTACCTACAGGTCTCTTATTTCTAGTAGGACTAAAAGAAATGGGCTGCTAGGTTTATCTCCATATAGTGAATTTACATCATATATATCATTTTCTGCATTCATTTTTCCATTATTTGGCTGTATAAGTTATAAATTTTAAAAATTGTGCCCTCTTTTTTACAGTTATTTGTTAAAAAAAGCAGAGAAAATGACATTTCGGGGAGGAAAAAACTCAGCAACAACAGACAGGCAGCGACCAATGAACAATTAACATCTGTTCCTCGAATTGATCAGTTTCTTGCAGTGATGATCAGACTTATCAGAGGCTTGGGGTGGTGGAATTTCTGACAGGCAAATTGTTATTGAAAGTTGACTTCTTGATTTGTTAGAACCAGGTGACAATGTTATGGCAGACAAAGGATTTACAATTGCAGATTTGCTCAAAGAAAGGCTTTGCGCTTTAAACATACCACCTTTTAAAGGAAAAAGTAATCAATTTACAATTAAGGAAGTGTTTGAAACCCAAAAACCAAAGAAATTGCTCAAGTTAGAAAACACGTTGAAAGAAGCATTGGTAGAGTCAAGAATTTTCATTTGTTTGATGGTATATTACCACTTTCTCTTACACCAATTGAAACCAAGTGCTTCCAGGTTGATTGCTGGCTTACAAATTTTAATGTTCCTCCTGTTACCGACAACAAATAATTTTTCTGTTGTTTTGAACTGAAAATGGCATTGCTTTAATTAGATCAAATATTTTCATATTGTCAGCAGATAAAATTGTAGAATCCTAAATATGCCATTGAATTAGGTAATTGGTGTTTTACGTCCCATTAAAAGATAATCATTTAAACATATTCAGCCCCATGTCATTGATAGGAAGGGAGACAACTCTGATTTTGATACACATCATGTTGTAGAAAAACATGAATGGAATTTTCTTAGTGATTATATTGACAAATAAATAATTCAATGTTTAACAGTTCAAATATTGATATTTATAAACAAATCAGAGCATTTAATATTTACATGTATATTATAAATCATAATTAATAAATCACACTATCCTGGCCAAGATGAGAACAGAATATGTGTATAAATAGTGAGCCCAATATCATTGAGAGGAAGGGAGCCAACTGTCTGATTTTGTTTCATAGCATGGTATATAAAAACATGAATGTCATTTTTTTACAGTCAGAGTGATTATATTGACAAATAAATAATGCAATATTATCATATTTTACACCATGAAACCTTCGCATGATGCTAGCTTTTGATGTACATATAACTTCCAAAAATGTCATTCATTTACGCCTTAACATTTTTTCATTTATAGGAAATGGGTGATCAATAGCACAATAGCTGCACTATATGTCATGTACATTTATTTATTTGTTTGTTTGATTTATTAATGTCTTATTAACAGCCTTAGTCATGCACGGACGGCCTTTGATGTATGCAATGTGTTGTGTGTATGTTGTGGGAGGTGCGTTTTTTGGGAGACTGCGGTATATTCATGTCGTGTCCTCTTCAATAGTGCAACTATTGGCCTTTTTATAGTGCTATAACACTGAAGCATGCCGCTGAAGACACCAAGCAACACATCCCACCCGTATACAGTAGTATAAAAAACGTCAATAAATGATATTGCAGTGAACATAACACTCTAATTCTTTATTTCTTTAACGAGGATTGCACACAGCCCTAGGGCTACTAGATGCTCTCCTCGACACATATGACAATACAATATATACATGACAATACATTAGAATAACGCACACACTCTCACTCACACAAACATTCCATGACAAAAAAAAATGAGAAAGGGAAGAGGGAGAAAGAAATCGAGAGAGAAGAGAGTGAGACTTAGAGAGAGACAGGTGAAGGAGGGGGAGAGAGCGATGCAGATGCAGATGGAAGGGGAAATGAAGTGTAAAGAAATAATTATTTAGAATCTTTTGGAGTCGATAATGTATTCGAAAACGGAATCAAAAATAATTTTGTTTGATGAATCGGTATTATCTTCAGAGCCATGTAATAAAATTTTGACAAAGATATCAGGTATGAGATTGATGATAAGGTCAGGATTGACATTTGGAGCCAGCTCTTTACAAGTATTTTGAATTAGTTTTGAACATAACACTGATGTATGAAGTTTTAATTTTTACATAAAAACTTACAGTAAAAGTTTTGAAGCTTAGGAAGCATATTGAAACATATTCTGGATCAAACTGAATCCTCTGTGAACAGATGTTGTTTTTCCCTGCACTGGTCCAAACTACAAAGTCACACCATGGCAATCCATTCACTGCCATTTCTCCTTGTACTTGTGAGACTTATCCAGTTTTGGGTCTTCGTCAGTTGTTTTCATGTAAAATGATGGAAATTTCTCTAAAATATCAAGAACCACCATTTCACAGATTTTTTGTCCATTTATTCTGAAAGGACACTTAATCTCCAATACTCCTTCTTGACATTCACTTGGCATGGAGGGGTCGATAACTTTTTCGTCACAACTTGCTCCTAAAACGCAGCATATTGGAGAAGAAACAGACCATTATTCTCTATCTGTATGGGAGTACCAAATGATTCCATTACTGACATGTAGTCAACCTTCGCTCTCTGCTCCATATCTATTTCTCATTGGACAGAAGGTGGTAATGTACTGTACCTGTAGATTGTAATAGAAATAATTCTAAATCCATTATTAATAAAAAGTGAAAAAGTGCAAAGTAATAAAAGATACATTATGCCACTTTTCTTCAATACATAAGTTTGAATTAGATTGTGAGATTTCAATTATTTCATAAATAATAGAAAAACAGCAGTTCTAATTACATTAGACATTACATAAAATGTAATATGTACATGTATACCTTTTAAGCTTTACATGTGTATCTGGTTCTCTAATACACAAAAAAGCTTAAACATTGTATGTAAGTGAATATCTTGGATAATAAACACAAAACACTTGACTTTACTAAAAAATCTTAGGTAGCAAAATTTTAAGAAATATATTTCAGAAATTACTTTATGTAATATAATTACGTGTTCAAAGATGACCCATTTAACAACTCCTTAATGATAGGCCATGGGCTAGGAGGGTCCCACATGCACCCCCCCCCCAAACCTCCGAACCAATATTTTTCTTACCCCTTATGACCCACTGATCACAAATCAAAATGTTAACATTGCATAAGTTGGGATGAACTTCCGGTTATGACGTCATCAAGATGGCCGCCATCTCAAATTTCACTAAAAAATGAAAAATAGTCATTACATTGACATTTTTCAACCGAAGTAGACAAATGAGGTATCAAAATGACCACAATAGAACACGAAAAACACATCAGGACCAAATAACCAAATATATGTAGTGATTTTTACGCAGCAGGAAGGATTTTAAGCTCAAAAATGGTAATTTTTTAGTAAATTTTTCATATTTTGCTTGACGCAACAAAAACGTTTTCCAACCGCAAACTATTATTTCTAATTAGTTTTTTGTCCACTTATAAATCAGTTTAAACAAAAACAAGAAAAAAAAACAATGTTAACATTGTATAAGTTCCGGTTATGACGTCATCAAGATGGCCGCCATCACGAATTTCACTAAAAAATGAAAAATATTCATAACATTGACATTTTTCAACTGAAGTAGACAAATGAGGTATCAAAATGACCACAATAGAACAACAAATACATATCAGTACCTAATCATCCAATATATGTAGCGATTTGTACGTAGGAAATGAATAAATAAGATTTTAAGCTCAAAAATGGTAATTTTTCAGCAAATTTTTCATATTTGTCTTCATGAAGCAAAAATGTTTTCCAACAATTATTATTGATCGTAATCAGTTATTTGATCTCTTGTCAATGAGTAAAAACAACAACAAAATATATAGAAATGCAAAAAAGAATTATTGTTATACCATCATTTGGTTTACAAAGCATCACCGTTTGCGTATACAGGTCATATGATAGTGTATTTTTCCCAAACCGCCGAGACTACAGTTTCCTGGTGTCTTAGAATTTCCTGAATATAAAAGTGGCTACTGAAAATTTAAATCTTAACAAAGAATTTTAGGTTGGCTGAATATCTAAGTGGGACTTCAAAATAATTCAATAGCGATGAGCTGATGAGCTGATGTGACATTACATTACCGGGTTGTCATCGTGGTTGTAGCTTGTAAACCGTCCATGGCCAGAGTTAACATCAGTGTCATGTAGGAGCTCTTCCTGTTTCCAACCTAGTGATTCAAATATCGTATATGATGTTCCAGACTATCAGATCCACATTCTGCGAAGGTTTGAGCTGGTTCTCCTTATTTCGTATGAAGCACAATTCCTCATTCTTGTGAACCTTCAGTGACCATAGATGGCACAGGTGGATTCTTTGAGGTCATAAATGAGGTCTGCAGTGAAGTTCCACTATTTTAGTCATTAATGAATGGTACTTCATACAAATTATGGAGCTATGTGCTAAGGAGAACCAATTCCACCATTCGAATAATGTGGATCTGGTGTAGTTTCCATTATGCCGAAGAAGTCTGGAAAAGTATATACGATATGTTAGAATCTGAGGGAGATCCCACATCTCCGAACCTATTGTTCCTGATATGAACTCTGGCCAAGGATGGGTTATGAAAGATGACAGGCTAGAACAACACTGGTAATGTACTGTCACATCAGCTCATCGACAGTGAAGACAACGCTATGGCTTTCGACGAATTTGATACTGATATCTCGATTATTCTGATAATTTGGACTACCAGCTACCAGACATGCCGAGTCTCTTCAGTGGATGGAGCAGTGAGGCGAGATAGCACGTACAATGATAATGGTTATCATTAAGAACCAGTGAAAGAAATATGTGACACTGTAGTAACCATCTAACATTTTGCCTATGGGATGCATAGGAAATAAACAATGAATTTTCTCATTTTCAAAGACACAAACGTTCTGGACAATGATATAAACAGAAACACAGGCTAATATAGGTTACATTTGTTACTTTATCAGTAGGTGTTGTGCTGTAATAATTATTTTTGAGACGCTGGTCAGCGTCAGTGGTTTCGAGTTCGAAAAATAGCATATGCCCATTATACGCACCTGGTGATGTTTTGTAAACCTAATGGGGATATAACAATAATTATTTCTATATATTTTAATTTTTGTTGGTGTTTTCATTGATTTATTGATTGATAAGAGATCAGATAACTGATTACGAATAATGATTTGTTGTTGGGAAACATTTTCGCTGCATGAAGATAAATATGAAAAATTTGTTGAAAAATTACCATTTTTGAGTTAAAAATCTTATTTTTTCATTTCCTACGTACAAATTGCTACATATATTGGATGTTTTGGTCCTGATATGTACTTGTTCTATTGTGGTCATTTTGATACCTCATTTGTCTACTTCAGTTGAAAAATGTCAATGTTATGAATATTTTTCATTTTTAGTGAAATTCATGATGGCGGCCATTTGATGACGTCATAACCGGAACTTATACAATGTTAACATTGTTTTTTTTTCTTGTTTTTGTTTAAACTGATTTAGAAGTGGACAAAAAACTAATTAGAAATAATAGTTTGCGGTTGGAAAACGGTTTTGTTGCGTCAAGCAAAATATGAAAAATTTACTAAAAAATTACCATTTTTGAGCTTAAAATCCTATTTTTTTTACTTCCTGCGTAAAAATCACTACATATATTTGGTTATTTGGTCCTCATATGTTTTTAGTGTTCTATTGTGGTCATTTTGATACCTCATTTGTCTACTTCGGTTGAAAAATGTCAATGTTATGACTATTTTTCATTTTTTAGTGAAATTTGAGATGGCGGCCATCTTGATGACGTCATAACCGGAAGTTCATCCCAACTTATGCAATGTTAACATTTTGATTTGTGATCAGTGGGTCATAAGGGTTAAGAAAAATATTGGTTCGGAGGTTTGGGGGGGGGTGCATGTGGTACCCTCCTAGCCCATGGCCTATGAGGCCGTTAGGTGATGGTCCTGATGCCACAACATCTCCAAAGCGGGAACTTGTGATTCCTCCCTTGTGGAGATCCAGCCAAAGTTCACTCTCTTTTTGCTGTCGAGTATTTTTTCTACAAACTCCTGAAGTTCATTATCAATGGTTGTAGGAATTGCTGTAAAAATAAAAAATACAAATCTCTTTGTTTTAATTAGTATTACTTAATCTTGTTAAATAGTATACTGCCGCGTTTTACACACACCTGTACAAAGACCACTCATAGAACAAGAAAATATCACTTACATAGACAGGAAATTCTTAAAAGAGACCTATATTTAAAATGAATTAAGCTTGATTAAGAACAATATCAAGTGGTCTTTATAAACAGGTATCTGTATAATACAAGAACAAAAAATGCCAAGTTATTTGCAAAACCCCTTAACGTAACAAGATGTTATTTCATTAAATAAGATAAAGGCACCTGGTCACAAATACCAACCAGGGCACTCTTTCATTTGTATATATTTTTTAAATATGCATTCAATTTTATCTTTAAGAATATGATAAGACATTAAGTTTTTTCATGTTATAATACATGCATTTCAAACTAAAATATTACTTTGCAAGTGTACAAATTTCTGACCTTTTTTTTACTTTTCTGCATAATATTTCTGCTAAATCATCATTAAGCATACTTGGATGAGACATATTAGAGCTTACATGTATTAGCTGTGTATATAAGCTGTTTAAGCCTGTCTTCCATTTCATGTTTTGTGGTAGTCACTTCTTCCTCCTCCAGAAAGTCTGGGGCACTATCTGGTATGATAGCAAGGACAATTTTGATGTACAAGATAAAGTGCTTTGTTGGTACAAACAAATGTACACTATGCTTTTTCATGGAAGCTAATACTGATGCTGTGCAATAGGTGACATCTGTATCAATCTGTGAACAAAAGAACAATAAATTTAATGAATTAAAAGGAATGCATCACAGCTTGGCAAGAAAAAAAATCAGGGTTACTGTATAGAATATAGAATACGTGTAATAGATTCAGGTGAGCAAAGTTTGCAATTTTACAGCACATGTTCTGTTAACAAACCTCACAAAATAGGTTAATATTTAAAATTCATCCACTTTGATAGCTAATATGTTATGGGTAATGCAATTATGATGAGGGGATATAAGCCTACGGTCTACTCTTGCATGTCTAATGTACAGTACTGTGCTGTTGATGTTAACCTGGTTATAATTTAAGTTAATGATTTCGTGAGCAACAAAAAATAACCAGAACACTACCAACCTGTGCCAGTTTTATATCTTGCACATCTCCTGACTGAAAATGGGATACCGCCCTATCCATGGTGCGAAAAGAATTCACGCTTCGTTCATCCTGTTCTTCTCTCAGTGTAGGTCTCCTTCGTTCAATTGTGAACTGATAAATATCATTAAATTGGATGTCAGGATGTGTTAATGATTAAACAGAACAGTTAATGTTCGCATACGGTGGTAAATTATGGTTTTCCATCACGGGACGATGTGTCGGTATCACATCTAGCGATAGTGGTGGTACTTTTGAAGGTTTGCGCGCCGCCATCTTGGTTACTATCAACAAACCTTTTACCACCCCTGGTGGGTTATGCGCATGTGCGAGGTTTATCCCGGAAGGGTCTATAGGGGGAGCAGGTATAAATGTAACGCCCTACCAGCAGGGTCAAACTTACTGAATAACTTTTTGGTTATAGAGTACTTGAACAATGCACTAAACTAAACTGTTATTTTCATTTCAGCAACTCCAAATACAATCTTAATACCTTATGTTATGATTGCCTCTGCAGGATCATATATTTCTGTAATATTCAAACTGTCTTAAAATTATAACCCATAACTACTTTCACTGTACGTAACTGTTTACCGCATCTGTTTCAGTGCCACATGATTCCAATAATTTGTGGTAATTATAAGTCTCGGTTAAATTTTAAATTCGTTTGCACCGATTTGTCAAATCGCAAACATTTTTTACAGAATTTGTTTGTTTGATTATTTTAACGTCCTATTAACAGCCAGGGTCATGTAAAGACGGCCTCCCATGCATGGCAGTGTGTAGCGTGTGTGAAGTGCCAGGTGCGTGTTTTGGGAGACTGTAGTATGTTTGTGTTGTGTGTTCTAGTCAAAATAAGTATACAACACTATCTGGAAAAGCTGAACCAATATGTATCCTTACGTATTCTACGAATACAAATTCATTACTAAATTG
The DNA here is from genome assembly GCF_041381155.1 of Argopecten irradians. Taxonomy (NCBI): domain Eukaryota; kingdom Metazoa; phylum Mollusca; class Bivalvia; order Pectinida; family Pectinidae; genus Argopecten; species Argopecten irradians. Next base: position 31,521,980 of record NC_091144.1, read on the forward strand.
TAATTTACTCCGTTTCATTAGATAACAAATACTTTGATTCTTTATAATATTTACATTCGTTTGGTTTGGTTTATAATTTAAATGTCATATTAAGAATCATAGTCATGTAAGGACGGCCTTCCATGTGTGCTGCGTGTATGAAATGCAGGTTTTTATTTTGTGGGACTGCGGTATGTTCGTTATACGTGTCTTCATGCATAGTGGAACTCTTGCCTTTTTAGGTCACCTGAGACGAAGTGGGAATTTTATGACACTGGGGTCTCACTTTCCCCTTGGGGAGGGGATCAAGATTTGGTCATTTGAAATAGGAAATAAGTCAAAAGTTGTCAGAATTATCAGTACGAGATGGCCATTGAATCCTATTAACAATATTTAAACGACTGACTACCAGGGGTCTGAGGGGTGGGACCAAAAAGGGTCAAATAGGCTAAAACTTCAAAAATTTTCTTCTGGAATTCCAGAAATGGCAGAATCAAATACTCTTCATAGATTGAAAGGTCTTGAGGTCCTTTACAAAAATAGTACATTGTAAATTATATGACCCTGGGGTCTCATATTCCCCCTGGGGAGGGGGTTAAGTTTACTATAGTTTATATAGGGAAAACATATTTTAGGTCACCTGAGACTTAGGTGACCTTTTCTAATCGCCTAATGTTCGTCGTCGTCCATCGTGCCTTGTGCGTCATGTGTCCGTAAACAATTTCCATTTTCGACTTCTTCCCCAAAACCGCTGAACCAATTTCAATGAAATTTTGCACAATCTTTTACAAAAATTTTGAATTATATGACCCTGCAGGTCTCAAAGTTTAGAGAAAATTACTCTCATATGCGAGTAAATATTCCCAAAGGCGAGTTAAAATTAACCATGTATCGCCATCTGTCGGGTAAAAATTTTTTTTTTGCTATGTGTCAGGACTTTGGTGTCTGAAAAACGCTTCAACGCATTATCGCCCCTGCTGTAAAGCGTCTTGATGACCCTACCTCGTGTATCATATAGCAACTCATAGCAATATGGCGGCAAAGAGACCGGGGCAAACATCCCTCACTTGTTTTGGATTAACAACATCAAAACAGACATTTTGTTTCGGCATGGCTGAAGGAATTTTCGTGGCTAAGGTATGACAATGATGCAATATTTTGTAAAATGTGTGAAGAAAATGCATCGATGGCCGGCTAAACTGACATCGTGTCGGGAAACAGATCTTTTAAGAGAGAAGCCCTTGTGTGGCATGGAAAAACGAAACGAAAACTTAAATACAGAGGCTGGCCAAACCAAATCCAGTGGGATGTTGAATAAAAAGATAAAACCAACACAAAACTATTGTTTTTCTATGATTTTAATACTTGTGCAAGCATATCTGCATGCTTAACACAGATATAATCAATACAATGTAACTCTCAAATCAATCTGATAAAAATACAGATCCTCATAACCACTCTGTTAAATAGAGGATCTGAGAACATCCCATATAGGCCATGGGCTAGGAGGGTCCCACATGCACCCCCCCCAAACGATGTTAACATTGGTATTTGTTGTTTTTGTTGCTTAAACTGATTGATAAGTGGTCAAAAAACTTCTTAGAAATAATAGTTTGCTGTTGGGAAACATTTTTGCTGCGTCAAGCTAAATATGAAAAAAAATTGCTGAAAAATCTCCATTTTTGAGGTTAAAATCAGATTTTTTTTCATTTCCTGGGTAGAAATCACTATATATATTGGATTGTTTTGTCCTGATATGTATTTGCTGTTCTATTGTGGTCATTTTGATACCTCATTTGTCTACTTCGGTTGAAAAATGTCAATGTTGTGACTATTTTTTCAATTTTTAGTCAAATTCGAGATGACGGCCATCTTGATGACGTCATAACCGGAAGTTCATCCCAACTTATGCAATGTTAACATTTTGATTTGTGATCAGTGGGTCACAAGGGTTCAGAAAAATATTGGTTCGGAGGTTTGGGTGGGGGCCCTGCAGGTAGGGCGTTAGAATGGTACCTGCTGCTACTGCATGATCGTAAAAGGCGACTAAATTTAGGATCTTATCTTTTCTCTTCTTCCTAACTGACTTTATCTTTCCTAATGCATCCCTTGGCACCGCCTCACTTTTGGCCTTGAATTGAGCGTTCGCCCCTGTGAGGAAGGCTCTGGGTTCTGTCCCCTGGCCGAGACACACCAAAGTCTATAAAAGTGGTAGTTTCTACTCCTGCTTAGCGTTCAGCATACAGGGAGTGGGACGACTGGTTCGCCCGTTGTCAGTATAATGTGACCGGGTGGGGTGTGTTGCTTGGTGTCTTCGGCGGCATGCTTCAGTGATATAGCACTATAAAAAGAGCAACAGTTCCACTATACAAGAAGACACAACATGAACATACCGCAGTCTCCCAGTACACTCACCTCGCACAACATACACGCAACACACCGCATACATGGGAGGCCGTCCTTACATGACCATAGCTGTTAATAGGACGTTAATAAATCAAACAAACAAACAAACAAGTGGGGGGGTGCATGTGGGACCCTCCTAGCCCATGGTCTAATAGAGGGTCATGTTCGGATGACCTTTCTACCATGTGTACTTCAGATCACATTCATTTTCTACACATTGCTACGTCAATTGATAACGCCATTTCGTCCCAATATACATATTCTTTTAGCTTTGTTGTGATCTTTGAGCGAGATGACTACATACACGAGGATAATTCGGACAGCTTTTTCAAACTTTCGTCTCCAGTCAAGATATTCTGGCAGTGCCAATTTGATTGGCCATTTCAAAAGGTCATCTTGACGTGACCCCTAATGGGATGCTGTCAGATCCTCTTATCAAACGTAGTGATAATAAAGATCTGTATTTTAATCCGATTGCTCTCAAATTTATAAATTTCTGTTGACAACATCTGGCGACTAAAATCCAGAGGCCACTCGCCTCTTGGCAAGTCATTCTCGTGTGCTACTTTGAGGCCTGCCCTGGGGTCTCGTGCTTCCCCCTGGGGAGGGGGTCACTATAGTTTATATAGGAAAAACACATTTATCAACATTATTTGTTTTTTTTTCATAGGGAATTAGTGAAACTGGGTTAGAATTATTAGCCTGAAATAGCATTTTAACACCATATCCATATTGGTCCTGGCTGACCCCAAGGGACCAGAGGAGCAGGGCCAAAATGGTTAAAATTTCAAAAATCTTCTGAATTCACAGGTTTGAATGAACTAAATAATCTTAATAGATTAAAAAGTGAAATGTATAAAATCACTGACACTGACTGACTTCTAGTTTGGTTTTGTTGTTTAACGTTGGCAAAGCAAATTGGAGTTTTAAGCATAAGGTTTGTTAACATTTGTTTGTTTGATTTCTTTTTTTATTAGTTTGTTTGATTAGTTTACGTCCTATTAACAGCTATGGTCAAGGACGGCCTCCCATGTATGCGGTGTGTTGCGTGTATGCTGTGCGAGGTGCATGTTTTGGGAGACTGCGGTATATTCATGTTGTGTCTTCTTGTATAGTGGAACTGTTGACCTTTTTATAGTGCTATATTACTGAAGCATGCCGCCGAAGACACCAAGCAACATACCCCGTCCTATTAACAACTATGGTCATGTAAGGACGGCCTCCCATGTATGCGGTGTGTTGCGTGTACACGTATGTTGTGCGAGGTGCAGGTTTTAGGAGACTGCGGTATATTCATGTTGTGTCTTCTTGTATAGTGGAACTGTTGCCCTTTTTATAGTGCTATATCACTGAAGCATGCCGCAGAAGACACCAAGTAACACCCCACCCGCTCACATTATACTGACAACGGGCGAACCAGTCGTCCAACTCCCTGTATGCTGAGAGCTAAGCAGGAGCAGAAACTACCACTTTTATAGACTTTGGTGTGTCTCGGCCAGGGGACAGAACCCAGAGTCTTCCTCAAAGGGGCGAACGCTCAACTCAAGGCCAAAAGTGAGGCAATGCCAAGGGAAGGCATTAGGAAAGATTAAGTTAGTTAGGAAGAAGAGAAAAGATATACAAGATATAAAGTTAATTAATCAAACAAACAAACACACGATCATGCAATAAGGGCAGCAGGTACAATTCTAACGCCTTACCTACAGGGCCATTGGTAACATAATACATTAACAATCAAAATGAAAAACAAAAAAAAAAATAAAAATTTTATACGAAGGTTCAATTTAAGTTTATTCTAATTTGAAATACTTTTTACAGATTTGAACCAATTTTGCAATACTCTTTCTATATCAGCACTCAGGTGACCGTCAAGGCCTCTTGGACCTCTTATTAATTGTGTTATATCACTGAAGCATGCCGCCAAAGACAACAAGCAACACACCCAACCTGGTCACATTATACTGACAACGGGCGAACTAGTCTTCCCACTCACTTTATGCCGAGTGCTAGGTAGGGCGATAGAATTTTACCTGCTGCCCCTATTACACTGTATCGTACAAGTTGACTAAATGTAGGATCTTATGTTTTCTCTTCATCCTTACGTCTCCCTTGACACAATCTGATTGAAATTCGATCCTTATTATCACTACGTTTGAACGGAGTGAATATAAGGATCTGTATTTTAATCAGATTGGTACTTGATAACGCCTTACTTTTGGTCCTATTACTGTTCAGAGTTTTAATAGTACGTATATATAAAATGGGTTTGGTTTTGTGACTGTAAAGGATTGAATGCCAGTTTTATTATTTACCCACATAAATAACCTTCTTTTGTTAAATAAGACATAATATGGGGTGCTTTATCTAAACGAAATTTGCATTTTTAACAGATAAAAGATGGCGCAATTTGGTATCCTTTGCTTTGTCATTGATGTATCTGTGGTAGGGAAGGCTCGAGGATCATTAAACCTTCATTGTTCCTTCTTTTTGACATCGAAAAGAAATAAAATAGATGGTGTTAGGTGCAAGTCATATGTACGTTTCTTTGCACAATGTAGGTCATCCATGATAAATACTTAGATACTAGTTACGTGTACACTATATAAGAATGAAAAAATAAGCGCCAGTTCATGTTCCGTAGAGATTAGTGTTTGGATTAAGAGTACAGAAAGGATAACGTTTATTCTCCACCATTACTAAAAGGTATACATCAACAGTAAGGATTTGTAAACTTAAAGCGTCGAAAATGAAAAAAAAAAATATATTAAAAAAATGGCGATTTGCACGGTACGCCTTGCCGGAAATACTACTTAAGCGAGGCAATAGTGGAGGATTATTTCAAGAAACTATTTTCAAACATATTTGGAAGCACAAATTGTCTTTTCTGGAAACACTTACGCATGTGGGTTAATGATTCTCATTAGCACATTCTGATAAGTTAAACGTTATTATACAATGTGTTTGTTTGATTAATCAACGTCCTATTAACAGCCAGGGTCTTGTCAGGATGGCTTCCCATGTATGCAGTATGTAGTGTATATGGCGTGCATGGTGTGAAGTGCGTGTTTGTGGGAGACTGCGGTATATTCGTGTTTTGTCTCCTTGAGTATAGTGGAACTCTTGCCCTTTTTACAGTGATATATCACTGAAATATGCCGCCGAAGAAACCGCGAAACACACTCCAGCCGGATTATACTGACAATCACTCCCTTAATGCTGAACGCTAAGCAGGAGCAGATAGACTTTGGTGTGTCTCGCTTCGGGACAGAACCAAGATCCTACCTCACAGGGCGAGCGCTCAACAGAAGGCCGAATGTGAGGCGGTGTCAAGGGAAGACATTAGGAAGAAGAAAGTTACTTACGAAGAAGAGAAAAGATAAGATTCTAAAATTTAGTCGCCTTTTACGATGCAATAGATACAATTCTAACACCCTATCTGCATGGTCAAAGTGTTTATGTGACGCATTTTGTTTTCTGCGCTGACACGAAGACGATTATTTATATTTAGGTCATGACCTATAGCCATCATGCTTCGTCCGTCGTCGTGCGCCATCCGTAAACTTTTCACATTTCAATCTTCTTCTCAAGTTTGACCAGTGGAATTGAGCTGAAACTTACCTCAAATGATCCTGAGATGGTCCTGACCAAGTGTTGTTATTTTTCGGGTCGGTCCGAAATCCAACATGGCCGCCATCTTGAAAAAAACTATTTTAAACTTCTTCTCCAGTTCCACTGGTGGCAATGAGCTGGCAATTGGTAGGAATGTTAAGGAAGGGCAGCCCGTGAAGTGTTGTTATTTTTCGGCTTCGAAAAATCTTTGACATGGGAGCTATGGCGGCCATTTTGTAAGGTGATTGCGCAATCACTGTTTCCCTAAACAATAACTATTTCAATCTTCTTCTCAAGTTTGACCTGTGGAATTAAGCTGAAACCTACCTGAATTGATCCTGAGATGGTCCTTACCAAGTGTTGTTATTTTTCGGGTCGGTCCAAAATACAAGATGGCCAACATGGTAGCCATCTTGAAAAACCTATTTTAAACTTCTTCTCCAGTTCCACTGGTGCCAATGAGCTGGCAATTGGTAGGAATGTTAAGGAAGGGCAGCCCGTGAAGTGTTGTGATTTTTTGGCTTCGAAAAATCTTTGACATGGGTGTTTACGCGGCCATTTTGTAAGGTGATTGCGCAATCACTGTTTTCCTAAACAATAACTATTTCAAACCTCTTCTCAAGTTTGACCAGTGGAATTGAGCTTTAGGTCATCTGACCCGAAGGGTCAGGATGACATGACCTATAGTCGTCATTTTCGTCCGTCGTCGTGCGCCGTGCGTTAACTTTTCACATTTTGAACTTCTTCTCAAGTTCTACTTGTGCGATTTGGCTGAAATTTGCATGAAATGATCCTTACATAGTCCCAACAAAGTGTTGTTATTTTTCGGGTTGATCCGAAATCCAAGATGGTAGCCACAGTCGCAATCTTAAAAGACATTTTGAACTACTTCTCAAGTTCTACCGGTGCGATTTGGCTGAAACTTGCATGAAATGATCCTGACATGGTCCCGACAAAGTGTTGTTATTTTTCGGGTCGATCCGAAATCCAAGCTGGCCGCCACAGCCGCCATCTTGAAAACACATTTTGAACTTCTTCTCAAGTTCTACCAGTGCGATTTGGCTGAAACTTGCATGAAATGATCCTGACATGGTCCCGACAAAATGTTGTTATTTTTCGGGTTGATCTGAAATCCAAGATGGCCTTCACAGCCGCCATCTTGAAAACACATTTTGAACTTCTTCTCAAGTTCTACCGGTGCGATTTGGCTGGAACTTGCGTGAAATGATCCTGACATGGTCCCGACAAAGTGTTGTTATTATATAAACCCCACCTCCCAGATGAAAAGGGCAACAGTTCCACAATACAAGAAGACACAACATTAATATATCAGTCTCCTAAAACACGCACCTTGCACAACATACAGGCAACACACCGCATAGAAATAGAAATTGATAGCATCATAAGACTTTTTAAGTCTCATGATGACCTATTCTAATCGCCTTTTGTCCGTCGTCGTCCGTCGATAAATAATTTTCATTTTCGACTTCTTCTCCAAAACTGCTGAAGTAATTTCAATGAAATTTTGCACAAACCTTTTAAAGGATAAGGCCAATCAAATTTGTGAATTATTATATGAACCCCCCCCCTCCCAGATGTGGTAGAATCAAATACTCTTCATAGCTAGGAAGGTCTTAAGGTCCTTAACAAAGAATGTGAATTATATGGCCCTGGGGCCGAAGTTTCCCCCTGGGGAGGAGGTCAAGTTTACTATAGTTTATGTAGGGAAAACACATTTATGAGCATTTTTGCTCAATTTTCATAGGAAATGAGTCAATATTAACCTGAGATAGTATTTTAACATCATATCCATATTGGTCCTGGCCGACCCCTTGGGGGGCAGAGGGCAGGGCCAAAAAGGGGTCAAATAGGCTAAAACTTCAAAAATCACCTAAAATTCTGGAAATAGTAAAATCAAATACTTTTTTTAGATGGAAAGGTCATAAGGTGTTTTATTAAAAGTGTGAATTACATGACCCTGGGGTCTCACATATCTCCCTGGGGAGGGGGTCAAGTTAACTTTCATAGGAAATGGGTCAAACTTGATTAGAATTATTAGCCTAAGATATAGTATTTTAACATCCATATCCGTCCTCAATGACCCCCTGGGGGACCAGATGGGCAGGACCAAACATGGTCAAAATGATTAAAATTTCAAAAAATACCTCAGGTTCACAGGTTTGATGGAAACAAATACTCTTCAAATACTCTTCATAGTCTAAAAAGTGAAATTTATAAATCACTGACCAACTTCAAGGCCCAGCATATAGTGTTTATATGTCTTTAATTTGTTTCATTATTTGTTTCATTATATATTCTAACTCAGGTGACCGTTAAGGCCCATGGGCCTCTTGTTTTTGCCAATGTAACCCTAAATTCGCATATTTTTTGACCGAAGTTTAAGCGTCCTAAACATTTGTTCCTCAGAACCAATGCAATTTGACGCTCAACGAGTCCGAAGACAGTCAGAGGTAGTTTTACCGATCAGTTGTTACATTAGAATTATGGAATTCGTCCGCTTATTTTTTTTTTAATTTGCGCATATGTTTGATAGTGCTATCTACTGCTATCACAATTTAGGTCCTCCATACTAAATTTTTATAAATATACTTGGCACATGTACGCTGTATAAGTATACAACGTTTAGTACCATAACATGTTCCGTAGAGACTACTCAGACTAGCGTTCGGATTTAGATTACGGAAAGGAAAGGGTCTACATATACGTCCATTGACAGCTGATATTTACACGTGTACGATCTACCATTGCTATAAGGTATGCGTTAAGGTTAGATAGTCATTAGATTAATAGTAAGGATATGTAAACAGTGTAAGTGGGGAAAAAAGGTAAAACTTTTTTCGGTGATTTCCGCGGCACAGCATGCCGGAAATATTAGTTACATGTATACGAGGCAGTAGCGGACGATTCCTCAATTTAAACACATTTAGAAGCACATTTTACCTTTTCCGAAAATACTTGTATGTGTAACGGCTAAGTATTTAAATATCTTCGTTAATGATCAGTAGCTCAGTTCGAACAATTTTTTCCTCAAATGAAAAATATTTACAATTTAAGTAATTTGGAGGCACATTTGGTCTTTCCGAAATACTTATATAATACTTAAATTTATTAAACTAAAACCTAAACAATAATGAAATTCGTTACAGCAAAGTATCAAAATACTGTAGTAAATGATCAGTAGTTTATTACGATCATTCATTAACCAAACGTCTCCATGTCTGTCTTTACAAGAACAACACTGTCTACATACATTGTGCCAAGGCTATGCAGAAGCATCGTCTAACCGCTGCTGACCTTGGCTGGGCTTGGGTCGTACTTGCTGGCTCATTTGGCGTACAAATGATCACTGGCGGTTTGTTTTACATCATTGGCGTTATACACAACTCTCTTTTGGAAAGATTCAAAGAGGACGTCGGGATTACGTCATGGGCTTCTTCTTTGTATCAAGGATGTTTTGCACTCACAGGTAAATAATTTAAAACGTTTAATATTTGAAGTATTTAAAGGATTTTTGAAATATCTATACTAATTCTAAATGTTTTAAAACTTAATGTGAAGCAGAAGATGTTCCATCGTTAACAAATGGTATTTCTTCTCTATCAAAAACAGGAGCAGACGAATTAGTACTTTTCTTCATTTACAAAAGTTACTTGATTTACACCATTACCACCATTGAAAAGTTAGAGCGTCTTAGTACAAAGATAAAAAATATATTAAAACAATAAAATAATATAATTGCGTCCCGAAAAAAATACGCGACACTATGTCCTATATGGAATGAAGAACTATTGCGAATGCACCTTAAACAAAAATAATTAATTTATATTAGTTTTTTGTGTTAATTAGACATACATTTACACGAGATAACACCAATTATTGTTAAAATGATGAGTATTGTTTATGCCCAGCCTCTGTTGGCGGTGGAGCATCTTTCAGGCCCAAGATAGTATTATAAATGGAAAGTTGAAAACGTTAACATTTTTAGGTCATCTGACCCGAAGGGTCAGGATGACCTATAGTCGTCATGTTTCGTCCGTCGTCGTCCGCCGTGCGCCGTGCGCCGTGCGCCGTGCGTTAACTTTTCACATTTTGAACTTCTTCTCAAGTTCTACTGGTGCGATTTGGCTGAAACTTGCATGAAATGATCCTGACATGGTCCCGACAAAGTGTTGTTATTTTTTGGGTCGATCCGAAATCCAAGATGGCCGCCACAGCCGCCATCTTGAAAACACATTTTGAACTTCTTCTCAAGTTCTACCGGTGCGATTTGGCTGAAACTTGCATGAAATGATCCTGACATGGTCCCGACAAAGTGTTGTTACTTTTCGGGTCGATCCGAAATCCAAGATGGCCGCCACAGCCGCCATCTTGAAAACACATTTTGAACTTCTTCTCAAGTTCTACCGGTGCGATTTGGCTGAAACTTGCATGAAATGATCCTGACATGGTCCCGACAAAGTGTTGTTATTTTTCGGGTCGATCCGAAATCCAAGATGGCCGCCACAGCCGCCATCTTGAAAGCACATTTTGAACTTCTTCTCAAGTTCTACTGGTGCGATTTGGCTGAAACTTGCATGAAATGATCCTGACATGGTCCCGACAAAGTGTTGTTACTTTTCGGGTCGATCCGAAATCCAAGATGGCCGCCACAGCCGCCATCTTGAAAACACATTTTGAACTTCTTCTCAAGTTCTACCGGTGCGATTTGGCTGAAACTTGCATGAAATGATCCTGACATGGTCCCGACAAAGTGTTGTTATTTTTCGGGTCTATCCGAAATCCAAGATGGCCGCCACAGCCGCCATCTTGAAAACACATTTTGAACTTCTTCTCAAGTTCTACCGGTGCGATTTGGCTGAAACTTGCATGAAATGATCCTGACATGGTCCCGACAAAGTGTTGTTACTTTTCGGGTCGATCCGAAATCCAAGATGGCCGCCACAGCCGCCATCTTGAAAACACATTTTGAACTTCTTCTCAAGTTCTACCGGTGCGATTTGGCTGAAACTTGCATGAAATGATCCTGACATGGTCCCGACAAAGTGTTGTTACTTTTCGGGTCGATCCGAAATCCAAGATGGCCGCCACAGCCGCCATCTTGAAAACACATTTTGAACTTCTTCTCAAGTTCTACTGGTGCGATTTGGCTGAAACTTGCATGAAATGATCCTGACATGGTCCCGACAAAGTGTTGTTACTTTTCGGGTCGATCCAAAATCCAAGATGGCCGCCACAGCCGCCATCTTGAAAACACATTTTGAACTTCTTCTCAAGTTCTACCGGTGTAATTTGGCTGAAACTTGCATGAAATGATCCTGACATGGTCCCGACAAAGTGTTGTTATTTTTCGGGTCTATCCGAAATCCAAGATGGCCGCCACAGCCGCCATCTTGAAAACACATTTTGAACTTCTTCTCAAGTTCTACCGGTGCGATTTGGCTGAAACTTGCATGAAATGATCCTGACATGGTCCCGACAAAGTGTTGTTATTTTTCGGGTCGATCCGAAATCCAAGATGGCCGCCACAGCCGCCATCTTGAAAACACATTTTGAACTTCTTCTCAAGTTCTACCGGTGCGATTTGGCTGAAACTTGCATGAAATGATCCTGACATGGTCCCGACAAAGTGTTGTTACTTTTCGGGTCGATCCGAAATCCAAGATGGCCGCCACAGCCGCCATCTTGAAAACACATTTTGAACTTCTTCTCAAGTTCTACCGGTGCGATTTGGCTGAAACTTGCATGAAATGATCCTGACATGGTCCCGACAAAGTGTTGTTATTTTTTGGGTCGATCCGAAATCCAAGATGGCCGCCACAGCCGCCATCTTGAAAACACATTTTGAACTTCTTCTCAAGTTCTACCGGTGCGATTAGGCTGAAACTTGCATGAAATGATCCTGACATGGTCCCGACAAAGTGTTGTTACTTTTCGGGTCGATCCGAAATCCAAGATGGCCGCCACAGCCGCCATCTTGAAAACACATTTTGAACTTCTTCTCAAGTTCTACCGGTGCGATTTGGCTGAAACTTGCATGAAATGATCCTGACATGGTCCCGACAAAGTGTTGTTACTTTTCGGGTCGATCCGAAATCCAAGATGGCCGCCACAGCCGCCATCTTGAAAACACATTTTGAACTTCTTCTCAAGTTCTACCGGTGCGATTTGGCTGAAACTTGCATGAAATGATCCTGACATGGTCCCGACAAAGTGTTGTTATTTTTCGGGTCAATCCGAAATCCAAGATGGCCGCCAAAGCCGCCATCTTGAAAGCACATTTTGAACTTCTTCTCAAGTTCTACTGGTGCGATTTGGCTGAAACTTGCATGAAATGATCCTGACATGGTCCCGACAAAGTGTTGTTACTTTTCGGGTCGATCCGAAATCCAAGATGGCCGCCACAGCCGCCATCTTGAAAATACATTTTGAACTTCTTCTCAAGTTCTACCGGTGTAATCGGGCTGAAACTTGCATGAAATGATCCTGACATGGTCCCGACAAAGTGTTGTTATTTTTCGGGTCGATCCGAAATCCAAGATGGCCGCCACAGCCGCCATCTTGAAAACACATTTTGAACTTCTTCTCAAGTTCTACCGGTGCGATTTGGCTGAAACTTGCATGAAATGATCCTGACATGGTCCCGACAAAGTGTTGTTATTTTTTGGGTCGATCCGAAATTCAAGATGGCTGCCACAGCCGCCATCTTGAAAACACATTTTGAACTTCTTCTCAAGTTCTACTGGTGCGATTTGGCTGAAACTTGCATGAAATGATCCTGACATGGTCCCGACAAAGTGTTGTTACTTTTCGGGTCGATCCGAAATCCAAGATGGCCGCCACAGCCGCCATCTTGAAAACACATTTTGAACTTCTTCTCAAGTTCTACCGGTGCGATTTGGCTGAAACTTGCATGAAATGATCCTGACATGGTCCCGACAAAGTGTTGTTACTTTTCGGGTCGATCCGAAATCCAAGATGGCCGCCACAGCCGCCATCTTGAAAACACATTTTGAACTTCTTCTCAAGTTCTACCGGTGCGATTTGGCTGAAACTTGCATGAAATGATCCTGACATGGTCCCGACAAAGTGTTGTTACTTTTCGGGTCGATCCGAAATCCAAGATGGCCGCCTAAGCCGCCATCTTGAAAACACATTTTGAACTTCTTCTCAAGTTCTACCGGTGCGATTTGGCTGAAACTTGCATGAAATGATCCTGACATGGTCCCGACAAAGTGTTGTTACTTTTCGGGTCGATCCGAAATCCAAGATGGCCGCCACAGCCGCCATCTTGAAAACACATTTTGAACTTCTTCTCAAGTTCTACCGGTGCGATTTGGCTGAAACTTGCATGAAATGATCCTGACATGGTCCCGACAAAGTGTTGTTACTTTTCGGGTCGATCCGAAATCCAAGATGGCCGCCACAGCCGCCATCTTGAAAACACATTTTGAACTTCTTCTCAAGTTCTACCGGTGCGATTTGGCTGAAACTTGCATGAAATGATCCTGACATGGTCCCGACAAAGTGTTGTTATTTTTCGGGTCGATCCGAAATCCAAGATGGCCGCCACAGCCGCCATCTTGAAAACACATTTTGAACTTCTTCTCAAGTTCTACCGGTGCGATTTGGCTGAAACTTGCATGAAATGATCCTGACATGGTCCCGACAAAGTGTTGTTATTTTTCGGGTCGATCCGAAATCCAAGATGGCCGCCACAGCCGCCATCTTGAAAAACACATTTTGAACTTCTTCTCAAGTTCTACTGGTGCGATTTGGCTGAAACTTGCATGAAATGATCCTGACATGGTCCCGACAAAGTGTTGTTATTTTTCGGGTCGATCCGAAATCCAAGATGGCCGCCACAGCCGCCATCTTGAAAACACATTTTGAACTTCTTCTCAAGTTCTACCGGTGCGATTTGGCTGAAACTTGCATGAAATGATCCTGACATGGTCCCGACAAAGTGTTGTTATTTTTCGGGTCGATCCGAAATCCAAGATGGCCGCCACAGCCGCCATCTTGAAAACACATTTTGAACTTCTTCTCAAGTTCTACCGGTGCGATTTGGCTGAAACTTGCATGAAATGATCCTGACATGGTCCCGACAAAGTGTTGTTAATTTTCGGGTCGATCCGAAATCCAAGATGGCCGCCACAGCCGCCATCTTGAAAACACATTTTGAACTTCTTCTCAAGTTCTACCGGTGCGATTTGGCTGAAACTTGCATGAAATGATCCTGACATGGTCCCGACAAAGTGTTGTTACTTTTCGGGTCGATCCGAAATCCAAGATGGCCGCCACAGCCGCCATCTTGAAAACACATTTTGAACTTCTTCTCAAGTTCTACCGGTGCGATTTGGCTGAAACTTGCATGAAATGATCCTGACATGGTCCCGACAAAGTGTTGTTACTTTTCGGGTCGATCCGAAATCCAAGATGGCCGCCACAGCCGCCATCTTGAAAACACATTTTGAACTTCTTCTCAAGTTCTACCGGTGCGATTTGGCTGAAACTTGCATGAAATGATCCTGACATGGTCCCGACAAAGTGTTGTTACTTTTCGGGTCGATCCGAAATCCAAGATGGCCGCCACAGCCGCCATCTTGAAAACACATTTTGAACTTCTTCTCAAGTTCTACCGGTGCGATTTGGCTGAAACTTGCATGAAATGATCCTGACATGGTCCCGACAAAGTGTTGTTATTTTCCGGGTCGATCCGAAATCCAAGATGGCCGCCACAGCCGCCATCTTGAAAACACATTTTGAACTTCTTCTCAAGTTCTACCGGTGCGATTTGGCTGAAACTTGCATGAAATGATCCTGACATGGTCCCGACAAAGTGTTGTTATTTTTCGGGTCGATCCGAAATCCAAGATGGCCGCCACAGCCGCCATCTTGAAAACACATTTTGAACTTCTTCTCAAGTTCTACCGGTGCGATTTGGCTGAAACTTGCATGAAATGATCCTGACATGGTCCCGACAAAGTGTTGTTATTTTTCGGGTCGATCCGAAATCCAAGATGGCCGCCACAGCCGCCATCTTGAAAACACATTTTGAACTTCTTCTCAAGTTCTACCGGTGCGATTTGGCTGAAACTTGCATGAAATGATCCTGACATGGTCCCGACAAAGTGTTGTTATTTTTCGGGTCGATCCGAAATCCAAGATGGCCGCCACAGCCGCCATCTTGAAAACACATTTTGAACTTCTTCTCAAGTTCTACCGGTGCGATTTGGCTGAAACTTGCATGAAATGATCCTGACATGGTCCCGACAAAGTGTTGTTATTTTTCGGGTCGATCCGAAATCCAAGATGGCTGCCACAGCCGCCATCTTGAAAACACATTTTGAACTTCTTCTCAAGTTCTACCGGTGCGATTTGGCTGAAACTTGCATGAAATGATCCTGACATGGTCCCGACAAAGTGTTGTTATTTTTCGGGTCAATCCGAAATCCAAGATGGCCGCCAAAGCCGCCATCTTGAAAGCACTTTTTGAACTTCTTCTCAAGTTCTACTGGTGCGATTTGGCTGAAACTTGCATGAAATGATCCTGACATGGTCCCGACAAAGTGTTGTTATTTTTCGGGTCGATCCGAAATCCAAGATGGCCGCCACAGCCGCCATCTTGAAAATACATTTTGAACTTCTTCTCAAGTTCTACCTGTGCGATTTGGCTGAAACTTGCATGAAATGATCCTGACATGGTCCCGACAAAGTGTTGTTATTTTTCGGGTCGATCCGTAATCCAAGATGGCCGCCAAAGCCGCCATCTTGAAAGCACATTTTGAACTTCTTCTCAAGTTCTACTGGTGCGATTTGGCTGAAACTTGCATGAAATGATCCTGACATGGTCCCGACAAAGTGTTGTTATTTTTCGGGTCGATCCGAAATCCAAGATGGCCGCCACAGCCGCCATCTTGAAAATACATTTTGAACTTCTTCTCAAGTTCTACCTGTGCGATTTGGCTGAAACTTGCATGAAATGATCCTGACATGGTCCCGACAAAGTGTTGTTATTTTTCGGGTCGATCCGTAATCCAAGATGGCCGCCAAAGCCGTCATCTTGAAAACACATTTTGAACTTCTTCTCAAGTTCTACCAGTTTGATTTGGCTGAAACTTGCATGAAATGATCCTGACATGGTCCCGACAAAGTGTTGTTATTTTTCGGGTCAATCCGAAAACCAAGATGGCTGCCACAGCCGCCATCTTTAAAACACATTTTGAACTTCTTCTCAAGTTCTACCAGTGCGATTTGGCTGAAACTTGCATGAAATGATCCTGACATCGTCCCGACAAAGTGTTGTTACATCTCTGGTTGATCCCAAATCGAAGATGGCTACCATGGCACTATATCTAATTAACTTCCTACATGTTAAGGCCCTTTGGCCTCTTGTTTGAAAGAAAATTTGTTGAAAGAAATTGAAAATGATCCTGACATTGTCCTGACAAAGTGACACCATATGAAATTAAATTTACCATTGCCAAGGTAGTCAGATGACCGGTAAGGCCCTTTGGGCCTCTTGTTGTTAATACTTAACGTTTTTTTATCAACACAGGAGTTCTTGCAAGCAGCCTTGTGAACAAGTACAGCTGTCGGACTACTGTCTTTATCGGATCAGTTCTCACATCTGCTGGCTTCATTATGTGTGCCATTGTTTCTTCTCTTGATTTGGTCATTCTTTTCTTCGGGGGAGTTGTTGGTAGAACCACGATGTCCAAATATTTTCGTTTTAAAACCATATACAAGTACAACTGCTTGTTCAAATTTATCATAAATGATTAATGATATATATCGATAGGTTCATTTCAGCCAATATTGAAAACAACCTCTTAATTGTGTTGATTTATGACACTTTAATTTTTGTAGAACATTACATGTTTTGTAGTACACAACAGCTGCTCATATATGGTACTAACATACACAACCTGATTTGCGATCGGATGTTTTGCTGATTGAGCTTTAGTTTGGTGTGTGATGCTACATTTAAGTCCTATTAAAAGCCAGGGTCATGTTAAGACGGCCACCCATATATGTGGTGTGTAGCGTGTGTGAGGGTGTGTTTTTTGCGAGGCTGCGGTATATTCGTGTTGTGTCTTCTGTGGAACCCTTGTTCTTTTTATAGTGGTATATCACTGAAGCATGACGACGAACACACCTCACCCGGCCACATTATACTGACGATGGGCGAACAAGTCATCCCACTCCATGTATGCCAAGCGCTAAGCAGGGCAGAAACTACCACTTTTATAGACAATTGTGTGGCTCGTCCAGGGGGCAGAACTCTCGCACAACATACACACAACACACCGCATACATGGGAGGCCGTCCTTACATGACCATAGCTGTTAATAGGACGTTAATTAATCAAACAAACAAACAAACAAATCCTCATAGGGGCGATTGCTCAACCTAAGGCCAAAAGTGAGGCTGTACCAAGGGAGGCATTAGGAAGGATAAAGTCAGGTACGAACAAGAGAAAAGATAAGAATTCTAACGCCCTAGGACGGCCTCCCGTATATGAGGTGTCTTGCTCCTATGAGGTGCGTGCTGCTTGCTAATTCGAATTGTGTCTTCGTGTATAGTATTATATCAGTGCAGCATGCTCACTTTTCGCCTTCTGTTGAGCATTCGCCCTTCGGGTTATATCGCCTGGCCGAGACACACCAAAGTCTATATAAGTGGTAGTTAATGTGACCGGGTGGGATGTGTTGCTTGGTGTCTTCGGCAGCATACTTCAGTGATATAGCACTATATCCACTATACAAGAAGACGCAACACCACCGTCTCCTAAAGCAAGCACTTCACACCGCATGGGAGGTCGTGTTAACATGACCATGGCTGTTAATAGGACGTTCATTAATCAAACAAACCTATAAATGTTAATTATCCTGTAAAATGTATTCATCGTTTTTTCAGGTATTGGATCAGGGTTGATGTACTTAGCATCAAATGTTATAATCGGATTCAATTTTAATCGCAAGAGGAATCTAGCTAGCGGATTAGCGAATTCGGGATGTGGGGTAGGCACCTTTATACTTTCTCCGATTGTAGAGACAGCTCGAGAGGAGTTCGGAAATAGAGGATTGTTTTTCATATTGGCTGGCATCGCACTGAATGCTGTAGTGTTTGGTTGTTTATATTTCCCTTCGGAACTTGAAAATGAGCAAAAGAAAATACGACAGCAGAATTTGTCATCTGGAAGCAACTGTAGAAACCTTTTACAATCATTCATTATCCTGAAACAGAAATCACTAATATGTTACTATGTGAGCCAAGTTTTCTTTGCCGTAGGAATGAGCCTTGTTTTTGTACATTTTCCTCGATATGTAATTAAGATGGGAACCTCTCCAATAGAGGCATCTTTTCTCATTTCGGCTTTTGGTGTTTGGAGTTGCATTTCGCGAGCTTTATCTGGTTTAGCATCAAATGATGAAAATATACAAGAAATTATCATGTGTTTTGGATCAAACAGTTTACTAGGACTAGCGACTTTGCTCTTCCCGGTGTATGCGTTTGCATACAAAGGCCAAATGGCTTATGCAGGTTTCCTCGGAATATACACCTCATCAAATTACGCTTTAAACGTCGCTATGATCACAAAACTGGTTGGATTGGATAAGATGGCGACTGGATGTGGACTTTACCTTTTCTTTAACGGGCTCGGCTCATTCATCGGACCGCCACTAGCAGGTTTGTAGTAAGCCCGAGATACTCGATCTGGCCCTGACACCTGAATTACAGTTGCATGGTCTATAACTTTAGCTTTTGTTGTCATAGTGAAAACTGTTTAAGTGTTATACACATTTTTCCCGTCTGTCTGAGGTTTAAACTTTCAAATTTTACCATTTTTTATAAAGTTGCAGCACTAGAAGTATTTTAGTAATTATAAAAGTCAAAAATATTTTTAAAGTATACATGTGAAAAATAGGCTCGAAAGGTGCTGAATAATTCCGGACTCTTACGAACATCGTCGCGACAAAACGACCAAGAGACAAACTCATTTGCGCTTACACAACTTACCTGGCTTACCACGTGCAGGTCGTGTCGACGTGATATGATTCGGAATTCCGACAAAACTCGAAGGTACTAAACATTGCAGTGATCGAAGGCATTTTATTGAAAACCAGGAATACATTATCCCTATATTTCGGCCCTCTTATTGCTCGGCATATGCTTTTTGGGAGCTAAATCATCAACTTACATGTCCATGTTCAAATTAATGTTTAAGCGACATATTGTTACAGTGACATTAGCATGAAACATAATTTTAGACATCATGATAGATACATGTTGATGTCTGGTGTAGGGTCAGAGCGTACTAGTATATTTTCTCTTAGTATGCAAATCACCTGTAATCTCAACAGATTGCTATATTTGGGTAGATAAATTATTTCTATATTACATTCAAAGGTGCCATAATCGACAGCGGTGGATCATATGAAACCTCCTTTATTGCTGCAGGTAAGAAGAAGATGCTAGAGGCATTAACATGTACATTTTACGTCTGTTTGATCTCGTAGCAGGAAAAGTTATAATATGATGTTTTACAAATGAGATAAGCCAACTTTACATCACATTTATTATTTATTGTGCTTCATGTACGGATTCGATAGCTATCGGGAAGGACTATATGTGGTTAAGTGTGATCTGGAACCATCCTCTAAAATAAATTAAACTGCTTAGTGAACATTTTGTCATTATTTGCCTTTTTTTATAAGTAACATTGTAGCACAATCTTAAACAAACGTAATATTTACTGGGAATATGTAGCCACTTCAGATACGTCATTAGGAGAAACATACAGTTTGTTCAAGGATGGCTTCATTGTTTCTAGTTGAAAAACTTACCGATAAAATTCTAAAATGGATAACATTTCTTCTTTTTTATACTTTAGGATGGTAACCAAACCATCTGCAGTTTCAATAATACACAACCGTCATTACTGCTTTATCAAGGATATAGATGATATTTGAAATTCAATCTAATCCCTAAATAACAGGTTTGAAAATTAGACGGATTTTTGGGCCAAAATGACAAACGCCATATAAAGCTATATCTTAAGTAAACAAATCATGTATACAATCAATTCAATAACTGTTTATTATTATACCGAAGTATATAATTGCTTTATCAAAAAAACAGGAAATATTAATTCGTCCTATTCGGTACATCCTAACCTTTACACCACTTTCCTACATACTTAATTCGGTTCAAAAATCAGTGATTAGTGGATGATGTATATTTCTTACTTTCAGGATCGTGTGTCATGGTTGCAGCGATATTCGTGCTAGCAATAGCTTATTTCCATAAGGAGGACCCGTCAGTCAAGACACCAGCTCTGGAAATCCCTACATTGTCTAGAACAGTAGTAAAATCTTAACTGATGGAAATGATGCTGTTGTACGCGTAAAGATTCTCTGACAGAGCATAAAGGATATTCATCATGTGGACAATTAATGATGTTTAATCGTATGTATATAATATGTATTATTAACATAAAATACCATATAAATAATTTGTTCTGCTTTTGATGTCAGTTGTTATCAATTCCTTATTACACATACAGTACATTTGTACGGTATTGACAAGTACAACTGAAAAGGTACCTCGGTAAAGACAGATGTATCCCGAATGCTGTAAATTTGTTTTAATGTTAACAAGTGTATGAATTACAAAGGAACCTTATATATATATTCTTTTATCCGAATACAGAAAGGTAATTACAGAATGAAGAATATTGTATGGAGTAAACCCGTCGCACTGAATTAATTTAGTTGGTCCATCTCCAGTAAAACGATAGTGTATGCAATGTGATACAAGTACAGATGGTTGCGTGCTCACATACTAATGTGTCAAACTATATAGTTACACTAGACATAAATCAACATTATCTGAGTGAGCTTGTATGTCTAACAATACAGTCATGACCTAATACTTTGTTTAAAACCGCATTTTTTCCAAGTATTGAGTCAAAAACTAGGCTGATCATCTTTGGTGTCCCTGGTACATCAAAACCGGATAACCTGTTCTTCCTACATGATCACGTCGATAAAATATATTCTTTTAAAATTAAGCAAACGATATGCAGACAGCACTTACTAGTAGATCAAATTGATGTTACTAAAAGCTCTATTGGATCAGAAAGATCATTCTTCGGCGGATGATTCAGTGATATAACACAGAACCCAGAGCCTTCCTGTCAAGGCCAAAAGTGAGGCGGGCCAAGGGAGGCATTAGGAAGGATAAAGTCAGTTTCAGTCGCCTTTTAATACAAGGCACAATTCTAACGCCCTAATATACCTGTAAAACATGAATTTCACTTAACACGAATATACCAAAGCCTCCAAATACACACAACACATCGCATACAGGAGAAAGGCCTTAAATGATCCTGGTTGTTAATATCATCAAACGAGCAATCAAATTATACTTTGGTTTAAAGATGCTCCACCGCCGACAGAGCATAAATGCAATTCATCATTAAAAGAATAATTGGTGTTTAATCGTGTGTATATATGTCTAATTAACACAAAAAATAATATAAAATAATTTATTTTGCTTTCGGTGCATGTGCAATCAGTACTTTATTCCATATAGAATATAGTGCCATGGATTTCTTTCGGGATGCAATTAATTATTTTTTGTAATTTTAACTTGAAGTAAAATTAGAAGCCCAAACTTTTCAATGGTGGTAATGGTGTAAAGTAAGTAACTTTTGTAACTGAAGAAAAATACTTAATCATCTACTTCTATTTTTGATAGTGAAAAAATACCATTTGTCAGCGATGGAGCATCTTTAGAAATGCAAAAGGTGATAAACTAAACTAAGCGGATTCTGGTTGGTCGTGCATGTATGTCGTTAATGTCATTCATTTGGTGGAGTGATCACAATAGGTTTTTATAACCTATCGGTGTCATGCGTACTGCTATCCTTGACCTATTGGAAGGAAAAGTAGTTTCATGTGTGTGGCTATTTCACTATTTTGTCGTATCTCTCTTATTTCATTCCCAGAAGTATGGATAGTTTCTATTGTTATTGGATGTGTACAAGAGCAACGGTCAACCCAGTTGTAAATTACTGAAGGCAGTAAACTCTCATTTCAGATAAGTGCTGTGGAAATATCAAAAGCTATACCATTTTATAAAACAGTTTAGTGGGGTAGTATAACAGTCGTTTCATCATGTGCACTAGGTCCATATCAGTTGTTTTGAAAACGATGATATAGAAAGATTTACAGTTCCTTCTTGATCCAATTTGTGATATTTGTCTCATCGCATAATTTTACGTCCAACACCATCGCATGGCGGGCTATTCAAATCGCCTTCTGTCCGTGAAGGGATCGGTGTTAAATCGCATATGTGCTTATTCCGCTAGGTAGCCATCTTGGATTTTGATATTTAAAGTTAAAAAGCAGAGAAGATCCCTCTTTCCATTGTCAGACATAGATCATTCTTTGCGCTGGGTGCCAAAAGCTCTTGGATCCAAAGAGACCAAAGGCAATTTTGCCTTATGTACAACATTACCTCCTTATTAACTAATGTAAAAGTCTCTTGTGAAGCTGCCAGTACGCATGCCCTATGTTATAATATGAAAATCTATATTATAACCATTTCAGCGACAGTTGGGATTGGTGCTTCGGTATTGTCCTGTCCTGTTCTCTTGAAACATTGTGTAGCTATTCCCAGTAGAGCCGACATGGTGATACAAGAACCTGAAAATGGGAATAAATTCAAAATATCAGAATAATGAATTGTAAAATATGCAATCGCGCCTTAGTTATTTGGTAAAAAGTATACTAAGTAAGCACAACTGTTATCATTTTTTACGAACCAAAACTTTGCAACTGTTCTGTTTAACCATTATTATGTAATTAATTTTAATATATGCATTTATGATACATGTATATGCTTAACTGTTTCACAAAGAAGTGTGAATATTCTTTTAAGCATTGATGTCACTATTTCTTAATTTCGTCGGGGTTCATTATGAAACCTTGCAGATTCACACATTTTGCAAACATTTTTTTCATAACCCGATGAAATTAACCAATAGTGACAGCATGGCTTATAATTAAATTTCGTCTATCTGCTCAAAATTTGGCCATTTACACTGGCAGATATTACTAATATTTCGAGAGAACAAATATTTTGCTCTGGCTACAATTTAGATGTAGAAGATGAATGTCACATATTTTAATCTGTATTAATTATAATGCTTTAAGAAAGAAATATGTTACACCTTTTTATTGGCGTAACCCATCTATACACAAGTTATAACAATTGTTGTGTTACGAAAATATAAATGATCTTCGTAAATTAGCTAAATTTATATTTGAGGCCATGAAATACGATTCCGCCTCTAATAATATAAGTGTAGTTTTTATAGTATTGTATACTTAACCTGTAAGTTATGTAGTCGTTGTACAGTAAACAAATATTTGAAAACAACTTTTATTGTATACGAATTGACTGCACATACTATAAATACAAATGTAAGCTTTTAGTGTATAATACAATAGTACTTGTCTTTGATATTGTATTTATACGTATACTATGTTCCAGTATTTCAATAAAATGTAGACTAACGGATTAAATAATTGAATGTAAAAATTAATGTTTAGACTATTTGATCACCAAAAACACTTTGGTAAAATCAATATTTAAAACAAAGACCATCGAAAACTTTATAATCATAATTGTTGTGATAAAAATACATCATATTAAACAAACCTGCAAGAAGGAAGGAACTCCCATACGATCCAGCAAAGTCGATTATTGTTCCTTAAAATAAAATGAATCACTGATTCACCATATAATTTTTAAAATCTACATTAAAAAAGCATAAAAATACAAATCCGATGCATGATATTACGGTGTTTTTGTTTTTACTAAGGTATGAAAATAGTTTCACTTTAGTTTTAATTTTCGGAATAAGATATAAAGTTCATCATAGATAGTAAATCGATAATGTAGAATATCGGATGTATATATTGAGAATATCGAATAGTTATTCTATTTGTGTATATTGATTATGTTGAAAAGCTATGTTATTTGTGTATGACGAGAAAAACATACCTGCTATTGGAGCCCCAATGAGCGATCCAATTCCATAAAAGAAGAGTGTCATTCCGTAACCCGTCGCCAAGTCTCCGATGCCAACAAGTTTTATAATTATTGTATTGATAACTGAATTGAAGCATCCCGAATATAATCCCAAGATCACTGCGTAGACGACTTGACCTTCATACGTATATGCAAACAGTGGAAAGAGCATCGTCGAAATGCCGAGTAATCCAAAAGTTCCAAAATATAAAATCATTTCATTTATTTCATTGTTGTGAGTCGCTATACCTGCCAATGTCCGTGAAACACAACTACTGATTCCATTTAAAGACAAGAGGACGGATACAGTCGAGGCAGAAGCGCCGTTTTCTTTTGCATAATTTGGAAAATGAACGGACACAAGACTTATTCCAAAGGACGCAAAGAACATGCTGACACAAAAGCAAAATAATGGTTTATGTCTTATGATTTTGAATGATTGAAAAACGTTATTCAAAATGTTAGACTTCCTACTTAATACATTATTTCGATTATTAATTTGTTTTGAGGAGTTCACTTCTAATTCAGACGGGAAAAACAAGCACCCAAAAATTGCACAATGTAACGCTACACCGGCTAGAATGAAGAAGAACCCACTGCTGCCGTATTCCTCTCGGGCAGATTCTATCAATGGTGCGAGAATGAAAACTCCAACACCAACTCCGGAAGCCGAAATACCACTGGCCATGTTTCTCCTTTTGTTGAAGTTAAAACCGATGATTACTGCCGATGTTAAGTAACACAATCCTGCACCGAAACCTGGAAGATAATGGAAATAGCGAAAAGTTAAATATCTACAACAAACATAAATTACCGTATAGCCGGTTCTTTACGCAAGCCTAAATTTTCGCGATTTAAACTTAAAACTTTAGCGGCTTTAGTTTTTGGCGAGTGGGCTTTCAAGGGTTTATATGATTCAACCATTTCTCAAAATTTCGCCAATCAAATTTCATCCCCGCGAAAATAACTGGATGTACGTCCATAGCTTACCACCACCTCCCAAACTAGACATTCACACATTCCACACATGACAGGCTGTCTGTCGGTTAATACGACATATAACATGATAAACCTAACCAAATAGTCCATTATAACAGTGGAATATATCTCAAAATATGGACATCTATATAAATTAATGTACCCGTCAATGATAACCATGCATTGAGGTAGGGTGTAATATGCTGCGCTTTCTGCTTCTGTAGCTGGATAGTACGTTGTGACTATATCTAGGACATAACCTTTCTTTTCATCTTTTAGCGTCTTGTAATTTCATTAGATAATCAGTCTGATAATACGAGTTCTAAATTGTGTCCCCTAGCCAATGCACATATATGAAATTCATGTCTTTGATATAGTTCTCAAATAAGTGAGACTAGCAAAGGATATATATAGCATGTGACTCGCTGTGTGGTGTCCATATATGCAGAGGGCCAAAGACCTTTTATCAAACGAAGACACAAAGCTAGTACACATCCGCACTTGTTATCCATAATCTGACAAAATCTTAGAACTTAGCTTTTAAAACAACAGACATTACCTACTATTCCTCCGAAGAAAATGATGACCAGGTCGAGAGATTGTACAAAAGCACAGATGATAAACCCGACAGTCATGAAGATCGAACCGATGATCATCGTCACCCGACAACTGTACATATTAATGAATGCACTGGCCAGGACACCTGTAAGAAACAAATTCACTCAACGGATAAAGGTGGTTAATAAATCAACCCATTTACCCATTTAGCTTATCACAAGTCACATTGGAGTGATATTATTTTATTTGAAAGAGACATATGAATATATGCAATATATTGAACAATTCCGATATACAATTACAGATAATTTCTTTCCTTTTCTTACTACTATATAACACTATTTTGAGAACCTCTTTGTTCACCGTTTCTAAACATTCAATTAATTTGTATATACATACTATGTCTTATAAAATGATATTTAAAAAAAAGATTAATTAGTAGAAGTAATTTGTAGCAATTTGTTGAAAAGTAAAACTAGACTTTGATTTCTAATTCTATTTTCGTCGGAAAATTAGATTTTTACCCGTAAGTGTGGTCAGTGACATATACAAACTAGACGCCCACGATGTTTTCCCGACGTCTTCATCAAACCGATCGAGTGTGGCGATGTGTATGACCCCGACAGCGTAGTAAAATCCCCCTGTGATCATTTGTCCACAGAACGAACTGACCAGAATGATATAGGACCAACCAGTATCTGCTACGGAAAGTTGCATTTCCTAAAACTTAGATATTAATCCTGATATCAGAATTTCGGAAATTCTAAACAACAACTCCTGTAGAGATAATGTTGACAATCTCTAGCAACAAGGAATAGATTTAAAAGAAAATGAATAGTTCACATGTAGTCAAATGAACGTAAAGTATGTTAAATTGAATATAACTTATGATTTAGTTTCATAATTGCTTCTTTACTTACTTGAAACGCATTCGTTGTTTTTCCAGAAAGTTGAAACGTGACCAAATTCTTTCAAAGAGTACAGTTGTTAAACAAATAAGTCATGATTTATTTCTCAGACTTGCCAAGTTAATTTGAATTATTATGTCTTGTGTAACTGAATAGTTTGAGGATATATAGAAACACGCAACCCTTCTGTATATCCTTGTATTGCCATGCATATGATATCTTTAACACGAAGGTGGCCCTACTTCATTCATTAGTCTGTAGCTGACTATTGTTAAAGTCTTTTTCTACCACAATAGGCGGTGTTATTCAACTCTCAGGATATTCTCATTGAATAAACACTGCAGCTGTTGATTAACAATTTGTTTATACCACACGTGGTATAAACCCTGTACGCATTCTGATTTGGCCCTGCAGGTAGGGCGTTAGAATTGTACCTGCTGCCCCTATTGCATGATCGTAAAAGGCGACTA
Source organism: Argopecten irradians (assembly GCF_041381155.1). Taxonomy (NCBI): domain Eukaryota; kingdom Metazoa; phylum Mollusca; class Bivalvia; order Pectinida; family Pectinidae; genus Argopecten; species Argopecten irradians. The sequence continues at coordinate 31,549,014 of NC_091144.1, forward strand.
AATTTAGGATCTTATCTTTTCTCTTCTTCCTAACTGACTTTATCTTTCCAAATGCCTCCCTTGGCACCGCCTCACTTTTGGCCTTGAGTTGAGCGTTCGCCCCTGTGAGGAAGGCTCTGGGTTCTGTCCCCTGGCCGAGACACACCAAAGTCTATAAAAGTGGTAGTTTCTGCTCCTGCTTAGCGTTCAGCATACAGGGAGTGGGACGACTGGTTCGCCCGTTGTCAGTATAATGTGACCGGGTGGGGTGTGTTGCTTGGTGTCTTCGGCGGCATGCTTCAGTGATATAGCACTATAAAAAGGGCAACAGTTCCACTATACAAGAAGACACAACACGAACATACCGCAGTCTCCCAGTACACTCACCTCGCACAACATACACGCAACTCACCGCATACATGGGAGGCCGTCCTTACATGACCATAGCTGTTAATAGGACGTTAATAAATCAAACAAACAAACAAACAAGCCCTGCAGGTAGGGCGTTAAAATTGTACCTGCTGCCCCTATTGCATGATCGTAAAAGGCGACTAAATTTAGGATCTTATCTTTTCTATTCTTCCTAACTGACTTTATCCTTCCTAATGTCTTCCTTGGCACCGCCTCACTTTTGGCCTTGAGTTGAGCGTTCGCCCCTGTGAGGAAGGCTCTGGGTTCTGTCCCCTGGCCGAGACACACCAAAGTCTGTAAAAGTGCTAGTTTCTGCTCCTGCTTAGCGCTCAGCAAAAAGGGAGTAGGACGACTGGTTCGCCCGTTGTCAGTATAATGTGACCGGGTGGGGTGTGTTGCTTGGTGTCTTCGGCGGCATGCTTCAGTGATATAGCACTATAAAAAGGGCAAAGTTCCACTATACAAGAAGACACAACATGAATATACCGCAGTCTCCTGAAACACGCACTTCGCACAACATACACGCAACACACCGCATACATGGGAGGCCGTCCTTACATGACCATAGCTGTTAATAGGACGTTAATTAATCAAACAAACAAACAAAGCATTCTGATTGGCTGACACGGTGAACTTTGACCGAACTACTTATTTCTCAGTGTCACGTCATCATTGTCAACGTCACCAATAATCAAATGACGTCATTCTATGTTGTGAACGCCGCCTGACGTCCAATACTGCTGTTTGAAAGCGTAATCGTCGTGGTCGTTGTTTCAAAATACGTGACATTTTCATACATGTTAAATTGACCTTTAGTACTAATAATACATCTTTACGGACAAGAATTTTTCTGATGAGTTTCGTAGATTTTACGTGTATGAAACGAACTTGATCTTGATGGTACTATGGCTTGTTGATTATCTGGCGGGAAATTGACGATGCCGTGTCGTGCGAATGCTTTTATATGTATACATGTAGTCCGACATTGAGTTTTATTTTCTGGAAGCAACTATGAAGATTGAACTCAATAAGACGTTATGGGAGTATTATTTAACCCTAAAGATGTTCCCAATTAGAAAAATTTGATATCAATAGATTATTTATCTTTTTAATTATCCTTTTGAATACTAATTAGTGTCTTTTTGCTGATAAAAATATTACTACACCTTATTTGCATATTTCGGTAAATACACGTTAATGTATCCGTGCCGTATTTCTATCGACTAAAAACGAATATGATTGTGGTAGAAACAGGTTACACTACTCGTGGTTGTTGAATATTGAATTTATTCCACACTCATAAGTTATTTTTTAAAAGTTACAAAAGACACTTGCTAAAGCTCGTGTCTTTTGTAACTTTTAAAAAATAACTCACTCGTGTGGAATAAATTCAATATTCAAGAACCACTCATTTTGTAACCTCTATTTAATAAATATTTACGTATAACCCTTTGTGAAACATAACATTATTATTACTTATGAAGTGTTCTTCATTTGGTTTCACATTAATGTGGATATTGCGCCGATAGGAAATTAGAAACAGTGTATTAGATTTCTTCAAAACAAGGAGCCGCAAAGCGTGGCATAATCCCCCGTGTCCCAGTTTAGTACACGCAGGGATCATGTATATTTTTAGTGGTTAAGGTGCAGCCTATTTTTTCAGTATATCATATATATGTTTTCTACAACTGCCACGTGTACATCATGATGGTGATGCTTGCATGGCCATATATTTATATATAAATATCTAGGTCAGCGTTGGAATAAGGTTATGCATCTTAATGCTTACGAAAACCATCTCCAAGCGCGATTTATAGCTTACGAAAACCATCTCCAAGCGCGATTTATACGATACAGATCTAGAGTGTATTTTATAACATACTATAGTTGTAACAGAAATGTCATTTAAAATACTCTCCTTTAATGCCCAGGGCCTTTGCGTTTATAAAACAAGACATGGTGTTTTTTAACTACCTCAAAAAAGTGTTCAATATACTGTATTGAAGATGGTGATGCTTGCATGGCCATATAAGATTCGGATACTGCCATTATAAGGGCACAAGGGGGGTTAGGAATGTATCTTCAATGATTTTAGAGGAAACTCTACATACAGGGGTTGCTTTTTTATTTTATACTTATTTTGAATATATAACTAACGGAACGAAATCTGATGAAAATGGTAATCTGATAGCCTAATGTATCAAAACTTCCAAATTTACTTTTGCACTGATAAATATTAATGGACCAAACAAGAATACTCCTGCTTTTTAAGGAATATGCGAGATATTGTAGATTCCTTTGATAACGAATTTGTGAATATTTGTGGGGATTGGAACCTTATTATAGATCCAAAAATGGACACATACAATTATACGCATGTGAATAAGCCATCCTCTAGGCAGGAAGTTTTAAAAATGATGTAAGATATTCCCTATGTGACCCTTGACGGGTAAATAATGCAGATTTACGTAGATGTAATTGTTTAAAAATCACCAATTAAGAAAGGTCGACTTGACTACTTATATCTGAACCCTTGCTATCTCTCTATGAGCGGTCTGATATAAATCCTGGTTATGAAAATGATCATGCTATCACTGAACTACATTTGAAGTTTTCTTAATTGAAAAAGAGCAAATGTTTTTGGAAGTTCAACACGTCGCTCTTGTGGGATTACATATACCAACCATTACAGAAAGATATGCCGCAACTCTGTACAATCCAGAAAAAATTGGGCCAGGTAATTTATACTATCGCATTAACGATCATCTATTGTTAGAAGTGCCGCTTCTTGAAATACATGACATGTCAGTAGAATATTATTAATCGCAAAAATAAGTATCGGTCAAGGATGATAGAAAATAATATCAATTTATTTCAGCAGTTGAGTAATCTGTCACCTGAATAATTAGAAAGAATTATATGAAGGGTTCAGCTATCCGAGCCAAAGCAAAGTCGGTAGAGGATGGTGAAAAGGCAAGCAAATACTTTTCAAATTTAGAAAAGATACATTCATATGTAAACAAAACAGTAAATAATATAATCTCACACAGAAAAAGAGATAAATGAACAACAATATCTACTAAATGAAATAAAGTCACTTTTGGCCTTGACATCAGCGTTCGCCCCTTGAGGAAGGCCTTGGATTATGTCCCCTGGCCGAGACACACCAAAGTCTATAAAAGTGGTAGTTTCTTCTCATGCTTAGCGCTCAGTATACAGGGAGTGGGACCGGGTGGGGGTGTGTTGCTTAATGTCTTCGGCGGCATGCTTCAGTGATATAGCACTATAAAAAGGGCAACAGTTCCACTATACAAGACACAACATGAATATACCGTAGTCTCCCAAAACACGCACCTCGTACAACATACACGCAACACACCGCATACATTGGAGGCCGTCCTTACATGACCCTGGCTGTTAATAGGACGTTAATTAATCAAACAAACAAACAATCAATGATTAACGTTTTTCACTGAATACTAAGTGTCCTTCTTAATTCGGCATGATTTTTTTGGTATGTTTTACCATTGAAGCTATCAAATTGTTTCTTGCTGCTTTTTGCTTCAAACATTTTGATTTGAGAAATATGTTCACCCCTTATGTAATTGCTTTGTCTGTGTTCTTCATTCTTTCACTTTTAGGGCTGTTAGCACTAGCAATTCCACTTTCATCAAGCATTTTCTTTTTCTGAGCCTGAGGATTGGCCCTTTTCAAAATTCCACCAACAACTTTAAGCAATTTCACAGGTGTTTTGGGGATTTTTTGAGAACATCTGTGGACAGCTTTTCTCGGTGATGCTGCTGATTTGTAATCATCATTATCATCATTTTTTGTGAAAAGTTGTTTTCCAGCTTTTTTGTTTTCTCTTTCTTTTCCTTGTATATCTGGCGTCTCTGCAAACTCAAAGCCCCTTTTTAGCGGATGATTCTGTTGAACGTGATTATCTTTTCTTCTCTCTCCAATATTCTCTTTTCTTTCATTCAGATTCTTCCTCTTCAGTTTCCTCTCCTTACTTGTTAAAACAGACGATTGTTTCTGTTTGTCTTTTTGGTTTTCTTTAAGTCTTTCTCGATATCTTCTCATCCGCTCTCTTGCTAAGGCATTGGACTCCGTTTTCTTTTCATGTGATAATGAGGCTAAGTAAACTTTATGTCTGAGAGATTCTTTGGCTCTGTGATGATCTAAGGTTCCTGTTTCTCTGAGATTTTGCTGTTTTGTAGCATATCGTACTTTTCCAGACTATTTCTCGTGAACTGAATTTCCATCACCTAGTTGGTTTAACCTAGTACATGTACGCCTTACCCTCAACTTTCGTGAACCTGGAGAACAAAAACATGATTACTGTTTCACTTCATTTTAATATATATCAAGATTTAAATTTTTAACTAAATCTGTATGAAATTACAATGACTTGGTTAGAAATCAGAAACTCATACTGTACGATCCATGAGGAGAGTTAGACAACAGAAAACCTACATGCACATCTTGAGACTTCACATGGTGAAGCTTCCTTTAAGTTGACCCAGTAGTTTAGGAGTAGTTAACAGGACAATAATTCAAAATACTTACTTTGAATGTCACAAAGACTGAAAGTCGAACCATCTTCCTATAAGATAAAATTGAAACAAACATTTTAACCTGACTGAATTATTCTTGGCAAGGTTGTGTGCATGTTTCATACAGATTGCGTAAAAATTCATGTCCAAAAATAGGACAATTTTATCAGAATCATATCAAATTTATCATCATGATTTATCATTTATTTTTGTTATTGCAAAAGAGGATTGATTCGAACTTGTAATATGAAGGTATGTAACATTGACACAAGCACTTTACCAGAAAATCATTTTCATGTTGGTAATGTTACGTACAACATATTTTCAGCAAATGAACAGAACTCTTATGGATTTACTAGTAGGTGCTGTGTGAAACTATATGGATAATTAAATTCCTCCATGAAGTGTATTTGTAATTATGAGTATCTTTAACTGGTTAATTTCTTGCTAATAATAATGCAAGTAACAACAACATTTGACACAAAAATGAAACCTGTGAAAGTTGCCTGCACCTCGTGTATAAATGTATTTACATTACTCGTATGTTATTGCTAACTAAGACAGTAATGTATAAATATACACTTTTGTACACTAAAATTGTCACTCATGAAATATAATATATTTTGTTTTTGTGTACGAAACAAATTCAAATGGAGCATGCACATAACATTAACTCAAAAGACTGAAGGCGATGAAACAATTCAATAAAGTCAATGTTATGCACCATACAACAAATAGCAAATATAAATCAAACCAAAAAATGATGGAAGATGCTTTTTTAAATTTGTAAGTTAACAACACAAAGCAAGATTTCAATGAAAGAAATTTTGTGTTTTAACAGTTTCACAGCCCTTTTTAAATTTTACATAAACTGGATTGAGAAACATTCCAAAAATCCCATATTAGATGATCATCACATGGTGTTATCACCTTTTTTTAGATAACAATCAAGTTTTAGCACGGAACTGGCGAGTTAGATACGATGCGAAAGCTGTTGTTAGTGTTATTACTACAGTGGTCTATTTTTCCCTTCCGTTAAAACAAATTAACAAATCAATTCTGAACTCTCTCCAAAAGTATGGCTTTATAACAGTTTCATCTCATGTTATAAATTCTCAGTATGTAATATTTTAGACGTTTGTGATCGCCAATTTCAGATGATTAGATACCAGTACATTTTGAAACGTCTCTGCCCTTAAAAGAAGACCAATAAACAAAGTCTGACATGTGTTGAGGATAGCATCGATGAACTTATCAGTCGAAGAAAAAGATCAAAGAGTGAATCAATCGTATCCACAATCTGATTAAAATACACCTTATTATCACTACGTTTGATATGAGGATCTGACAATATCCTATTAGGGGTCACGTCAGGATGACATAATGGAAATGGCCAATCAAATTGGTACTGCCAGAATCTTGACTGGGGACGAACTAGTTTGAAAAAGCTGTCCGAATTATTTTCGTGTACGTAGCTCGCCCAAAGTGCACAACAATGCTCAATGTGTAGGCTTACTGGGACGAAATGGCGTTAACAATTGACGTAGAAATGTGTAGAACAGGTATTTGATCAGGAGTACACGTGGTAAAAAGTTATTCGAACGTACCCCCAATGGGATATTGTCAGATCCTATATTGCAAGCAGTGGTTATAAGGATCTGTATTTAAACCAGATTGTCGTATCCAATGCCACTTGTAGAACCATATATGACGCATTTTCCTTTGCCTCTGAAAACCACCAAGAGCCTCCTGTAGTAGTCATGGGAAATCCAATAGTAGCCAACCCATGTTCATATGCGACAGTAAAACAAGTGCTCGAGACACTCTCCAATGAACTTGGGATTCAACGGTGAAGAAAATGGACTGCTATTGGATGCGACGGTCTTCCATACTAGCCTCCAAACTGATTGAGGACAACGCTGACCATTAGCATATCATATTACTACCCGGATTTGGTATCTTCGAAATCAATATGACCAAAGGTATATGCCTAATATTTAATTCCCTGCTTCATAATATGAGACCAATCAACTAATTCATTGTACTCTATATTCTGGAAACATGTGGACACTTTAAACAGCCAAATAACGCAGGCTCATTTTAAGTTACGAAACGTAAGGCGTATAATAATTCCGGAACATAAAATCAATAACATCATATAATATATTGATATCGATCTGAAAATGATACTATAAACGGTTATTTCAAGTTTTAGTATTTCTATAATTCCAGTGTTAATCAAACTTCTTTGGGAAGTCGTCGGTATATACCTTGCGATGATACTTGGCTGTTGTTCACCGAAAGCTTGTTTGGCAGCCAAAGACCAACATAAATCTTGGCAGATGGTAGAAAATGCCGTTTTTGGAATAGGTAGAAAATTGTACACATTTTATCCTGTTAATGCAGTTGCAATATATATTGGTAAAATTCATACTTAAAATATCTCAAACTTTAAACGCCAAAATATCATAATTTAATCATGTTGTAATATACCGGATTCTTTTTATTAGGTGATGAATTACTCATCCCTTACGTCCGACAGTGTTTGGATTCCGGAGAAGATATCACCGTTGCTAATGCCTCCCTTGGCACCGCCTCACTTTTGGCCTTGAGTTGAGCGTTCGCCCCTGTGAGGAAGGCTCTGGGTTCTGTCCCCTGGCCGAGACACACCAAAGTCTATAAAAGTGGTAGTGTCTGCTCCTGCTTAGCGTTCAGCATACAGGGAGTGGGACGACTGGTTCGCCCGTTGTCAGTATAATGTGACCGGGTGGGGTGTGTTTCTTGGTGTCTTCGGCGGCATGCTTCAGTGATATAGCACTATAAAAAGGGCAACAGTTCCACTATACAAGAAGACACAACACGAACATACCGCAGTCTCCCAGTACACTCACCTCGCACAACATACACGCAACACACCGCATACATGGGAGGCCGTCCTTACATGACCATAGCTGTTAATAGGACGTTAATAAATCAAACAAACGAACCAGGTTGAGGGGAAGGAAACGATGGAACAGGTCTGTGGGGAAGGGAAAGAAGGAATGGGTTGTGGGGAAGGATACGAAGAAATGGGTTGTGAAGAAGGATAAGAAGGAACGGGTCTGGGGGATGGGAACGATGGAACAGGCTGGGTGGAAAGAAACAAAGGAATAGGCTGGGGCGAAGGCAATGAAGGGGGTGGGTCGCTGTATCCTTGGCTTTGTTTCACCAGATCGTTCACCGTCTAAACAATCGAAAAAGCAAAACGAAATAACATTACTTTGATAGATAGTCGTTTTTAAACATCAATAGCGTCAAACGTTTGCAAAAACAAAATGTTTTAATATGTTTCTCTAAAGATTGTTTAAATTAAAACATGTGGCTAATGTACCTCCTCAAAATATGGCGTAATATAGTGTAGCGTCCTCCCCGTCTCCGTTTTTATAACCAAGAGAACTTCTGTTCCCGTTGTGGAGTACAATTCTTTGGCCTAAAATAAACGTTCATATCATTTATATAGATACGCACAAATCTTCATTCACTGGTTTGAATGAGTAAAGAGGACGAGGACACAATATATACAGCAAACCTACGGACAGAGAAACGGCGATAGAGAGCAACATTAAGAGAATCGGAATAACTCTTATTCCCACACACGCAAATGCCGCATGTATCTCTTTCCGAAAAGGTAACCACTGAATTTGGTTGTAAGGCAAAATTTCAAAAGTACTACTATAATGTCGCTTTCCGTTTTCTGATATACCATTTACAAACGAAATGTGGATTAATGAAATTAATTAAAATTGTAATTCGTAAATTATATTACTAATCAATTTTTAAATATATTTGTTCAAGTTCTGGACAAAGAATCAGTGAACTTTTCCGGAAAGTGTAAATTTAACCGCAACCAATTTTTAAAACAGGTTTTTGAAGCGGATCGTGTTCATGAGATCCGGTCTTTGGAACCCGTGTTTGTCCTACCATCAGATCGCACAAATTTCGCCGCCATAGAGAACAAGGCAAAAGCGACAATCACGAAAAGTATATAGGAGATGCCGGAGGAAGTTCTCAGTCTTGATGAAAATGCTGGTAATTATCTCATTTATTACGAAACACATTTCTTTAAATTAGAATTTCGCGTGTTCAGAACTTCAGGAAAGAAATAGTCTACAGTATCAGATATTTTAATTTAGGCGAATTGTAATCTCCACAAATGTTTAAGACAGCATGACCGTGCACATGCATTGGTTATTGAAATTTATAGAAGAAAGTTTTTATCTTTTTCAATAACAGGCGCGAAGCAAGAAAAGACATGGAAAGATGTGAGAACTTGAACAAAACTAGTTCTTATCACATTTTTTAAAGAACTCAAAATTATCATTGACCACCTACAACAGGAACCAATCCCTGAGAATGCAGGTAAAAATTGAACATACTCTTTCAAATAGTGTATTCTTTCGCTGGTTCAGAGGTTGGGCTCTCTTTGTTGGATTATTTATATACTGATTTGTATTCCTGGGGCCTCTCTGGATCGACTTGCCACGCTTCTGTTGGCATTTTTCATTCTTCCCCGGATTTTTTTAAGAGAAATCCAAGCACACACTAGACTCATAGAAAACAAAATCATACAAAATAGCAAAATAGATGTTCAGCATATGCCCATATGTAAATTGTAGATTTTTTTTTGTTTGTTGTATACGTATCCACGTATGAAAGAGTCTTGTAATACTGTATTAGTTAACATAGTCATTTCATTGACTTTTTAATAAAAAATCAATAATTATTAACAAGATATTCTTGGTATTAAAAAACTACTGCACTATTTTTTGTGCGGAGTCACTGAAATTCCCATGCCCAAGACGGTTTTCCCGCCAAACTGCTCATTCAGTTTCACTCGCTGTCGGTGTCAGTGTCGATGACACGAGCACGTTTTCCTGGTGCAGCAGTTTGAGTGTTGTTGATTGTCACATTAAAAGTGCAGCCATAAATAGGACGCACTTTTCGGCAGTGATAAACTCGAGGATGGAGGGGCAGCAGTCTGGTGATGTTAAACAGTGCCAGTCAGTGGACGTGGTGGAGGAGTTCCGACAATACCAGAGATATCGTGCGCTGTAGGTTTTTACGGCCGCTGACCTGAAACAATAAGCATTATGATTATCTTCACATGGTTATTGGTTTTCTGATTTAGTGATAACCGTTGTGTTAAAACCGAAAACGGGTACTATAACGTATCATATCAATTTGTGTTTGGGATATATTTTCAATCAAAAGGTAAGTGGTGTTTTGATTATATAAATTTTGTTATGTAACTTGTAGTAAAAGACAGTTAATTACAACTAAAATGGAAACAAACCTATATTTGAAATTCTAAACAGACCTGTACAATTTGATTTGGAGACCGGTACCATTTAGTTTTTTGCGCTAAATATTTCCGGGCGCTGTGGTTTGTTTTCCCATAGCGGCTGTTCCAGAATCATCCGGTGATATTTGTTGTTAGACCAGATGAGTAAAAATTTAAAAGAAACCTAGATTTAATCGTGATCAAAACACGGGATTTCCAACTATGTATTGATATAAGTAATGATAAGATCTTTTTAATAATTTTTTAATCTGAATTTTAATTTGACTCTTTGGCCCCGCCTCTCAGGCACCTTTTGATCTTCTATACAAAGACATCCCGAATAAACTTGTAGTACTTGAAGCCTTTTACCAAACTACAGTTGTGTCATGGACGTGATGTCTTGATTCTTCACAACAAAAAAAAACATGTTTGGTTTCAACTCCACGTTCATTCTCCTTTCTTATGATGATCTTCGACCAATGGGGAATAACTCGGACAATTAGAGTGACCATTATCTCACTTTGGCCACTTAATCTAATCTCATCACATTTGTACAACTACATGATACAAGTACACAACATCGAACGCACAAAATAAAATCGCCGAAAAGACAATTGAAGTGTTACATCTCCGCCATTTTGAATCATATGACCTTGAAATTAGTAATTTTATGTGTCTGAGAACATGCTCTTTCATATCATATCTTCAGAACATTTTTATCGGAAATCTCATGCAAACGGTAAAATTTACGTTAAAAATTGAACGAAATCACATAATCGGAGGGCTATATTTTCGCCATTCACAAACTACGGAAAAAATAAGGAAATGGAACAAATTGCCATATTTGAAGAACTATATTTCCGCCATTTTTTGGCTTCAGTTTCCGATGGGACGCTAGCCGTTTCTGAAGAAGCATCGATCTTCTCATGGACACCCGGACATACCTGTACGCCTTCTCCATGGCTAATTGTGTCTGTTACCATTGGCTTGTGGTCATGCCATAACTGTCTGGAGTTTTCCCCGTCATGATATCCAAAGGCATTGCTATTTCACGTCCCAACATCAAAAAGTTCGGCGTAAAGTCTGTTGTTTCCTGCACTGTTCCTGTACGCCATCAGAAGATATGGCAGATCCCAGTCATTTTGAGTGCCGAATCTGGTGACAATCTCTTCTACGAAGATGGTGGCGATCGTGAGGGTTTCCTAATTGGGCATGGCAAATGCTTCCGTCCATTTTGTAAAATAGTCGGCTATAACAAGCATATACTGATTGCCACTTTCTTGTCCTAGGTAATGGTCCTAATACATCTATGGCGAGTCGTTCCATCGGCATGCCGCTCTGTAGATGTTGCATTGGTGCCATATGTGTCTTCCCTGATTTCTTCCCTCTCTCGCACTTTTCACAACTAATTATCCATTGCCGCACATCTCTGTGCAGTCCAGGCCAATAGTAGTTTTGACGTAACTTCTTTAAATACTTGCGAATACAAGATACCACCAGTCTTACTATAATGTATTTGGCTTAGTACTGTGGTGCGCATTCTTTTTGGTATAATAACCTGCCATGATCTTTTCTTCTTTGTTGTGTCTTTCCATTTCCTAACAATGGCACCGTTTCGAAACTTGAACCTATCAAATTGAGCCCAGAGAGATTTTAAATCGCAACTTTCTGTTTTCATTTATTTGCTACCAGGACGATTTCCCTGTTTGATCCACTCACCAAGTTTCTTTAAAGAATCATCTTTTAGCTGAGCCTCTCCAATCGATGTTTCAACAATCGGTGTCTTCGGTGGTTGCTCATCAGCTACGGCAGTCGTAGTGCGAATGTGACTCCAACCAGTCCTCACATTCCCTATGGTGCTTTCTTTTGTAGTACAGACGTCTTATGGCACTCTACTCAAGCCATCGGCGTTCCCTATGCTCCCTTCTTGGACGATGCTGGATTTCAAATTCGTATGCTGATAATGTCTCAATCCAACGAGCTGTCTGCCCCTCTGGATCCTTCTTATGCATCAACCAGCGCAATGCACTATGATCCGTGCGGATCAAGATTTTTTTTTTCCTGTTAAATAATGTCGGAATAATTGCACGAAATATACAACTGCCAACAACTCTTTCTTCGTGACACAGTAACGCCGTTCAGATTTTGAAAGCATTCTGTTTCCATACCATATCACCCGTTCCTTGCCGTCTTGCACCCGAGACAGAATACCGCCGATGCTGACATCGGAGGCGTCCGTATCCAAAATGTAGGGTAAATCAAAGTTTGGATGAGCTAGAATCGACGCAGACGTCAGCTTCGTCTTCAGCATTTCAAATGCCGCTTGACAAGATGGAGACCACACGAACGGTTGTTCCTTTGCCGTTAGTCTTTAAAGGGGTTTAGCAATTTGTAAGAAATTTTGTATAAACCTGATAATACCCGCATAAGCCAAAAAACGACCGGATATCAGCAACGTTTTCTGCCACTGGCCATTCTTGTACTGCTTTTGTCTTACCCGGGACTGTGGCCACTTCATCCTCCGTAATGCCACTAAAACTTTTTCCATGAGACGCTCAAACGTTGCAGGGGCATTACACAACCGAAACGGTAACACATTGAATTGAAACCCTTTTCGTGTCGCAAATGCCGTCTTTGCTTTGTCCGCAGGGTCCATGGCGATTTGCCAGTATCCAGAAGAGAGATCTTGTGTCGAAAACCATTTCGCACCACTAAGTTTATCTAGCGAATCATACGGGGTTATGGATAAGCGTCCTTGATTGTGGCATTGTTCAGCTGGCGATAATCTACACAGAAGCGTCAACCAACATCAATTTTCCAAACCAGTTCAAACTGACCAATTACCGTGCCTTTTACAAAGACCTGAGCATCGTTAGCTGGATTTAACAATCTTACTGGTACTGTTCCCGCTGCGCGTATAAGTGTCCGCCCTACGACAGTACTTCCCTCTTTTGCTCCTTCTGTAAGTGGTTCTATCAAACCGATGCCAGTGCAAGTACTTTTATCCAGAGCTGCAGATTAAACTACCTCGCTACGCGCAGGAATCATTAAAGTTTCAGAAACATATACGCGACAACAGCCAAATCGGCCTGAAATTCGACACACTAACACTTCACCGTTTACTGTAAGTTCTTTCTTATCCAAGTTAATATGGCAGTTTTTTTTGGAACAAGAAATCCAGTCCAAAAATTCTGGAAGTTTTTATATCGGCCACAATTGCGTTGAATGCTAATGTTTTCTACCAACAGCTAACGTGAACTCTGCCTTTCCGAGTGAATGAATTGCCTCGCCGTTGGCAGTAAGTACGTCTTTCTTCACTGGTTCTAACCTAGGTCGCCGCGATGAAGGGATAGAATGAAAGAGATTGAAAGACAAGAGCGTTACAGTGGCACCAGTATCTAGGAGTAGCTCTGTATCAGCCCCGTTCAGAGACGCGGAAATATAAACGCCTGCCTTAGTCTGTTCATACCAGGTACCCTGCAGGTAGGGCATTAGAATTGTATCTTATCTTTTCTCTTCTTCCTGACCCACTTTATCTTTCCTAATGCCTCCCTTGGCACCGCCTCACTTTTGGCCTTGAGTTGAGCGTTCGCCCCTGTGAGGAAGGCTCTGGGTTCTGTCCCCTGGCCGAGACACACCAAAGTCTATAAAAGTGGTAGTTACTGCTCCTGCTTAGCGCTCAGCATACATGGATTGGGACGACAGGTTCGCCCGTTGTCAGTATAATGTGACCAGGTGGGGTGTATTGCTTGGTGTCTTCGGCGGCATGCTTCAGTGTTATAGCACTATAAAAGGGCAACAATTCCACTATACAAGAAGACACAACATAAATATACCACATACAGTCTCCCAAAACACGCACCTCGCACAACATACACGCAACATGCCGCATACATGGGAGGCCGTCCTTACATGACCATAGCTGTTAATAGGACGTTAATAAATCAAACAAACAAGCAAACAAACCAATATTTAAATATGCCGGTGAATTCGTATTATCTGGACAATTGCGCCGGAAAATGTCCCTCCATGAACATTTAAAGCACTTGTCCATCGGACGGCTTCTTCTCCCTCTATTTTCTTTGAGCTTGTCGATCTTGGACTTCATATCAATTAGCACCTATTGCAGTTCTTTTAGGGCAATGACTGTATCGTCCCGTCCGGGCGTTTCTACAGTCGCGTCAGCAACTCTGGCGTAACCTCGGTGTTATGTTCTAAAACGTTCGGCATTTTCAAACACCTCCAACTCTACGCCTGTTCTCACTGCTTCATTAAACGTGCTGGGTTAACTGTGTTGTACTTTAAGTCGTAGATAAGAGCTGATTAGTGCGTCTACAAAGGAATACTTCGCCAACACCTCCCACAACTCAGGTTTGCGCCTTGATATGCCAACTGTGTGAGTCACTCAGGTGACTGTCAAGACCTCTTGGGCCTCTTGTTCATATCCACATGTGAAAGAGTCTTATAAGACATGCCGACTTTATAGCCTGTTTTCACCAATATTTTCAGCTGATGTAACTAGAAGAGAAAGTGAATCAGACCTGAAAGTATAAAGGTCATTAGACCGTGATAGGTTTTTCTTGAAAGATGCCCCATCTCTGACAAAAGGTCAAAAACAGGAGCAAATAAATTAGTATTTTTCTTCAGTTACAAAAGTTACGTACTTTACACCATTCCCATCATTGAAAAGTTTGAGCTTCTAATTTTACTTCAAGATAAAAATATGAAAAATAGTTCATTGCGTCCAGAAAAATTTATGTGGCTCCATGTTCTATATTGAATAAAGTATAATTAGACATGCACCAAAAGCAAAATAAATTCTTTTACAGTATTTTTTTGTGTTAATTAATTTTATACATGATTAACACCAATTATCGTTCAAATGATGAGCATCTGTAATTCACGTGACTTTCATGTGAATCTCTATTTTTTTCACGTCAATTTCACGTGAAGTAAATATGTCGGCGATGGAACATCTTTAATGAGATAGGAGGCCTGTCTACAAATTATTTGAAATGGATACAGAAGAAAAAACATGTGACGCCATGTTAATAGTTCGATATGAAGCAGTTTTAAATTAGTTGAATTATCTGTTCTTCAAATACATTACACACTATATAAGTGAAGACATCGAGTAGATAACGAACGCACATTAGCAATATGCTTTTTGGCATTAATATATTTTTAATCTTTCAAAGTGCATACTAAAATGCATTGGGAGAAATTTTAGAAGAGTGATGTATTTTTTATAGTTATTTAGTAACATGTAAATTAGTTTAAGTCTAAAGATTGTTGATTTTGCAAACGACATATTTTTAATCTGCAAGTTTGTTAGTTAATGCGCGCAATTGAATGATTATGAATGATCATGATGTACCGCCCTTTTAAACTCGATATTTTTTCAGGCAATATCTTACAAATTTTGTTAATAGTTTATGTTCCTTCATTTCCACAAAATTAGTTAGTTTTATTACGAAAAAAAACCCTTAAAACGCAGCTTTTCTCAAAACATTACTGGGGCAGTGAGTTTCTGAAAACATCCTTTTTTTTTGGTTGAGTGAGGTAAAGTACATTATTTGTGAGAAATTTTTTGTTTTTTTTGGGTTTTTTTTTTATTAATTAACGTCCTATTAACAGCTATGGTCATGTAAGGACGGTCTCCCGTGTATGCAGTGTTGCGTGTATGTTCTGCGAGGTGCGTGTTTTGGGAGACTGCGGTATGTTCGAAGACACCAAGCAACACACCCTACCCGGCGACATTATACTGACAACGGGCGAACCAGTCGTCCAAAATTATAATTTGTGAGGGTTATAATTGTTTTTTGTGAATATTAAATGTCCGTATTGTTCATGCTCACGTTGATCGCAATCAAGTTACCAAACTTTTACATTTACTTTCAATGCATAAGTTTTTTTTATTAATTTTACAAATTCAAATAAAAGCTGCAAAAAATAGTTATATTTACATGTACAGTGCAGTGAAATGATTGCATACGGTCAGACCATGAAGCTAAAGTCCGGTATATAATTTCATTTCACAATTTTACAGTGTAATTTACAGTGCATTAATTAAAGTTTATAAGGTATCATATATGTTTGTTTGTCCACTTGAATGATTTCCATAACATGATTCATCAAACCTGGTTGTTTTTAATAGATTACTGAAGCATGTTAAAATTTTCGGCCAGGTACGGCACATATACCTTTAAAGGATTTGTGCAGTCAAAAATGATAATTTCAGTTTATGATGGCATGGGAATAGCTTTATTAGCACGTGTAGAAACCCCACCGTATCGCGCGCGACCGGAATAACCAGTTAGCCGTCGATATTGAGGTCAAATTGTCTTACTGCCCGATTATGCATATTTTCTAGCCCTAAACCGGAAGTGACGTTATGTTATAATAGTCCTTGGCTTACAACTGTACAATACCTGATGTGCTATCACTGATATCGACGGTCACGGGAAAAGATAATACATTGTATATTATTTTTCTATAATTACTTTTGAGGGAAGTTAATCTTACAATAACTTTGGCTCGAATGTAAATAACTAAAAGTGAGGAATACGATGTTTCAAATACCTTAATTTGGTCTCTCATTTGAGATGTTTTCGTGTAATACTGAACGAAAATCCATCAAAAGTTTAGGATTTTTGTCGAGGATATGCCAGACTTCAGTAACAAAAAAGATATTGATATTTTCCTGTGGCCTGTATCTGATATTTTTATTTTTGGAATTGTCAAGTTTGTGATTGTAAAATGAAATATAGCGTAACAATTAAATAAATCCTGGATTACAGTATCAAGGACGTATACATTGTATATTATGCTTGATGTACGTACACACCAAGGATTTATTGGTGATTTTATAAATCATTGATATACACCGATGATTGATCATCACAAACATTGTATTGTGTGTTGCTAACCGCGATATATTAATTACCGTTAAGCGTTTCAATATGTGGCGGAAAGAATTTATTTTTGATATTATAAAAGATCCTAATATTGAGAAAAGCAAAAAAAAAAAAAAAAAAACTAGAAACATGTCTGTTAGACATTAAGTGCTCGCTAACTACTTTCTAAAACCTTAATTACCAGTACAATATGCATCTATAAAGCATTGCCCGGAGATATTTTGCACTTACAAAAAATGTAACATATTTAATGATTAACCCGTACATATATACCAACAAGCCTATATGAAATATCCTCGGCAACAGGTGTACGTAGCACTATCGATCGCTCATGACCCTTGGGATTATTGCAAGGAGATGATTTACGTACCTAATGTATTGTAATAGATACTTCTATTTACTTCATCAGGGACGTAAATGTGAAATTACTTTGAACTTTGTTAATTGTTTTATTTGATACATAGAAGATTGTTTATAATTTTATTGATATTGATATATACGGTTTGACTGGTTGGACCAAGTTGTTCGTTTATGAATTAAAGACGGACCTGGTGATTTTATATTGTTTTCAGACGAGCCTTGACAAAGCCCTCACAGGCCTGTATCAAAAACTGCAGATCCATCAGGATTTATACATGAAATAATGACTTAACAAACGGTCGAACCGGTTGTTCCGAATAAACAAAAACGGCATTGTTTCGCTGTTCAAAATAGTCGTCCGCTACAGCACTGTTCAGTCTCTGTGCACGTGGTTACTAACCTGTGTCATGCTTGAATGCCTTTCTTGGTTCATCAGATCTAGAGCTCATGCATCCAGACTGATATTGTATAATGTGTTTTATTTTTGGTTTTTATACGCAAGGCTGGGTAATTGTATAAATAACTGCAGCAAATGCGGTCTATGATCACGGGTTAGTAAGCAATAGTGCAAAGTACACCAATGACCTAGGTTGATGTGAAATAAATTGAATCTGCTAAATAACGTTGTAAATGTCTTTGGCCGGTACTAAAAAGTTATCCGTTTCGTCACTTTTTATTAACTTTATAAACCTGATTTGCATTGTATTGTTCCGGAAGTTTTCAAAGTCGATCGGATGCTTAGAATATCGTGACAGATGCAATAGTTTGTATGATACGCCGCTTGAAGTTTACACAAAACGAATGTTGTTAATTTATTTACTAGAAATATATATGAGACGGTATAAGATATTGACTTCCGGTATCGCGTGCGCAGTTGGAATCTGCGCATAGCGGATGAACACAGACTCTACACCCGACAAGGAAAACAATAGTGCGAGAGTACGCTCGCAGTAAAAATTGTGCAAGAGTACGCTCACACTAAAAATACGAGTCATAGATATATAATTAGCCATGCCTTTGGTTTGATGGTTACGTAATACCTGGACCAGGATGTTATTTACCTGTACGCAAACTTATTCATCGAACTCACCTGTAATTACCTAGCCGGGGGCAATTTGCTATTTGGTTGACTATTCAGGTAATTGCTATTGTTTTACTGTCAAGCAAGTAAGCTAGGTTTTTTATTGACACCTCCATTTAAAATGTAGATGTGAAAGCAAAAGGAAATAAAATATCCCTATCATACATGTGTACCCCTAGGAATATGTATTATGTCGTACGCATGTAAAAACATTTAAACAAGTTTACTTATTCAGAAACAAAAAATGGTTCAAGAAATATTTCAACTAAAGCTTAAATCTTGAAAATTATTCCAGTTAAGTTCTGTAATTACGGATCTTGGCATGTATATGTAGCAATCTTTCGTAATTTCAAATGAATGTATTCACCGTGTAACACCGTGTATAATTTGAAGTAATACACGAAGAGTTATATTGCAGCATTATAAAAGTAAATATACTTATTTAAATATCACTGAGTATATTTTTAAATAAGTACAAAATATTATAGATTATTCACAATACCTGTATATGTGTAGTTTCATCCCAATTACAATGCTTCGATATATATAAGAAACTTTTCACCTCGGCTTTTGTATGAAGTACCACTTGATGTGGTTACCTTTTGCAATCATATGATAAATGGACATATATTATACCAAAAACATCTATAATAGTATATATATATATGTTTCTGATTATATTTGTTTGTTTGTTTGGTTGTTTGATTAATTAACGTTCTATTAACAGCTATGGTCCTGTAAGGACGGTCTCTCATGTGCATGTATGCTGTGTATAGCGTGTATGTTGTGCGAGGTGCGTGTTTTTGGAGACTGCGGTATATTCCTGTTGTGTCTTCTTGTATAGTGGAACTGTTGTCCTTTTTATAGTGCAATATCACTGAAGCAAGCCGCCGAAGACACCAGGCACCAAACCCCACCCGGTCACATTATACTGACAACGGGCGAACCAGTCGTCCCACTCCCTCTATGCTGAGCGCTAAGCAGGAGCAGAAACTACCACTTTTATGGACTTTGGTGTGTCTCGGCCAGGGGACAGAACCCAGAGCCTTCCTCTTGGGATTCTGATTGTACTATTTTAATTTCGGTATGATCTACAAAACGATCAACAATACAAAAAGATCGACAATGAAGCTATATATTTTCTGGATTTAGTATAAATTTAAAATAATGAATTTAAATCTGCACTTATACTGCAATTTAAAAACATATATCAGTAATATCATTGATGTATTTCTGCTTTAAATAATCCAGTTAAGGTTGTAGATGATAAAGTTTCAAAAGCAACATTATTGATATATTACTTTTCTATTCAGTTTGATACCGTTACCCCAATATAAACAGAACTGCCAACCGTCCACATTTCATCTTTTACTCAAAAACTGTCCCGTGTTTGCATCGTTATTGCAGAAGATTGAAATTACTATAGACTTTGCTTATTTTTTGTGATTTTATTTGTAACAAAATAATATTACATTTTACTGATTTCAAATACACAGAAATTTATATACTTGTGGTATCTAAAACTCTTAAATAAACAATGACTCATAGTCAGCTACGTCCTTTTCAGACTGATCAGAACATCATTTTGATATCGTCATTAAATTGGTCTAATTATTTAACTAAAAGTTGAATTTGCTTGTTTGAAATGCTCTTAAAGGACTGTTTTGAAACTGAAAATATCTATAGTATAAAGCTAGAATATACATTTATTCAAAAAACTCAAATTGAAGACCTAACGTATACATATAGTATATACTGTATACATGTATAATAGGCCCACCTTGTGAAGCCGCGGATTATTGTGAGCTCATTATCTCTCGACTGTAGTCGACACTACCCGTAAATTACGACCGAAACCAAACGATAGCGCTAAAAGCTAGGAGATTCGTTGTGTACGACTTGATTTTTCATTAATCTAAAGCAATATCCTGAATTATTATCAAAAAGAAAAAAATGACTGCACAAATCCTTTAAGCCTTCACAAGAAATAGTCATAGACAATTTGGCAGGCTTTTCACTGCATTTAGTTTACGATGTCACCATTGCCAGTTAAGTTAACAACTGAAAATATTGTATGGAATCAAGATTTCATTTTATAGGCAATTAATATTCGCCGAAAACGACAATTGTATTATGGATCCATGATCAACCGGCAGTTGGACATTTAAGAGGAAAGTATACCATTACAAACTTTCTCCATTTACTATTCTACATATTATAGAAAAATAAATTTGCTGCTTAGTGATTAACGAACTTTGACTCTAAAGATGAAACCAGAAGTGACTTCATAACGGCCAAATTTGAATTTTAATCGACGCCATATTAGCATGATTGTATAGTGGTTAAACTATATTTGACGAAATAGTCAAAAACTCCTTGGTTAAATATTAATTACGTCCAAAAAAATTTAGTGAGCCGATCTTAAATCTGAAGACAACAAAAATCACCAGGAGGACATACTACATCGAATGAATGCAAAACTCTGGAGAAAAATAAATAAAAAAAATAGCAACAATTGGTAAACGTTGACCTCAAGCAAGCTTTTTAATGAGACATGTGTTGTATAAGCATGTATAAAGAACATTAAATATGGAAATTCCCTAAAACAATATATCTTCAGATTTTAAATAAGTTTTCCACTTTTTGAGCTATAGCTATTTTCGTGTTTTTAACTTTTACGTCATGGTGGCCACATTGGATTTTGTTTTTATTCACTGGACATCGTTAGATTCATGGCATTTATATTCTGAAATAGTGTTTATCTTATGTCTTTCCATTTTACTTGTAGAGTGTAAACAAAAACACAATACTATGTTAAATATTTTGGCGGGAATTTAGCAAAGATCAATGTCTTTTTCAAAATGCCATAAAACCTGAATCGGAAGTGCAACAAAGACATCAAGTTCATCAGAATGACATTTTGTATTGATCTGTAAAAATATTTTGCAAAATTAAAAAAAAAATACAATTTGTGAACTTTGACCCCATAGCGAACTTTTTTATTTGACCTTTGACCTAATTACGATATTTTAGAAGAAAAAAAGTTAGTCTTAATTACGGTTTACATAAAACATCAAAAATATTTGCTGTATCTTAAATGGCTTTTGATTAACAGCTGTTTTAAACTTTTGAGGTATGACGTCATGGCGGCCATATTGGGTTTCCGACCATCATGAAAATGTTGCGGTCACCGCTTCAGCTCGCGCTATATAACAGGACTTTAAGTTCATTAGCATATCTCTTACCATTTTGTAGATTTTTTGCACACAATTTTAAATGCAGAATAATAATTACTTTACCTAATATATGCTAATAATAATAACAAAATACTGTTAGAGGTATCTTTATAATTCCAACTGTTCCGAAATCAGAATGTTCAGAGTGTTCCAGCAAAATTGATATATTGTAACTAACTTACTTTTGAAGAATATCAACTTTTTATGTCCCTGTTATTCCGATGCAAATATTCACTGTTGTCATCCTTGGAAGGTTTCTATCACTACGGTGTTTATACAAGCGTTCTGACGCCGTTCGAATTTGCGAATGTAAACTCATCAAAAGGAGCGGAACAATATCAAGAAAAAAATCAACACTATTATCGAGATAGTCGGGCATAGAACTCGATACCAGATAATAAAAAAATTCCTCTAACAGTTGCGATAGGAAAATGCTAACATGTGAGTAAATAAATAATTTATTTCTTTATTTTGATTCCCAATCCAAAATTTTAATGCTTTGATCCCGAGTATTCCAGTGACGTCACCTTTAGAAGGAGTGTCAATCCCGCCAAACAGTGACGTCCCAATCCCTGGAATGACGTCGCCTACATATGTCCCACGGTAGTAAAAAGGAGCACACACTCATTCCGTTAGTTGAATGCATATTTTCTTGATCACCAAAGAAGCGTCTCGCTTTGATAGAAATCATGTAAATAAACCGGCAGTTTGCTAACGTTGTGAATGACATCTACATATATAATGAATTGGTTGCAGGATAAACAGAATACACTGTCAGTATCTTACAATACAAGTTTTATTTTGGTTTCTACACAGAAAGACGAGATGACTCAGCAAAACCTCGTCATCCCATCTCATCGCACAAACGATACTAGCATCGAAATTGCTTACAGCAAAAAAATGTCTAACGTTAGAAATTTGGGTTTGTACATTCATTATTTACATAAACCAGTAATTAAAACAAATAATTTATTTCATCTAGACAAACAATAATTTGCAAATCCCAAACTCCGCATGCAGGGAGACGTCCTAGGCATATCGCTTCCCACTCTGCACTCCATCATGGTCTTATATTATCTAACTTTTATCGATTAGGCCTATTTGATCCAGATATATTTGTCTTCGGCAGCTATATTTCTTTGAATATGTGGAAGGAACATGTGTACAATGTACAAGATAAAAATAACCAATCTCAACTGTAACATACTAACTGTGTACATATTATCGACTAGTTCAGCCTGCTCAACTACATGTACAAAAAGCGTGAAATACATGTGTGTACCAGAGCCTCGCTCTGAGTTAGTGTAGAGCACATGGCGAATAAAGGATGCCGCTCACAGACAGCTCTTCGGTTGTTTCTTTAAAAACACGACATCAACTGCTATTCCGGTCCCGTAATATGTAATCTTGGTCAACTAAGCCCAAGCACAGGGGCACGCAAATTATTCATCATCTAAAAACGTTGCTATGTACGTCATGTCCACATTATCAAAAAATGAATAAAATATTATGTTAATATCGATAAGCTTGTGAAAATAATAATAATGACAAAACAAAAGATTTTTTCACCGAAAGCTGAAAAGCCCTATCACCTGGATATAGAAAATAACAGAAAAAACAAGGGATGAAAGGGGAGCACCCTGTGGAATAAACGCAGTCACACTATATAGAGTAATTCATTGTTTTAAAGGGACATGAACCTAAATAAAAGGCGTTTCGGGTACCTTACTACGGATAATATATCATTTATGGTGCAAACAAGTATAAGGGAGATTCCATCTTTCTGTATTTTGAACCGGCCCAGTTTGTTGACTGAAGGCGACACAAATTGTAGCATTGAACTTAGTGACCTCCCACAATGCACTGCACAAATGTAGTGATTGTAAACAACATATCAGATCGAAACGTGGGTGACATTCCGATAGAAAACGGATACGACAAGGGTCAGTAATGTTCGCGAATTGGTAGAAGGTATATAATATGAATTTAAGGCAAAGCCTCAGAAGAGCGCAGCTACAGTGCATTTAAGAAATGTTAATATAGCTATATATTAGGATTATAACCTCAGATCGAGATTAAAACTGTTTAAACTTGTAGTCCGATCATTGATTTTTTTTTAAATGCTATTCTTCAACACTATTGATGGATGTTTTGTGTCTAGAAATATATTGACACTCGTCACATACAGGTCAGAAAGAAATATTCAATTTGAATAGTTCAACCTTTCGATCTTGTTTCTCTCAAAGGCGGAAAACTTGGCAACATGCCATGTATCAAAAATGCGCGGGAATATGTGCCGTCATCTTTGGCACCAGAGACGTCCTGACGTCACGGCTGACGGTGCTGAGCGCTTGACACAGAGTATATCATTTTGACCAGTACATTTACTGTGCCGTTCTTGTCTTTGTGTAGTTATCTAAAACTACTTACAGTAATTACAAAGTGTATCCTGATGAAACGTTTTGTCTATAGAGAAAATTTCAAA
The DNA here is from genome assembly GCF_041381155.1 of Argopecten irradians. NCBI lineage: Eukaryota > Metazoa > Mollusca > Bivalvia > Pectinida > Pectinidae > Argopecten > Argopecten irradians. The sequence continues at coordinate 31,573,359 of NC_091144.1, forward strand.
TCTCGTCGTGCTGATAACGAGAATTAAAACATGGCAGCCTGCATGGAGGCGCGAGACTTTTCCCGCGGGACACGATTTCAAAGTCCAAGGGGTACTGGAATGTATTGGATTCTAATATGCTCATACACGTGTTATCGTTAGTAGAGCTTCGCTCTACGCGGCCTTCGGCCGCGCAGAGAGCTGCGCTCTTATAAAAGGGTCGCTGCAATGACGGGAACAACTTCTCACTTTATACTTGCGTGATGTACATTTGCTATTAAATTAAGAGCATCCCTTTAAACTGTGTTCGATTATAATTGCTATAATAAACGCTAGATACCTAAACACTACTTGTAATATGTAGACCTACATTGTATGCTGATTTTATCTTATATCAGTATTGTCCATTTAGAATTGTTTTAGTTGAAGCAGTCGATTGTGTTGATACACGCCGTTTTTGTCCTTCCCTTGCAATAGATCTGGTTACACTAGGAATTTCTATATCTTCTGTGGTAAAAACTTGTTCCTTTGTTTTCTTGAAATAAACGATTGTTAGTCCTAAAACAGCTGCCATAGTGATACAAGCACCTGAAAAAGAGAGAATATATTAATAAACACTCATCATTTACTTCAGAAAAATCTAAATAGAAAATCAGAAACCAAAGTAGTGTGCAAGACATTATTTAAAGATACTAAAAGTTTTTTCTTCAGAAACAAGACCTATTTTATATGAGACAAATAATCCTTACCTGCAAGTAGGAAAGAATTTTCATAGGATCCAGTATGATCAATCACTGCACCTTAAGAAAGGAAGACGAAATAGTAAAAGATATTTATCAACAGCGTTTCAAAAATTAAGTCCCGACTTTAATCATTTATAACTTTTTTTGTAAACTCGCATTTCAGAGAAAATGGCTCACTAAACATTTTACTTTTTTGCGGTCACTCAAAAACAGTTCATGGCACGCATAACTGATATTTTAGTGTAAAAGCCATAACCGGTGGCGACACATTAGGATTACTTCAATGACAAAACCAAGATGGTTGATAAGAAATTAACATGAACGTTTCTTACCATTGGCATAAGTTATTCTATTTCATATGTCATATTCTATAAGTTTATAAAAGCGGTACGTATTGCTTCTCTTTTGCGTTCGGCGTATGAAGAGAGTTTTGTTAGTTTGATTCAATTTACGTACTATTTCCGAAAACATCAAGCAGCAAATCCAAACAGTATAAGCAGGAGTAGAAAATATCAATTGTATATACTTTGGTGTGTCTCGATCAGGGGACAGAACACACAGAGCCTATCCCACAGGAGCGAACGCTCAACAGAAGGCCAAAAGTGCGGCGAAATCAAGGGATACGTTAGGAAGAATAATGTCTGTTAGAAGAATAAAAACGATAAGATTCTAAATTTAGTCGCCTTTTACGGTCATGCTCCTACCTGCAGAGCAGATAAAGGGAGTGGGATGGCTGGTTCACCCGTTGTCGGTATAACAAGGGTGCCAATTTACATCATCATTCCATTAGTAGTACAAATGTATAATACAAATGACAGCCATTTTGATTCGCCAAATTATCGCCATTTTGATTCGCCAAATTATCTTGCTGTATTTAAAAAGACATTGTCAGTAAAAGATATACAATTTACCTGAAGATAACTTTAGTCAGTGTCACCTATTCATCAGTAATACGGGCTTACGTGTAACAGGTAAGGACGCAACCCAAAAATTTAGAGGAGTCTGGGATATTGAAGACTTTATCGAGGTTGTTTGTTTAAATTCGGCATAAAATTTGGCCAATTATAAAACTTAAACAATTTCTTGTATTCTCAAACAATGAAGCTCCTTTAGAATGCGGTTGGGATCGTCGAGTGCCGTTGACAGTATTAATCAGAGAGATAGCGAAACAGGTAAGATTTATCACACTTCAAGGCGAAACAACATTTACATACCACAGTCTGCCAAACTCAAATTCAAGGAACAAATGCAAACATTGCATTCATGGGGAGTTTTGCCATCATGCAGTTATTCAAACGTACCCTACAGAGCGCCATAATGTACTCTGAAGAAACTTCTATTTTACCAATACAAAAAGAACATAATGTGTTACCTGCGATTGGCGGTCCGATGAGTGAACCAACTCCACAGAAGAACAGGTATATCCCAACACCATTGGCCAGTTCAGACACACCGACAAGGTCTATAATGATTGTGTTCATTACGGAATAACAGCACCCGGAGTACATTCCAAACAAAACTGCATACACGAGTTGTCCTGTATATGTCGTAGCGTATAATGGGACAAGAAGAGTTGATAAACCGAGCAGGCCAAAAGTTCCAAAATATATCACAATTTCATCTATATCTTCATCCTGAGCTGCCATTCCGGTTAAAATTCGCGATACACAGTCACATACCCCACTAACTGAGATAAGGAAAGCTGCACTTAAAGAGGACGCTCCCATCTCTATGGCATATCTGGGTAAATGTACATAGACAAGATAAACCCCGGCACAAGCCAAAAACATACTCACACATAAACATAGATATGGAATATTCTTCAGGAGGCCGAATGAAGGTAATGCACTTTTTAAAATGTCACATTTTTGTTCTTGATTTGACTTGGTGTACTTCATCTGCTGGTGCTCAGATTCTAATTCCGAAGGGAAAAACAAACAACCAAAGACAACTCCTTGTAACGCGATTGCAGCTACTATAAAAAAGAATCCGTTGTTGCCGTATTCTTCCCGGGCGGCCTCTATAGCCGGAGCAAGGACGAATGTACCAACTCCACAACCGGATACTGCAATACCAGTCGCTATATTTCTTTTCCGATGAAAGTTGAATCCCAGGACCACCACAGAAGCTGAATAAACCAGCCCTGTCCCAACACCTGGAAGACGTGAAAAAATGTGACTGTTCGTTAGCTATCAACATCTCGAGGAAAGTGCATGATTTTTTTCTAATTGATTAAGAAACGGGTAATTAAAATTGCATGCCATTACGCCCTACTGGTTGGTTGATTATAACATCCTATTAACATCTGTGTGTGTATACGTCTACACACTGTTATGGTCAGTCAGGGAATCTAAAACCAACCAGTCTTGGTGAAAAGCAACTGGTTCTTACACTATAATCGTTTACTGACTTACAGCATAATTTCATACTGGACACAAAGCATTTAATTTAAGTATCACATACGAAACATCATGATATGACGTTACTAATAACGTCAATATTATAAATAATGCTGTATGAGAAAGCGAAATAACAATACTTTCTTCAGAAGCTTGTTAGTGGTTGTGAAACCCGTCTTCAGACAAGCGTTTGATTTATTAGAAGTAGACTTTTGATTTTATTATCTCACCTGCGAACACTCCATAAAAGACAATGACCAGATTTAGGGAGGGAAGGTAAGCACATGTGATGAATGAGGCTACCATCATTACTGCTCCGACAATCGTGGTCACACGACAACTGAACCTGTTGATCAGGACACTGGCTAGTACCCCTGTGTATATAGAAACAATTTTGACACTGTGAGTTATAATTTTGATAATTTGTAAACACATTTCTCACAATACTGCACGCAAACAATAACAGCTTGTGTAGGTAGAATTCGTTGAGTCTGAATGCCTACAAAGAAAGCATGTATGCGGTATGTTGCGTGTATGGAGACATGGTGCGTGTTTGGGAGACTCAAGTATATTCGTGTCGTGTCTTCTTGTATAGTGGAAGTATTGCCCTTTGTATAGTGCTATATCACTGAAGCATGCCGCCGAAGACACCAATCAACACACCCCAGCAGTTCACATTATACTGGCGAGTCAGTCGTCCAATGCCCCTTGTGATGAGCGTTAAGTAGTCTGTTTTTCAAGTTGTTCTTATTACGTATCTATAAAAGTCATTTTGACCATCTGGGGATTTCTGCTTCTTATCAAACCTCAAAATTTAATGTAGCTTTAATGCAAACACACTACCTGTTATTGACAGCATGCCTAGGTACAAACTTGAAGCCCACGACGTCTTCTCTACATCCTCATCAAACCGCTCCAACAGGGCGTTGTGGATGACACCGACAGCACACTGGAAACATCCTGTTATCATACTGGAACCAAACGACGCGGCCATCACAGCCCAGGACCATCCTTTATCTGCCACGCTTAGACGACTCAGACGACGGTCTGGCATTCTCCTGACTGTAAAAATGTGCTGTTTAAACTCAAATAACACTGAAATTAAAATTAACGATTTCAATTGTATGACAAGAAAACACTTGGTCAGGATGACCTATAGTCATCGTGATTCGTCCGTCATGGTCCGCCGTCCGCCATGCACGGTCCGTCGTGCGTAAACTTTTTCCTTTAAAACGCTACTCCTCCTTTATCCTTGGGTTGATTTCATCCATATGTGGTGTGAAACATCATTGGGGAAGGACAATCATATTTTATATAAATGAGCTTGGTCTGACCCCTAGGGGCTGAGGGATGGGGCCCCAAATGGGCAAATTTTCTTATTTTAAGCTTTAAAATCCTACTCCTCCTTCATCTTTAGATGGATTTCATCCATATTCGGTATGAAACATCATTGGGGAAAGACAATCATTTTTGTATTTAAATGAGTCTGGTCCGACCCCTAGGGGCAGAGGGATGGGGTCACAAAAGTAGAAAAGTTTCTAATTTTAGTTTAAAATTCCTACTCCTCCTTAACCCTTGAGTGGATTTCATACATATTTGGTGTATTTCATCCATATTTGGTGTAAAATATTATTGACAAAGGGCAATCATATTTTACATAAATGAGCTTGCTCCAACCCCTAGGGACTGAGGAGTTGGGTCCCAAAAGGGGAAATTTACTTAATGTTAGTCTTAAAATCCTACTGCTCCTCAACTCCTGAGTGGATTTCATCCATATTTAGTGTGAAACATCATTAGGGAAGGACAATCAGGTCCAGGTAACAACAGCAGCAAATACATGTGTGGCACATGTTATCCCTGCAGGTAGGGCGTTAGAATTGTACCTGCTGCCCCTATTGCATGATCGTAAAAGGCGACTTAATTTAGGATCTTATCTTTTCTATTCTTCCTAACTGACTTTATCTTTCCTAATGCCTCCCTTGGCACCGCCTCACTTTTGACCTTGATTGTTCGTCGCTGTGAGGAAGGCTCTGCTCCTGCTTAGCGCTCAGCATACAGGGAGTGGGACGACTGGTTCGCCCGTTGTCAGTATAATGTGACCGGATGGGGGGTGTTGCTCGGTGTCTTCGGCGGCATGCTTCAGTAATATAGCACTATAAAAAGGGCACTATACAAGAAGACACAACATGAATATACCGCAGCCTCCCAAAACACGCACCTCGCACAAAATACATGCAACACGCCGCATACATGGGAGGCCGTCCTAACATGACCATAGCTGTTAATAGGACGTTAAATAATCAAACAAACAAACAAAAAAGAGATAACACCGTAAACTGGGACCATAGGGGTATAATGTGTGGAACCTGTAACCAGTGGTACCACATCAACTGCCAAAATGTCCATACTGAAACATATGAGGAACTAAATGTTAGTGACATCAGCTGGCACTGTATTATATGTAATAATCCAAACTATAGCCACTTTCTGTTCGATCTTCATGGCATTAGTACTTCCAACCATTTTCATACACTGTCTAGTCTTGGTGACATGGGCCCATCTGTTGTCAACCTAAGCACTGGTGTTCTCGACCATAAACCACTTCATTCCTCTACACCAGTTCGAACTGAAAGAGAAACCCACAAAAAGCAAAAAAGAAAACCTCTACGGGTGCTAAACATCAACTATCAGTCAATACCTAACAAACAACACATGCTTTGCAACATCTTAGACAGCTCCATACCAGATATTGTAATTGGTACCGTGACTTGGTTGAAACCAATCATAAAAATGGTGAATATTTTCCAGCAGATTTCAAAATTTTTCGAAAAGATCGTACTCAGTGTGACTCCAACAAAGATGGCGGAGGTGTACTCATTGCTATAAAGGAAGATCACGCCAAGTGACTCATGTGAAATGGTATGGGCAAAGGTATCAATAGTAGGGAGTAAAACTTTATACATCAGCTCCTTCTATCACCCGAAAACCTCTGATGAAGAGAGCATGAAATCATTTACAAAATCAATACATGAGGTCTCTAAATTAAAAAACGCTACAATTGTCATAGGAGGAGACTTCAACCTTCCAGGTTGGGACTTGAAGAACAAAGTCCTTAAACCTAAGACAAGTTACACCAAAATTCATTATGACTTTGCAAACTTATTAGACGACACCGGCCTAACCCAAATTATCAAAGAGCCCACCCGAAATGAAAATGTCTTGGACTTGATTGTAACAAATAGCCCAAATCAAGTTACTCGCACAGAGATAATCCCAGGCATATCTGACCACAACATCGTATTTATAGAACTCAATATCACACCGTCAAAACTTGTGCAACAACCTAGAAAAGTACCCCTATATAATAAAGCTGAGTGGAACACCATTAAACACCAGCTAGGTAATATCTATAAACACATGCTAGACATGATCGATTGGGATGTAAACTCATTGTGGGAGTACTTTAAAACTGAACTCACCAAACTTATTAACGATCACATTCCTCAAAAAACAATAAAGCAAAAAACAAACCTACCATGGGTCACACCAGAAATTAAAAAAACTAATCAAGAAACGCGATAGACTTTACTTAAAGTCGAAAAAAAACTGGGGACTTAAAATTAAAATCAAAATTCAAAGATATAAAACATCTAGTACAGAAAAAACTACGAAATTCTTATTGGGAACACATTGAAGAAATAATAAACCCTAAAGCTCCTTGCCCAAATAATACATCATCTAGTACAAAAAGATTCTGGTCATACATCAAGGCTAAAAGGACTGGCCACTGTAGAATATCCCCATTAAAGCAAGATGGTAAACTTATACACAACCCTGCTGGCAAAGCACAAGTACTTAACACACAGTTCCAATCCGTATTTACAACACCTGAAACATTCACAGCCCAACAGTTTAATACTAGATGTGCTATGCCTCTTGACCACCCTTTTCCACCTATGCCTGATATAGTCATACATGAAAATGGCATTTTAAAACTACTAATAGGACTAGACCCCCAGAAAGCTGCAGGGCCCGATGACCTAAGACCTAGGGTATTGAAAGAACTGGCAGATGAAGTAGCCCCAATACTATCCTTGATTTTCAACAAATCCATTAAAACAGGCCTAGTCCCCAATGATTGGAAACTGGCTAACATATCATCAATCTACAAAAAAGGACAGAAATCCAACCCTGAAAATTATCGGCCCATATCACTTACCTGCATCTGTAGTAAAATAATGGAACACATTGTAGTCTCTAACATCATGACACATGCTGACACAAATAATATCCTTTACCCGCTTCAACATGGCTTTCGCAAATCTCGTTCATGCGAAAGTCAGTTGATAGAATTTATCAATGATGTATCAAGAAACCTTGATGAGGGAAGTCAGACTGATATCCTCATTATGGACTTCGCCAAGGCTTTTGACAAGGTCAGTCACTCCTCATCCATAAATTAAAACACTATGGGATAAGAGGAAACGTTGTCACCTGGTAGAGAATTTCCTTCTTGGTAGAAAGCAGCTGGTTATGGTTGAGGGGGAGGTGTCTGATTATGTCAAAGTCCACTCCGGTGTGCCCCAGGGATCGGTCCTCGGACCTAGTTTATTTCTTTACTACATAAACGACATCCCTGTCGGCCCAAACTCCACCATCCGTCTGTTTGCAGACGATACTATTGTCTACGTAGTTGTCAAGTCTGACAGTGATGCTGAAACTTTACAGCAAGACTTGGACAAACTCTCGCTTTGGGAAAAAACATGGAAGATGTCCTTTCACCCAAGCAAGTGCAACGTTTTGTCTGTACACAGAGGGAAAACTCCAATCAAACATAATTACATTCTCCATGGACACACATTAGAACACGTAGATCAAGCCACGTACCTGGGCATAACAATACAATCAAACCTTAAATGGGACTCACACATAAAAAACATTACTACAAAAGCCAATTCCCACACTGGGCTTCTTACGAAGAAACATCAAAATAGGTTCAGCATCAGTTAAGTCCCTGGCATACAAATCACTAGTCCGTCCATCCCTAGAATATGCCTGTACAGTATGGGACCCTTACACCCAGGAAAACACAAAAAAATTGAAATAGTACAACGTAGGGCTGCACGTTATGTATTAAACAAGAACATCTACACACATAGAACATCTAGTGTAACTGATATGCTGAAAGATCTTAAATGGCGTCCTCTTGCTGAAAGACGCAGAGAGTCCAGGCTCATCATGATGTACAAAATAGCTAATAATCAAATCGCCATCTGTAAACAAAATAGACTAATTCCAGCAAACAGGCAATCCAGGCAAGCTCACCAACAATCATTCCAACTTGCACACTGTCAAACCCAGGTCAGAAAACAACCATTCTTCCCTAGGACAATATCTGAATGGAATAAGATCCAAGCACATATGATATCGTCCTGCTCCACTCCTGAACAATTCAAGTCATTATCTACTGACTTTACCGGAATCAATTCAAATCCCATATCTATCTCTCTCATGACATTATCTTCAATTTGTTGAAGTTGGTCATTACCAATTAGAAGTAGAATCATACTTTATATAAAGATTGTAGTATTCCAAGATGGCCGCTGACCTACTTCCTGTCTTCAGTCTCTGATCTCAATGAAAATTGGTCTACATGGGTTTTAAGGGATGGCGAACAACATGCAAACATTTTCATAAAGATTTTGGTATTCCAAGATGGCCGCTGGCCCACTTCCTGTTTTCAGGTTTCGGTCCCCGATCTCAAATGAAAATTAGTCTAGAAAGTTTTAAGGGATGGCGAACAACATGCAAATATTTTCATAAAGATTTTAGTATTCCAAGATGGCTGCGAGCCCACGTCCTGTTTTCAGGTTTCGGTCTCTGATTTCAATGAAATTAAGTATAAAGGGGTGCTTATCAGTATGATAAAAAATTTGAAAGATTTTTGCTGGGCAAACCTCCTGTTTTCAAATTTTCGTCTGCAATTCATTGAATGTAAAAGTACCTCAAAATTTCTTTCAAAATGTTCATACACTGTGCAACTGCATTCTTAATTTGTTGCAGGTGGAGATGGGGAGGGAGAGGGTCATTTGGGGGATTATGAATTAGTGTCCATTAGAATGAGCACATGTACTTGTTTTAGCTTTAAAATCCTACTCCTCCTTAACCCTTGAGTGGATTTCATCCATATTTTGTCAAAAAGATCGTAGAGGAAGGACTGTCATATTTTATATAAACAAGTTAGGTCCGACCCCTGGGGACAGAGGGGCGGGCACAGAATGGGGAATTCTGATTAAATTTTGCTTTAAAAGCCTACTCCTTCTCAACCCTTGAGTGGATTAATGCATCCATATTTTGTGTGAAACATCACTGGGGAAGAACAATCATATTTAATATAAACAAGTTAGGTCAGACCCTAGGGGACAGAGGGGCGGGCTAAGAAGGAGGAACATATTTTATAAAGAACGAGGTAAGACCCATGGGGATAGAACGTCAGGGGTCCAAAATAGGAGCTTTGCTGAAATTTGGCTTTAAAATCTGACTCCTCCTTCATCCTTGAATGGGTTAAAACCATATATTGATGAAGGGCTACCAAGTTTGTTCAACAAATTACCTTTACCTATTTCAGAAACTTACATATTCAAAAAAGGAGTTCCTTGTATTGGTTATATGAATTGTTAACCACACCATTATACTGTGACTGTTGTTTTGTGCCATGAGTCAGATGACCATTAAGGCCCTTGGCCTCTTGTTCTTCTTTCCTGCCCAATTCTCCATTGTCTACACTTAATTTTTGGCCTTTATAGTAATCGATCATTGCTATGGCGGTATCGCTTAAGAGGTTGAGAAACGATGTAGGCTCTGCTGCAGTTTGGGAGTAAGACCTTGTATATAGATGCATGCATTTGCTCTTTTACCTAAATTGTGATCACCGTGGTTACCGTATAACTCCTCGTAACATATGGATATATACATTTTGACGCATCGTCTGCTTCGCTTAAACCACGGTTATCATGGAAACGGTGTGTTTGGTTGGCATGGTTTCAAATAAGGAGTATTGGAGTTTTGTTTAGCCATGAGCTTACATTTCTGCTTATTTTTTTTTGTATCGTAAACAAGAGCAGACGGTTTAGTAATTTTCTTCTTTTACAAAAGATACTTACTTTACACCATTACCACCACTGAAAAGTTTGCGCTTTTTATTTTAAAAATATTTAAAAATAATCAATTGCGTCCCGTAAAAATTCAGGGGACTATGCCCTATATGGAATAAGGTGCTGCTTGGGTATGCACCAAAAGCAAATGAATTATTTTATATGTGCTTTGGTATTAAGTAGACGCATAAATACACAATTAAATATCAATTGTTGTTCAAATTATGAGTATTGTTATGCTCTGTCGGAGGTGGAGCATCTTTAAAGAACAAATCTTAGCAGACGGATAGACGAGCTAAGCAGAAATGTGAAGCGATGCCAAATGATACTTACACTAGATGAAATTACTTTGCACCTTTTAAAGGCATACTACGTTTTCCGAGACGGCATTTAATTTTTTTAATGGGAATGTGAAACGAGGTTGATAATTTAATACTACACTTATCCTCACCTTCTGAGTAATTAAAGTAAAATAAATTAACTGTTTATATTCATAACGCAGGTTGTCGTCGTCCTAATTACCGCGCTCTAGTTGACTCATTGTACAAGATGGCCAAAAATTCACTGTTAACACAGATGACACTGGCATTTTCTGTATTTGTTTGGTAAGTAACATCATCTTAGGCCATCGATATTAATTTTCCTAACAGATAATAGGGCGTTAATCTAATCAACAGTCTGTAGGCTGTTGAATTTCATATCATTTTCTGATTATAAAAACCAAGAAATGCACAGCAAAATTGCATTTTATAATATCCAGCTTTCACCAAAAGTGTGAATTCATTCCGTCTGTCTGTCTGTCTGTCTGTCTGTAACGCTTGGTTACCGTAAAATAACTGCCAAAAATCTTAAGCGATTTTCTTGTAACCTGTAACTCAGATGAGTTCGCTCGGCACCTTTATCGGACACTATTTGGCGGAGTTATGGCCCTTTGATTAACAAAAACACCATTTTCGTCTGTTTCAGTTCAATAACTCGCAAATATTATTAAATTTTCTCGAAACTGTGTAACATGGTTAAATGTCTCGGAGCCTTGGCCAAGATTGATAGGCACCTTCATTGAACCCTATTTGGCTGAGTTATGGCCCTTTGATTAACGAAAAACGCTTTTTTCGTCTGTTTTTATTCGATAACCCTCGCAAACATCACCGGATTTTCTCGAAACTTGGTACCATGGCTAAATGTCTCGTAGCTTTAGCCAGAGTCGATCGGCACTTTCATTGATCCCAATTTGGCTGATTTATTGCCCTTTGTTTACGAAAAACGCTAATTTCGTCTGTTTTTTTCAATAACTCTTGCAAATATTACCGGATTTTCTCGAAACTTGGAACATGATTTAATGTCTCCGAGCCTTGGCCAAGTTCGACAGGCACCTTCAGTGGACCCTATTTAGCGAAGTTATGGGGCCATTGATGAACGAAAGCGGGGATATAAGTTCCATGAATTTGCTTGTTATTTTATGTTTTGTATGTGGTTGGCTGGGACGTCCCATTAACAGTTAAAACTCTCCTTTATGTAATGCGATCCGTGTATGAATACCTGTATGACTTTGGAGGTAGGTAAGTTCCAGTTTGTGCCTTGTTATGCATATAACATATTGTGACCATTCGGAAAACAAAATGGCCGACAGGTAGCCATATTGCAATTTGACAATTTAACTTTATTATCGCTATTTCTGACCTTGACTGTTAATAGAAGAACATTTTTTGAATCATACGAACAAACAATCTCAGAATATACTGCAGCTATCTTTCATATTTCAAGGTTCCCTTTGGTGCCTACAATTTGTTATGAATATTGGATTTTAATTCCGATTAGAGTACGAGATGGCCATCGTGGATTTTGACAGCTAATGATATGCTCTCGTGAAAAAAATTCTGATGACTTTTTTTCCTGATATAGATTTTTGGAAATGGGAATGCATACCAAAGTTCCAAATGTAATGAAAATAATTGTTTTCTTTTTATTAGTATAACGTCCTATTAACAGCCAGGGTCATGTAAGGACGTCCCAGGTTAGTTGGTAGAGAGTACCCGGTACCTGGCGAATTCCCCACATGGGATTCGAACCCGAATCCCAGAGGTGAAGGACTTCTGGTAATATGTCGGGACATCTTAACCACTTATTAACGTATTTGACGTAAATTGTGATTTTACAATTTCACTGTTTTGACCATACACACGACAAACTAAAGCAATTTTTTGCAAACTGGTCATATTTATTTTTCATAAAAAATTTCGTAATATTATGCAAATTAGTGGTTTGATAAGTATGAATATTCGCAAAATTAACAAAACCAGTGTTTTCTTTAAGACAATAATAATATCACACAGTCAGCCCATCGTTTTTGCTAATTCTGGTGACTAACCTTGTCCTTGAATTTGGCAGGGTTTTTTTATAGAAAAAGCAGTTAAAAGTTTGCAGTTCAAAAGAAGAAAAAAAAGGTGACTGTTTCTAAAACTATCGTAAAAATTGATTTTTCCCAGATACAAAATTAGTTAATTTTGAGCAAATTTTGCAAACAATTCAAATCATTTTATTTTCACTTAAATATAAACATTTATAAACCAATACGTCATGGTTCACCATTTTCATCTTAGTAAACCTATATGTATGATATAGCTAAAAATGTTGAAGCATCGGCGAGTTAAGCGAAAACGTTGATGTAAAAAGTGTGAAGTTTCACTTCTCTACAAAGTGTTAGTAATGCACCTTTTTAAAATTGCCGTCAAATAGGTTATTTCTTAAAATTTGGGTATAACAGATTCTACAAACAATAGAGGTACAATTTAGCGACATATTTCCATATGACAACTTGCTACAAATTGAAAAGATTAGTTTTCGAAAACCACAAATCTCTTTGATTAATGTTGAAACGAAACTGAAACCTCACTAGAGCAGCTCCTTAAGGGAGAGAAGGAAGCCCCACCCCCCTTTTCTTTATCCAACAAAGATTATTCAATCATGGGCGCCAACATCCTTCTGAGTGCTCACAAAAGTTAGGCGATGTTAAGGGAGAATGAAATTCGAAAAGAGCTTTAATTTAAACGGCCATCCGGGATTTCAAAATGGCGGTTATTTGAAACTAAAATAAGAATCAAAATATTCATGAAACAAGCACTACAAAAGTATAATTACTCTCATTATTTTTGTAGGTTTATTTGCTTAAAGTCCGCTTGGTAAATTATATGTATTATATACAGATATAGCTCGCAAAGTTGGCGGCCATCTTGAAATACAAAATGGCGGTCCTTCTACATGAAGTTTAACACTACCAAAATGTTCCTAAGTATCAATAATATGGGTCTAGCTGGTATAGAAAATTAGATATGACTCACAGAAGTGGTTTGTGGCAGCCATTTTTAAAACCAATATATCGGCCTCTAGAGGCCGTGATTTTTTTGGGTCCATTTTTTCCCCTGAAACCTTATGTCTTAAAGAAGCGATATGCAAAGTTTCATGCTTTCTTCAAACTTTGAATGATTGTTATGCTTAGCTGCTCCAATAGAAGAAAACATACAATTGGAGCCGCAGGACAAAGAAAAAAAAGTATTTATATATACGATCCGCGGGCTCCCGTGGAACAGATAGAGAGTTCGGCTGGAGAAGCCTAGACCAAGCCAATAAATTCCTACAACAGTTATTGTAAAATGTACACTGTATATCATCTGTCTGTAAATCGTATTTTCGACCTTTTGGTTAGCGCTCAGCGCAACGGGAGTGGGACGACTGGTTTGCCCGTTGTCAGTATAATGTGACCGGGTGGATTGTGTTGCTTGGTGTCTTCGGCAACATGCTTCAGTGATATAGCACTATAAAAAGGGCAACAGTTCCACTATACAAGAAGACACAACATGAATATACTGCAGTCTCCCAAAACATGCACCTCGCACAACATACACGCAACACACAGCATACATGGGAGGCCGTCCTTACATGACCATAGCTGTTAATAGGACGTTAATTAATCAAACAAACAAACAAATCGACCTTTTGGCTGCATATTGGAACGAAAACATTTACATTATCCCAATGAAAACAAAAAAGTACCGCATATCGATAATGATTATTAAATAATCTTAGATATGCATGAAATTGTATCTTTTGCTTGCGTCCATATTTTACTTATTACGTATTACATTTATAAAACTAACTGTCATACCGAACATGTTTCTAAGTATATAATTACCTGCCTTATCTTTGAAAATACGGACAAACAAGTGACCTGGATCCTTAATCGTCGAACACTATATTAGATGTTTGAAGACGTAAATTGTATCTTCTCAACGAATTCATCAGCGAAACGTTCCAAAACTAAAACCTTTAATTTCACCAATCAACGTGAACACACCGTTATATTTGCTATTTTTAAACTTTGCGTTAATTTATGCGTATTCTAAATAGGATTACAAACATATAATATACTGATTTTAAAGTGATGCTCCAAAAAATAGTCATTCTCGTCATGCATGAGTTTCCATATTAATCTATTCGGCAAAAACATGATAAACAAGTTGTCTGTGAAATTATTGCACAGTCGTAGAAGGATAATTAGGACCTATAGTCATCATGCTTCGTCCGTCGTCGTGCGCCGTGCGCCGTCCGTAAACTTTTCACATTTCAATCTTCTTCTCAAGTTTGACCAGTGGGATTGAGCTGAAACTTACATGAAATGATCCTGACATGGTCCCGACAAAGTGTTGTTATTTTTCGGGTCGATCCGAAATCCAAGATGGCCGCCACAGCCGCCATCTTGAAAACACATTTTGAACTTCTTCTCAAGTTCTACTAGTGCGATTTGGCTGAGACTTGCATGAAATGATCCTGACATGGTCCCGACAAAGTGTTGTTATTTTTTGGGTCGATCCGAAATCCAAGATGACCGCCACAGCCGCCATCTTGAAAACACATTTTGAACTTCTTCTCAAGTTCTACAAGTGCGATTTGGCTGAAACTTGCATAAAAATGATCCTGACATGGTCCCGACAAAGTGTTGTTATTTTTCGGGGCGATCCGAAATCCAAGATGGCCGCCACAGCCGCCATCTTGAAAACACATTTTGAACTTCTTCTCAAGTTCTACCGGTGCGATTTGGCTGAAACTTGCATGAAATGATCCTGACATAGTCCCGACAAAGTGTTGTTATTTTTCGGGTCGATCCGAAATCCAAGATGGCCGCCACAGCCGCCATCTTGAAAACACATTTTGAACTTCTTCTCAAGTTCTACTAGTGCGATTTGGCTGAAACTTGCATGAAATGATCCTGACATGGTTCCGACAAAGTGTTGTTATTTTTCGGGTCGATCCGAAATCCAAGATGGCCGCCACAGCCGCCATCTTGAAAACACATTTTGAACTTCTTCTCAAGTTCTACTAGTGCGATTTGGCTGAAACTTGCATGAAATGATCCTGACATGGTTCCGACAAAGTGTTGTTATTTTTCGGGTCGATCCGAAATCCAAGATGGCCGCCACAGCCGCCATCTTGAAAACACATTTTGAACTTCTTCTCAAGTTCTGCTAGTGCGATTTGGCTGAAACTTGCATGAAATGATCCTGATATGTTTCCGACAAAGTGTTGTTATTTTTCGGGTTGATCCGAAATCAAAGATGGCCGCCACAGCCGCCATCTTGAAAACACATTTTGAACTTCTTCTCAAGTTCTACCGGTGCGATTTGGCTGAGACTTGCATGAAATGATCCTGACATGGTCCCGACAAAGTGTTCTTATTTTTCGGGTCGATCCAAAATCCAAGATGGCCGCCACAGCCACCATCTTGTTTCCATAGTTCTCTTGAATAAAAAGTCAAATTTAAATTAAATACAAGGCCGCTTTCCTTTTTTATTATTTGCTTTATCCTTCAATTCAATATTCGTGGAATCTCTAGAGCACGACAATATCATCAAAGTAAAAAACAATTTGCGAGCAAAACATGAATGCATTTTGTTGTATGTTCACTTTTCATCGAAACAAGTGTTTTGTACACAGAAGGATTTTTCTTCGAGACCTTTCATCATCATCAAATACATGTCTTTGATCTTAGAGAAAATGTGTACTTTACAGCTCTTTCGTTATTTTTAGTGATTCAGCAAATTTTGCGAAATAATAACATTGCGAATAATAGCACCTGTATAGTACTAACAATTCTAAATACTGTCTTATTTGATCACTGTGATCTAAAAAAAAGTAGGTTAAGGTCATTCATTTTAACGAAAATGGATGTAATAGGAAGAAAGCGAATATGATTACCTTGACTATTATAAGACGATGAATATTCAAAAATTAAAAAAACGTATTGTTGAAGATTGATTAACATGTATAATCATTAACATGTATGTAGAGATTTTAATTTAACCGAATTTCAGGGGTTTTGTATTTATTAAAACCCTCGTTCAATCAAGGCAAATATTTGCTTTTGTTTTAGTTTTTTCTTTTTAGGTCACCTGAGACTAAGTCTCAAGTGACCTATTCTAATCGCCTTTTGTCCGTCGTCGTGCGTCGTCCGTCGTATGTCCGTAAACAATTTACAATTTCGACTTCTTCTCCAAAACTGCTGAAGCAATTCCGATGAAATTTTGCAAAAACCTTAAAAGGCAAATCAAAATTGTGAATTATATGGTCCCCATCCCCAGGGGGCTGTGGGAGGGGCCAAAAGGGTAAAATTGATTAAAATTTCAAAAATCTTCTTCTCCACTCACAGATTTGGTGGAATCAAATACTCTTCATAGATAGAAAGGTCTTAAGGCCTGTTATAATAATTGTGAATTATATGACCCTGGGGTCTCTCGTTTGCCCCTGGGGAGGTTTAAGTTTACTATTTTTTTAATAGGAAAAAACACATTTTTGAGCATTATTTGGTCATTTGAAATAGGAATAGAGTCAAATGTTGCCAGAATTATCAGTATGAGATAGCCATTACATTATATTAACAAATATTCTATGAATGACCCCCAGGGGCCTTAGAGGCGAGTTCAAAAGGGGTCAAATAGGCTTTCTGAAATTCTTGAAATGGTAGAATCAAATCCTTTTCATAGATAGAAAACTCCACCGCTGACAAACGGTATTATTTCTCTATCAAATACAGGAGCAGGCGATTTAGTATTTTTCTTCGGTTACACATGTTACTTACTTTCCACCATTATGACCATTGAAAAGTTTGGGCTTCTCATTTCACTTCAAGATATCTATCAAAAATATTTTTTTTGCGTTCCGAAAAAATTCCGTGGCACTATATCCTATATGGAATAAAATACTGATTGTGCATGCACCAAACGCAAAATAAATAATTTCGTATTTCGTATTATTTTTTGTGTTAATTAGACATACATATACACGATTAAACACCAATAATAGTTCAAATGATGAGTATCGTTTATGGTCCGTCGTCGGTGGAGCATCTTTAAGGTCCTTTAAAAAAGATGTGAATTATATGAGCCTGGAGTCTCACGCGTCCCCCTGGGGAGGGGGTAAAGTTTACTAGAGTTTATATAGAGAAAACAAATTTATGAGTATTTTTTTGCTCAATTTTCATAGGACATGAGTCAAACTTGGTTAGAATTATAATCCTGAGATAACATTTTAACATCATATCCATGTTGGTCCTGGTCGACCCCCTAGGGGTAGAGGGACGGTGCCAAAAAAGGTCAAATAGGCTAAAACTTCAAAAATCTTCTTCTAAAATGCTGGAAATGGTAGCACCAAATACCCTTTATACATGTAGATAAAAAGTCTTAAGGTACTGTTTTATAAAAATTGTGAATTAAATTACCCTGGGGTCTCATGTGCTATAGTTTATATAGGAAAAACACATTTATGAGCATGTTTTGCTCAATTTTCACATGAAATGAGTCAAACTTAGTTAGAATTATAAGCCTGAGATAGCATTTTAATATTGATATCATATCTATATTGGTCCTGGCCGACACCCTTTGGGCAGAGGGGCGGGGCTAAAAGGATCAAAAAGGCTAAAACTTCAAAAATCTTTTAAAATTTTTGAAATGGTAGAATCAAATAGATATAGATGGAAAGGTCATAAGGTGTTTTATAAAAAATTGTGAATTATATGACTCTGGGGTCTCCCGTTACCCCCTGGGGAGGGGGTCAAGTTTACTCTAGTTTATTTAGGAAAAACCATTTATGAACATTATTTGCTCAATTTGCATAGGAAATGAGTCAAGTTTAATTAGAACTATTAGCCTGAGATATAGCATTTTAACATCCATATCGGTCCTCGACGACCCCCTGGGGGACCAGAAGGGCGGGACCAAACACGGTCAAAATGGCTAAAATTTCAAAAACTTTTTCTAAGTTCACAGGTTTGATGGAAGCAAATACTATTCATAGACTAAAAAGTCAAATTTATAAATCCCTGACCATCCACAAGGCCTAGTATATAGTGTTTATTTGTCTGTTTCATTTTATCTGTTTCATTATATATTCAAACTCAGGTGACCGTTAAGACCCATGGCCCTCTTGGTTTATTTTTCTTTCAATGATCAAACAAATATGAAATTTTAAAAACACCGTTCAACGTGACATTTTTTAGATATTGTTACATCTTTTTGAAATTAAATTAACCGTATTTGTATATACCAGTAATAAAAAAGTATCCCCATGTCTATAGACGAGAAGAACAATACACCTTTTACATTAAACTATCGTTGTTTTTCGAGTTAATATTTTTACTGTGATTGTCTCTTTTTATTTAACGTCACGTTATTACTCATGGTCGGGCCTATCTTGTGTGCAATTTGTTATAGTGTGGATGTCTGTATCTTTTCGGAGATACTGCCGTATATTCATGTTGTCGCCTTGTTTGTTTGATTGCTTTATTAACGTTCTATTAACAGTCAGGAACGCCTCCAATGTACGCAGTGTGTAGCGTGTATGTATTGCATGATGCGTGTTTTGGGAGACTTCGGTATGTTCGTGTTTTGTCTTGTATAATGGAACTGTTGCCTTGTGATAAGAAGAACACCTTCCTAACTTACTGAAGCATGCAGCCGATGACATTTAACAAGCACATCCCACCCGGTCACATTATACTGAAAACAGACAAACAAATCATATTTAATGATCTTCAGCTTATATTTTTTGTCCCTATTGCATGATATATGTGAACGGCGAGTTTAGGGATCTGATCTTTTCTGTTCTTCTTGAGTAACCTTCTTCCTAACGACCTTCCTAACCACTCCCTTGACAACGCCTCAGTTTTGGCCTTCGGTTGAGCGCTCGCACCTGTGAGGAAGGCTTTCAGTTCGTAGTGTAGAATAGTTGTAGTGTCTGCTCCTGCTTAGCTCTCAGCACTAAGGGATTAGGACGATTGGTTCGCCCGTCGTTTGTATAATGTGACCAAGTGAAGTGTGTTTCTTGATGACTTCGGTGGCTTGTCTCGGTGTTATAGCATTATAAATAGGGCAAGAGTTCCAGTATGCCAGAAGACGCAACACAAATATACCTGTCCCCAATGCTGAGCACTAAGCAAGAGCAGAAACTACTACTATTATAGTAGTGTCACGGCCAGGGGACAGAACCTAGAGCCTACATCACAGGGGCGAACACTCAAATAAGGCGTCAGTATAATGTGACCGGGTGGGGTGTGTTGCTTGGTGTCTTCGGCGGCATGCTTCAGTGATATAGCACTATAAAAAGGGCAACAGTTCCACTATACAAGAAGACACAACATGAATATACCACAGTCTCCTACAACACGCACCTCGCACAACATACACGCAACACATCGCATACATGGGAGGCCGTCCTTACATGACCATAGCTGTTAATAGGACGTTAATTAATCAAACAAAAACCAAAAGTGAGGTGGCGTCAATGGAATCGTTGGGAAGAAGAAAGTTAATAAGGAAGAAGAGAAAAGATAATATCCTAAAATTAGTCGCCTTATACGATATTCCAGCGTTCTACGTATTCGGTAGCATTGCTTTGAAATAGATTTTATCACGAGACAAGAAAAAAAGTTCTTTTTTTTAGATTAAAATGGACTAAAAGTGGCTTAGAGAATGTCTGACGTCTTAGGATGCTGTGGGATATTATTATAGTCTTCTTCTAATAGAGGATCTCTTGTCCTTTTTATAGTGCTATCTCACTGAAGCATGCCGCCGAACAAGTACGCCCTACCCGGTCACGTTAAACTGATAATGGGCAATCCAGTCGTCTTACTCCCTTTATGCTCAGCGCTAAGCAGGAGCAGACATTACCATTTTTATAGAATATGGTGTGTCTAACGAGGGGACAGAACCCATAGCTTAGCCTACCTAAAAGGCATAAGCAGGACCCACCTCAAAGGGGCGAACGCTCCACCGACGGACAAAAGTGAGGTTATGTAAAAGGAGAAGGAAAAGTAAGGTAGGAAGAAAGAAAGAAAAGCTAAGACCATCAATCGCCTCATGCGACATGATCATGTAATTTGGGGGAGGAGGGCAGCAGTCACAATTCTAACGCCCTACTTGCGGAACATGTATACTAAAGCCATGCTTGGTGTTTATAGCTTGGAATATTGACATAACTTTTTTCCATCAGTTAGCGGTACTGTAACCCTATCTATTAATAACACATTAAAGTCTCGTCATTAAACCAGCGTTATATCGTCTATCTGTCGTGTCAGGGTTTCTACCTGTGTGGATAGGCTATAGTTTTATCATTCATCTGTTCCGCATAATGGGTATTTATGTCCCATTTTTCTTATAACAAGTGTAAAGTGAAAATGTAGAAGTAGCTGAAACCGCAATGAATACAAATAGATCATTGCCATGAGTTGGCTACAATTTACTCATCATGTCTGCCGTTGTCAGTGTCCATTTACTCGACGTATTCGGTAAGACGTTATTTAAAAATTTTTTTTGTTTTTACCATGTTTCTGGTAGCACCCTGTTATATAAATAGAGGTTACACAACGAGTGGCTGTTGGATATGGAATTAATTCCACACGAGCGAGTTATTTTTTAAAAGTTACAAAAGACATGAGCTTTAGCGAGTGTCTTTTGTAACTTTTAAAAATAACTTACGAGTCTAGAATAAATTCCATATCCAACAACCACGAGTCGTGTGACCTGTTTCTACCACAACTATATCCACTTTTAGCCGATAGAAATAAGACGAGGATAAGTACGCTATCCAACAGCAGTTTTAATTTGGCGTCAAGCGGCGATCACAGCATAGCATGACGTCACTCAATTATTGATGACGTTGACAAACGATGACACGACACTCAGAAAGACGTAGTTCGGTTTAAGTTCACCGTGTCAGCCAATCAGAATGCGTACAGAGTTTATACCACGTGTGGTATAAACAAATTGTTAATCAACAGCAGCATCGTTTATTTGATACCCTGAGAGTTGAATAACACTGACGACTATTGTGGTAGAAATGTATATAAAATGCACTTATTTTGTTGACACTGATGGCGAACGATCGACGCTCAGGAAATGTAATTAGGCTCAAGGTTCTCAATATCTAATGGGATCATTTGTGCTTAAGGCGTAAACAAGTCCAGGGGTCTCAATTTCACTGTGTTTTTCTGTGTGTTTTTAAAAAAAATCTTGATCGAACTTTTTCTTATTTACTAAGGAAAAGCTTTTAGAATTGACTGATACTTTGATTACGCTTTTGATGTTGTTAATGTCATCCGCGCCAACGAAAGTGATTTATATAGATGTTATACGACCTACGATACACGATATCGTAATCCATGTAATATCAATAAATTTAAAGTCAAAGTTCTTTCATGTGAATACAGTCGCAGACTGCCTTAATGAATTACTGATAAAATTAACGAAATATGCGGCATTCAGACGCTTCACCCGACGAAACCACCGGCAAACACATGGAAGTTACAGTTAAGTTGTTATCTTGTTGAAACACGCATGCAAGTTAGGAATAATAGTACATTTCATTCCTTCGAGGACAAGTCAGGGAACATTCAATAAAAAGTTGTAAGATGTTAAGTTGTTAAACATCTTACGATTCCTTCCCCGAGGGGTTCCCCTTCACTATCGAAGGGACGAGTGATTATTTGTTTCTCCTCTCATGTTCATTTTCTGATTATTTACTGCAGACAAATACATCGCATTGTTGACGTGTCGCATAAGAATGGTATTAGCATGGAATTTTGGTAGTGCTGTATGTTTATTATGACAGATCTATCAAAATATC
Source organism: Argopecten irradians (assembly GCF_041381155.1). NCBI lineage: Eukaryota > Metazoa > Mollusca > Bivalvia > Pectinida > Pectinidae > Argopecten > Argopecten irradians. The sequence continues at coordinate 31,595,802 of NC_091144.1, forward strand.
AAAACGCGATGAAAAAAATGCCCTAGCACCGATCTTCAAATAGTCCTGTGTGTTCGCCAAGGTCAAGTTGTCCATAATGTTCAATCGCTATTTTCTACTGAAATTTAAAACTGAGTTAGACTAATGTCCTAAAGAAGGAATAACAAATAATTCACAATAGGCCCAGACGGCTCCACCCCTCTGGCCCTCAAAGACCAATTGGCTTTTCAGCTATTGCGATAGTCTTTTGTCCGTCGTCGTGCGCCGTCCGTTAGTATTTCCTTGTGAACGCGATAACTTAGATAAATATAAACCGAGCTTAATGAAACTTTATATGTAGACTAACATTGAAAAGATCTCGGGCGAGTTCGAAAATCAGCATGGTTCGACAATCATTTACGGAGTTATTGCCCTTTGCACTAATAATTATTATTGGACATTGTAAACGCGAGAACTTGAGTAAATATAAACTTATCTTAATGAAACTTTTTATGTAGGGTAACATTGGAAAGTCTCGAACGAATTTGAATCAAAGGTAATTTACGGAGTTATTGCCCTTTGCACTAATAACTATTATTGGACATTGTGAACGTGATAACTTGAGTAAATATAAACCGAGCTTGATGAAACTTTGTATATAGACTAACACTGGAATATCGCTGACAATTTCGAAAATCAACTTGATGCGATTGTAATTTACAGAGTTATTGCCCTTTGCACTGATTATTATTATTGGACACTGTGAACGTGACAACATGAGTAAATATAAACCGAGCTTAATGAGACTTTGGATATAGACTAACATTGGAAAGATCTCAGACAAGTGCGAAAATCAGCTTGATTCGATTGTAGCATACAGAGTTATTTCCCTTTGCAATAATAATTATTGGACCTTGTGAACACTATAACTTGAGTAAATATGAATCGAGCGTAATGAAACTTTTATGTAGACTAACATTGGAGATATCTCGGACAAGTTCGAAAATAAGCTTGATTCAACATTATTTTTCGTGAGTTATTGCCCTTTGCACTTATAATTTTAATTGAATACGATAACTTGTGTAAGTATGCACCTGTATGCACCTAGCTTAATTTAAATCTTGTATGTGGCGTCCTAATTTCCTATATTTAATCAAATAAGTTAATGCAATTATTTTCACTAGTACATTGTTCTAATGTGGCAGGAGGTGTGGAAATGTGTGTGCGTTATGAAATCAGCATGATGTATATTGTATTCTACAGTGACACTCAATGGACTTGTGCACAAACTAAATAAGCGGCATGTGTGTACACATGTTAGCGGTAGCTGAAATCATCCGCCTGTGAGAAGCTCTAGCTCAGCACTGCTTCCTGCTTTACTTATTTGCAGCGATCCACCGCCTCAGGTAATTATGTATTGATTGAAATCGGACTATGGCTGACTGTGTACGTATACGTGTATCTTCATATGCTGAACTATTATCGGGTGGATCATGATCACACCAGATCTATGTCACTGTGTACATTTGTTTACAAGAAGGATTTATAAATATTACCTATACAGCCTTAGTTTACACTATAACTACGTACAAAAGGTAAGGACGAGACAACATATACAGGTAGTTGATATGTACATGCATATTGCATTGTTTTGAGCTCCACATGTACATGTAAAATATGATATATAATTTTCCTACAATTTCTGGGCCTGAAGCCACTCGTAACACAGACCAGTCTCCTGTGCTACGACTGTTTTATGTTCAATATATGTTCTTTTATGTTTATATATCATGATGTTTACCCGTAATGGTCACGTGGGTATGTTTTAAGGTTAAAGGTCATAATGTTGTCCTTAAGACGTGTTGCTGTGTTGATAAACGTTCCTTTATTCATACAGGTATCTTTATTCCTCCGTAAACAAAGAGTTATACATGTATGAACAAATTAAAAAAATAAAATAGGTGAAAGGTACGACAAAAAGCGTGATAACATAATGATAAAAACAAAAAAGAGATAGACGAAAACGTTCCAGAAATACTGCCATTAATTTAATTATATATGAATGCAAAGGAAAGCATAAGCTTAACAACTGTTCACATATGTTGAATTGCATCTACTGTGTAAGGACTACGTAAGCATAAACTATATGTTAAGTATATGTTACTGTGAGTACAACAAAAGATATGTTACTCTAAGAAATCACCCATAGAATATTGGCAGCTAGATTCTAGTGGGGTTTCAACAAGAATTAATATGTTACACAACCCATTATGTATTTTTTGTCAGCAGAGGGAGGAAACCGTCTTACATATAGTCGATAGATTATGGAGCAGAATTGAAAAAAGGGTATTCTTAAAAACGTCTCTGTATATCAACTTTTCAGAACGTGAAATCTTATTTGGCAAACGCGGTAAACAATACCAAGCACAAAACACTGTAAAGCTGATCTTCAAGTACTATATTTATAAACAGCGTGTAAAAGGCAATATGTTGTATATTGAAAGTGTTAAAAAATATATTAAAAATTATTATAAATCTGAAAGGTTCTTTTCCTAATGCAATGGCAAAAATAAATGTGTTTAATGTTAAGTGGGGTTTATCATCAAATCTGGCTGAAGATTAATAATATGAAATAATTATATAAATTATCAATATTGAAACCAATGCATTCACAATATAGAAGATAATATTAGAGTGTAAGTAAGTGTTAAAGAGATGTTTCTTTTGTTTTGTGTTTGTATGCTGTGAAAAAAAAAGGTTTTTTTCATGTGATTTTGTCCGTCGTCGTGCCTCTTCCGTCGTCGTGCGTCTTCCGTCGTGCGACGTCCGTTAACATTTCTTGTGAACGCGATAACTTCAGTAAATATAAATCGAGTTTAATGAAACTTTGTATGCAGAGTAACATTGGAAAGATCTCGGACGAGATAGAAAATCAGCATGATTTGAGAGCTAACGGAGTTATTGCAATTTGCACTAATAATTATTATTGTACATTGTGAACTCGATAACTTTGATGTATAACCAAGCTTATTGAAACTATGCATGTAGACTAACATTGGGGGGATCTCGGACGAATTTGAAAATCAGCGTGATTCGACAGGAATTTACGTAGTCATTGCCCTTTGCACTTATAATTATTATTGGACCTTGTGAACGCGATAACTTTAGTAAATATGAACCTAGCTTAAGGAAATTTTGTATGTAGACTAAACATTAGAAATATCCCGAATGAGTTCGAAAATCAACTTGATCCGACGATAATTTACTGAGTTAATGCTCTTTGCACTAATTATCATTATTGTACCTCGTGAATACGATTAGATAACCTGAATAAATATGCACTCGGCTTCATGAAACTTTGTATTTAGACTAAAATTGGTAAGATCGAAGTTTGAAAATCGACCTGATTAGATCGTAACTTACAGAGTTATTGCCCTTTGCAATTATACTTATTGAATCTTGTGAACATGATAACTTGAGTAAATTTGCACCGAGCTTGATGAAACTTTCTATGTAGACTAACATTGGAAAAATCTCAAACAAGTTTGAAAATAAGATTGATTCACTCTAACTTATTTTCGGAGTCATTGCCCTTTGCAATAATAATAATTGAACCTTGTGAAAACAGTAATGTGAGTAAATATGCACAAAGCTTAATGAAACTTTGTGTATAGACCTATTGAATGCATGTTCCTGTTTCATGAACAAAGGCATCAGGAAATTACATAACTAATTTGTTTCAAATATCAGGTTGCCGTTAAGGCCCATGGGCCTCTTGTTTCTTCAACGGCTTTTAGTTTTCAAAATATGAAAATAAAACGATTTTAATAATTTTGTAGAGTCTTAAGAATTATTAGTTTATCGATAAGTTTACCTCAGTTCCTAAAAATATAAGTTAACTGTAAATTTACAAAACGTACGTATAGTTGACTACAGTAAAACCCCTTTAACTCGAACTGCAGCGGACCAGGTTCATAGTTCGAGGAATACGGGGTATTCGACTCATCCGAGGTTTGCCAAAATAGGCATAATTATGTACTGGCCACAGTCTGTGACGAACCTTGCATGTCAATAACGTTTGAAGTATTGTTTTCCAGCATTTAAAATATTTATATATATATATAAGGGCGATATTCAATCGTTCAACGTTGTGAATTGCTGAAAATTGCTATTCTGTGACAAACCTTGCATGTCGATAACGTAGTAAGTATTGTTTTCTCCCATCTAAATTATTCATAACGGTGATTTTCAATCGTAATGTTAATAAAATGTGAATTTTATAAAAATTCATGTTGTGAAATGCTGAAAATTGCCACAGTCTGTGACAAACCTTGCATGTCGATAACGTAGTAAGTATTGTTTTCCAGCATTTAAAATATTTATAACGGTGATTTTCGATCGTAATGTTAATAAGATGTGTATTTTATAAAAATGCACGTTGTGAAATGCTGAAGAGAATTTGAAGGTGAATTAGGCAGAGCAAATGTCTAGTTAGCTATCTACATGGAGGTCAAGAGGTACAGTGCAGTATATTGATTAAAATTCGCCCATTCGCAGATGATTTTAAATGATTTAAAAATAATGCATAAGCGCTGTAGAAATTGCTAATCAAAATATTACCGTATTTGAAAGGCACTAATGTAAGAGGAAACGCTGTTTACAGAAACCGGGAACGTTAAATGACCCAATTCGTAAAAAAAACAATATACGGAACGCATTGATTAAAAAAAAAACCATTGATTTGCTGCATATGGATGAGCTTTGTCCTTTCAGCCTTAACTTAAACTAAAACATTAAATAGACTTGCAACCGTAGGATGGAAATTGAATACCGATAACATAATGAAATACGGAGCCGTGACTCGTTAGGACAATCCTCATTTCTGTTAAATAATCCAATTGACAACTTCCGCATCCATACGATAGAAGCACTGTTCGACGAATAGATGGTTTCTTTACTATGCATTTGACGGGAACGGGATATATTTCTGTTCGAGGAATGAGGGGTATTCGACGAATAGCAGTTCGAGCTATCCGGGGTTTTATTACATAAATTATATAAGGGCACGGTCGGGACCATGCGATCAGTTCGAGGAATGGGGGTATTCGAGGAATGCGATTTCGAATTAGAGGGGTTATACTGTATATCATTGTGTTACGTAGCAAAACAGTAAAATGGTCCTTCTTTATAAGATTTACACTAACACTGCAACACTAACACTGCACTGTATTGATAGTTTAAATCTGTCCTCGGACATATAGTCTTAATTTTGTAGCAATTATTATGACGCCAGTTTCCTCGCATGTCAAAAAGTGTTTATACCCTCTTGAGGCAGTTGTCACTGTGATAGGCTTCAGTAGATATCTTCTATATCAAAGTAGAAAGCCCACGCTCCGAATTTAGGTACATAACTATACTTTATGTGTGTTTTTTTACCTATTGTGAATTTTTCAAAAAGGCATAAAGGGCCTAAAACGATGTTTTCTAACAAAACTTTGGGTATGCGCCAAGGGGATCCCTTGTGTCCATCTTTTGAACATATTATTTATTTTTTTTATTATTTTTGTTAATAAAAAATACGTCATTCTTTATTCTATACCCATTTATAATGATATGTATTAATCATTTTCATTACGAATTGATTTTCAAGCAAAAAAAATCAAATTTTGGATTTGGTCGAAATATTTGGCATGTTATCGACTTTGTCCACTCTTTTTAAACCGTTTTAAAAACATGCTATAGGTATAATCTTATAACAGATACCTTTTCAAAAAAAATCAAAATCCGGGAAAATAGCATTTCATAAGCTGAAATGTAGCCAGGAGATTTTTTTAAAAGATCAATATTTGCCCTAGATGACTGTAAATTCAAATTTGATCATAGACAACAGTTTGTTATAGAATTTTATAAACTAACATATATACTGTGCTTAATGCTCTTTATTTGCAAGCGTTCAAGTGATAGGCAATCTTCCAATATAATCAGCTGATCAAAAATGGAATATATGGAAAAAATAAACAGAAAATTCGGCTCCATTATTTCGATAAATTGAACTTTTTAACTGCATAATTAATGGTTACTGAAACATCTGACTGCGCCCTTTAAGGCATTGCCTTCAGTCATATTATGTGATGTATTTATATGCGTTTAGAGTACGTTGCATACCGTATTTATATTTTTCCGGAAAATGATATCGGCATGCGCAGGTCTTCAGAGTGTAGTGGACATAACGCACAATGTTCGGTCACTTTTACGTCAAGCCGGAATTTCATTGGAAAAAGCGTTGAACAGTAAAATAATATTAGCGCAATACTATTTTTTTTTTTAAATTGAAAAACAGAAAGGATATATTTATTCAATTACGGGAGGATTTTTATCAAAATGTCTGCAATATTGTTTCTTCTATTGATGCGTTTTTGTTGAGAAAATGACGTTTTTTGGCGCGACAGATGTAACACGCATCTGTATGCGGTTTCAGTTAAAGAGTCACTGTGGTCATACTGAACACCACATGGCGGTAAAATTTGACCCAGAGATTCCCCGAAAACGTACTATCATGACGTCATTTCGTTATAATGAATTGTGACGTCATACTTCAAAATGGTGGAGTTTGTTTGTAGACTTGCCGATCGAAAGATCCGAAGAGAAAAGACAAAAAAAGTGAAAAACCACAAATACACACAGTACACACAGTACAAAAAGGTACTAATTCATGACATAGAGACATGAATTGTTAAAATAAAAATACATTTTTCTTCTATTTTAAGAACATGTCAGAAAATATAGACTGCAACGTCGTTCTACTTTTTTATCGAACAAAACCTTTGTCTTGCAGAAATGACACAAAATGAAATTTTTAGATTGACTGTTCTGTCACGCAAATTCACGACGTTGAAAAATGACTTTATATTAGGAATTATGTTTTCTATTCAGAAGAAAATACGTTTTTGCTCAAATATACGTGTGCGAAATCTCTACTGAAAATTCAAAACAGTATTCGAAAAATTCCGTTGTTTCTTTGTCTTGCAGGTTTGCCGAATGTCGGAAATGACGTCAATTGCGCTCGTCATGTTATAAAATAATGGCGTCTTTTACATTCAATGACGTTACATGAAAGTGACCGAACATTGTGCGCGACGTCAGTGTTGATTGTTTACTTAATGTTACGGTTTTCGCTGTGTCTGGTGGTCGCTACTACATTGTTGTTGACCTATGTTTATGTCATTTAAATACTATCTTGTTCTCTATTTTCTTCTCTTGCCTTTCTACCTATTCACATTCTTTCAATATCACAGAGAAATAACTCGTCGCTGTCAGGTAAGCAGTTATCACTATACAAATAATGCATGGAAGAAGTTAAAATTCTGAGTGCTAACTGTCTGGGTGATGAAAATAAAAGAAAAGACGTGCTCCATTATTTAAGAAGTATGAATTTTAATATCTATTGCTTACAAGATACGCATTTTACTACAGTAATGGAAACTATGATAAGGTCGGAATGGGGACATACCTGTTATTTCAGCTCGTTTAGCTCAAACTCCAGAGGGGTGGCAGTTTTATTCAATAACAATTTTGAGGTCAAGATTTTAAAAGAGAAAAGGGACTTGCATGGAAATATGATTGTTTCAGATGTGTAGACAAATGAAAAACATTTTACACTAATAAGTTTGTATGGTCCAAATTCAGATACCCCATCATATTATAGTAAATTACTAGAGGTTGCACAAGATTTTGGAAATGATCCTTTTATAATTTGTGTGGATTTTAACTTAGTCTTAGATCCTAGTTTAGATTAATCCAATTATATGCATGTAAATAACCCTAGGGCAAGAGAAATGTTGTTTTTTTTTAATAATAAATGAGCTTGGTTTGATTGACATTTATAGAAATAAACATCAAGATTGTAAAAGGTTTGCTTGGAGAAGAACAAGGCCAGTAAAACAGGCTAGACTAGACTATTTTTTTAATTTCAGAGAATCTTATTTCTAGTTTAAGAAAATATCGATCCGATCATTCTATGTCATACATAACTTTAAGTTTTAATGAATTTAGATAAGGCATAGGATTATGGAAGTTTAATAACTCCCTATTACATGATTTAGAATATCTTAACTTAATAAATATTATTAACACATAACAGATATTAAAACTCAGTATGCTTTACCTATTTATAATCTGGAGAATTTGACTCAAATTTTAGATGATAATATTCAATTTTCAATAGATGATCAACTTTTTTTAGAAACCCTTTTATTTGAGATCAGAAGGAAAACTTTTTCATACTCATCGTTTAAGAAAAAGCAAAGAACAAACCAAGAATTGTCATAAAGGAAACTCATTAAAGAATTGGAAAATCAGGAAAATGTTAAGAAGAATTAGCAAAAGCACAGAAAAAACTAGAGTCCCTCAGAAAACATAATCTTAAAGGAAGTATACTAAGGTCAAAAGTGAAATGGGTCGAAGAGGGGGAAAAATCAAATTTTTTTTTAGTTTGAAAAACAGGAATTTTGTCACTAAAATTATACCAGTAATTGAAAAAGATGATGGAGAGATTAAAACAGATCAAGATGAAATTTTAACTGAAGTTAAGCAGTTCTATGAAAATCTATTTTCAGAAGAATTAGAATTACATGATACTAACTTAAATGAATATCTTGACATGATAGTATACCAAAACTGAATCCAACAGTTTAGAGGGTAATATAAAGGGGCAGGTGTTACTTTAAAAAAATATATGAAAAATAATGAAAGTCCTGGATCAGATGGCTTCACTGTAGAATTTTTAACATGTTTTTTGAAACAGCTTGGTCATTTTGTAGTCAGTTCGATTCAACATGGGTTTAATACTAACAAACTTTCAGTAACACAAAGGCATGGAATCATAACTTGTTTACCTCAGGGAGATAAGCCAAGACAGTATATTAAAACTTGGAGACCAATTTCACTCTTGAATACAATATATAAAATTACATCAGGCACTATTGCTAATAGAATTAGAAAAGTTTTAGACACTATTATAAACACAGATCAGTCTGGATTTATATCAGGAAGATATATTGGTGAGAACACAAGAATTATATATGATATTATGCATTATGTAGATGAAAATGATATTCCGGGTATGTTGTTAAATGTGGATTTTGAAAAAGCGTTTGATTCGGTCAGTTGGAATTTTATTGATAATGTACTTAACTTCTTTAACTTCGGAAATGACATACGAAAATGGGTGAATGTTTTTCAAAATGGTTCTAATTCAACTGTTAACCAGGGGGGAATTTGTCTCCATTTTTCTTATCAATAGAGGATGTCGACAAGGTGATCCTATCTCCCCATATTTGTTTATTCTCTGTGCTGAAGTTTTAGGAATTAGAATTAGCAATAATGTAAACATTAAGGGTATTAACATTGATGACACTCCTATATTACTATCCAAATATGCTGATGATACATCTGTTATATTAGATGGGTCAAGACAATCATTAAGGGAAACATTGAAAGAATTGAAAAAATATGCAGAAATATCTGGCTTAGAAGTAAACAAGGGTAAGACTGAAGTAATTTGGATAGGGAATAAGAAATATAGTGATGAACAATATTGTCCAGAAAGGAACTTGCATTGGGGAAAAAGGAGTTTTACAGTTTTGGGTATTGATTTTAATGTAGAATACATAGAATGGTAAAAATGAATTATGACAAGAAACTTATTTAACTTAAACCAATTCTGAATATATGGAATAAACGAATTCTTACACCTATCGGCAAAGTGCAAGTTATTAATTCGCTACTAATTTCACAGCTTAATCACCTCTTCATAGCACTGCCAAATTCTGATATATATTTCATAAAAGCTCTTAACTCAGAAATATTTAAATTCCTTTTGAACAGTAAAGAAGATAAGGTGAAGAGAGATATTATTATAAAGGAATACAGTGAAGGCGGTCTTAGAATGATAGAAATATACTCTTTTATCAGGGCTCTCAAGTTAACATGGATCAGAAGATTATACACAAGGTCAAGTAAATGGCGGTTCTGCCCTGCAGGTAGGGCGTTAGAATTGTACCTGCTGCCCCTATTGCATGATCGTAAAAGGCGACTAAATTTAGGATCTTATATTTTCTCTTCTTCCTAACTGACTTTATCTTTCCTAATGCCTGTCTTGGCACCGCCTCACTTTTGGCCTTGAGGTGAGCGTTCGCCCCTGTGAGGAAGGCTCTGGGTTCTGTCCCCTAGTCGAGACACACCAAAGTCTATAAAAGTGGTAGTTTCTGCTCCTGCTTAGCGCTCAGCATACAGGGAGTGGGACGACTGGTTCGCCCGTTGTCAGTATAATGTGACCGGGTGGGGTGTGTTGCTTGGTGTCTTCGGCGGCATGCTTCAGTGATATAGCACTATAAAAAGGGCAACAGTTCCACTATACAAGAAGACATAACATGAATATATCGCAGTCTCCCAAAACACGCACCTCGCACAACATACACGCAACACACCGCATACATGGGAGGCCGTCCTTACATGACCATAGCTGTTAATAGGACGTTAATTAATCAAACAAACAAACAAACAAAGTAAATGGCAAGTGATTCTAAAAACCAATATTAACACAAACATTATGGCTAATTGTGGAGAAGGATATATTGAAGAATGTGAATCTAAATGTAATAATCAATTTTGGAAAGATGTTTTTAATTCTTGGAATTGTCTTATTAAGAAACAAACAGTTAAATGATCATGATATATCAGGCATTTCGAAAACACCTATTTCGTACAATAGGGATATAATAATAAATAGGAATATGGTATTTTATAAAAACTGGTACAAGAACAATGTTATTTTTCTTAGTGACCTTTTGAAATGTCCATACTCGTTAAGTGGTTACAATTTTCATGAATTTACAAAAAAAAAAATGTTAATACTAATTTTTAACTTACCAGGGAATTATAAATTCATGTAGAGAGTACTTATCTCACAAACAGTTTGATAATTTCAATCTGTCATATCCATTTATACCCCATAATTTAGAAATTTTTATTAAACATAAAAAGGGATCAAAAGATTTCTACCACATACTTTGTCAAAATAACACTAGGTCTTCTGGTAAAGGAAAATGGAACAATTTATTTGAAATTAATGAGGAAACTTGGAAGAAATATACTTGACTCCTTTCTCTGTTACTTCAAGCTCAAAACCTTAATGGCTACAATACAGTATAAATCAACATATCCTCACAAAAAACTCATATGTATTTAAAATTGGCTTATCTGAAAATCCACATTGCTTTTTTCTGTAACACAGAAATAGAAACAATAACACAAATATTTTGGGAATGCAGAGAAGTACAATTATTTTTTGAAAATTTTTAATTGTTGCTAGATTTATTATTAGGGATTTCCATTTACGGATGGAAATCCCTATTGTTATTGTTATGTTTTTTCTTAATTTTTTTCTTTTTTTTCTTATTTCCACAAATCTTGTTAGCAGGATATCTCACTAACGGACTAATGTACGACGCTCAACTTTGGACACGTTATGAACGTACATAAGATCTTGAAATGTGCGTTCGATTTTTTTACAATAATGTTCAAGGTCAAGGTCACAGACGTAAAAAACAACTTTTTTCGACCAAACTTTAAACGTTCAAAGCTTCATAACCGTACGCTATTCAACGTGTGCATTTCGTTATTTATGTAGATCGCGATATCGAACGTTTTTTTCTTATTATTTGTTATCAGAGATTATGTCTAGGTCAAGAGTTCGCTAGAGGGTCAAATGAGGTCAAACAAAGATCAAAAATGAGCTTTACCATAGAAATGTTTTGAAAGGCGCATATGAAAGAATATGCTCTCAAGCACATAAAATGACCAATTTCAAGGTCATATGATTTAAAATGGCGGAGATATTGGACATTAAAAATCGAAATTTTTATTTTTACTTGGCGCAGACTTTGAAATTTCAAAGAGAAATGTTTTGAATTGGATGTTAAAAAACATGCTCTCAGACACATATAATGACTAATTCCATTGTTATATTATTCAAAATGGCGGAGATATAGGACATCAAAAATCGAAATTTCTATTTTTTTTTGTCCTTGCGACAGTTGTTTCAGCGGCTTTAAACCTGTATATACAGAGTTAATTTTTCGTACCTATGTTGCATGAACTTTTGTCTTCAAACATTATGAATTCCAATGGGTTATATAGAAAAATGGCGGAAATATAGCTCTCCAAATATGGCAATTTGTTCCATTTCCTCCTTTTATTCCGTAATCTCTGGCCTCGTAGCGCCTTTATTATTTAATGTAGGGTGTTGATTTTTTGTAAATTGAGACTCTGGCCTATTGTCTCTACAGGGTTATAATTTCGAAATCATGAATTCGAAAATGGCGGAAATATAGCCCTCCAAATATTGCAATTCAAATCCCATTAAAATTGGGAATTTTTTTTTCTCACCAGAGTCCCGCTGATTGGCTCAGCACTGTTCGTTCGTCCTTGTGTGCAAATTGAAATCGTATATCGTGCGTGTCTGCCTGTCCATCCCTCCATCCATCATTCAGTCCGTCTGTCTGTCCATTCGTTTGTTCGTGGGTTTGTTTTGTTTGTCTATCTGACTTAATGAAATATATCTCAAAGTATGTGTGTGCTGTACGCAGTGTGTGTCCTGTCATTTCGTACGAACATACAGATTAATAGACTGTCTATTGAGACAAAACAAAATACCAACCACTTAGATTTGTTATAGTGGAATCACGGTCGACATACACGACATGTTGTCAAGCATTTAAATTGAACACGGCGGCGGTACCGCATCTACATGTAGCTCACTACAGGCCTACACCATCCTCGATACTCCAGGGCTTCCGATCACTTACGATCTCTACACCCCTGGACTATCTCATAGTGAAATTGAAGGCAGCTCAGCTGAAAACATTTGACCAATCACAGGCTAGCAAATATTTCATTTGAAGACTACAGAGAGAGCAACGCCTAACATCAAAGCCACAGAGTTAACCGCAGTGTACAGTTATACGGCTCTTTTGATGTACATCAAGTGACTAAGTTACCTGTTCTATTCTGTTGCCTCCAGTTTTACTATGAGATAGTCCAGGGGTGTAGAGATCGTTAGTGATCGGAACCCCTGGAATATCGAGGATGGGCCTACACATGGCTGGCATTTTGTTTACCCCTCAACGACACGTGGCTTTTTAAATATAAAACCGGAAACGATGGTGATTTGCTGCCGTTTACTCAACTAAATGTGTAGTCGGCGGCCATAACAAATGTGTGAAATAGAAGGGTCTCAGAAGTATTTCATTGTGCAGAGTTGTTTAATTTCACAAATGAGATATACCATGGGGGCAGCGGGGTATGGACGATGCATTAGAAATATGCCGCTGACGTAGCGTAGGCCAAATCTTTCCTCCGATTTCACGTTTTAAGAGGTATCGCGAGCTAACTATATATTAGGCAAAAACACATTTTAAAAGCCTAATAATATAGGCAGGTTTAGCGAACTGACACCCGCGCAGTGTTGCGTGTTAATAATCACATAAAATTGGTTGTTAAAATATGGCGGCTTCCTTTCACATATATCACACAAAATTAGATTTCATTTAAAAATATAGTATAAATTTTAATATCCCATCATAGGCAGTGATTCGTTCAATACACATGTATGTTTCACACGACAGGCAGTGATCCATTCAGTTGATTTTATTGCGTGAGTCCCATAAAATTGTAATTTGAAAACAAAATTTCAGAACTTAAAAACTTTTTAAGACCTTAACATGAGCCCTGCAGGTAGGGCGTTAGAATTGTACCTGCTGCCCCTATTGCATGATCGTAAAAGGCGACTAAATTTAGGATCTTATCTTTTCTTTTCTTCCTAACAGACTTTATCTTTCCTAATGCCTTCCTTGGCACCGCCTCACTTTTGGCCTTGCGTTGAGCGTTCGCCCCTGTGAGGAAGGCTCTGGGTTCTGTCCCCTGGCCGAGACACACCAAAGTCTATAAAAGTGGTAGTTTCTGCTCCTGCTTAGCGCTCAGCAAACGGGGAGTGGGACGACTGGTTCGCCCGTTGTCAGTATAATGTGACCGGGTGGGGTGTGTTGCTTGGTGTCTTCGGCGGCATGCTTCAGTGATATAGCACTATAAAAAGGGCAATAGTTCCACTATACAAGAAGACATAACATGAATTTACCGCAGTCTCCCAAAACACGCACCTCGCACAACATACACGCAACACACCGCATACATGGGAGGCCGTCCTTACATGACCATAGCTGTTAATAGGACGTTAATTAATCAAACAAACAAACAAAGTGATAACATCAACTAACAACAACTTGGTGCATTGTCTAGACAGTTTATGCGTCGAAGTCTAGATGAAGAACTTTTTAAGGTAGTCCCTTCATCTTCGACTAATTGAGATTTTACTGTGTATCTTTACAGCAGGCAAAAAATATGCCACTTCATGTATGTGTTATTTATGTGTATATTTATTTCATCGTAATGCGTTCTAACTTTCAACTTTTTCAGCGCTGTTTGTTCGTCCATGTGTGCAAATTGTGATCACCGTATCGTGATTGTCCAATCTGTCTGTCCATTAATTCATGTGTTCGTGTGTTTGTTTGTCTGAGTTAATAAAATCAAATATGGAAGTATGTTCGTGGCATATGTCTGTAACCGGAAGTGTACACAGTCCGATTAAAAGACGGATGGAATGAAGGACACGTTGATACCCGTGTTCAACCAGATACATTGTGTATGTAATTATTATATTCGTTCTTTCTTTCTTTTTTTGTTCGTTTGTTATTTTCGTTCGATAGTTATTGTTTTCTTTCTTTCACTCGGGTGTGCGTTTGTTCGTTCTTTCGACCGTTTGTTCGCTCATTAAAGATAGTTCGATTTTATGCAAAGAGAAAATTATCAAAATGATCATCTGATCGATAACATGATTATTTGCTGGATGGAAATCCCGTGTTTTGATCGCGATCAAATCTAGTTTATTCCTTTTTCATTCAATAAAAAGACTATCATTTTTGGTATACCCAACAATAGAAACATATATTACAAAACTGATAACCTCATTTTACTCATTTTGAAACAATACGTTTACAGATCTAGATGTCTACAACAAAACCTATCAATAACATCATTAAAAACTATTATAAAGGAAAACTATGATATTCAGAAATACATTAGTATTGGCAAAGAAAATAAATGTAAAGAAGAATTCAATTAAGATTGGAAAAATGGATTAAGCTTATATAAATTACACCCAATCTCTGACAGCACGTCTTGAAATACAATGAAATTATATATCTGATTATTTTAAAGTAGTAACCTATAACTTTGTGGAACTGCAAACCTCCAGCGAATATATTCCATACTATACTCTCTCTCTCTTCTCTCTCTCTCTCTCTCTCTCTCTCTCTCTCTCTCTCTCTCTCTCTCTCTCTCTCTCTCTCTCTCTATTTCTCCCATCTCTTTCTTCCCCTATTGTACATGTAATAATGCAGATGATTATTTATAGCTATGAAAATTCATATTGAAATGTATTTGTTTACTAAGTAAGGATGAGGAAATGTATTACTGTTGTATGAAATATGAACACCACGAATTTAAAGCGTTTTACTTGTCTTTTTTCATTTCAGGAAGCGTCCCACTGGTGAAAATGCATCCCTAGACCGAAGAGTAACTGACAAACGACAACTGCTTTAGTTATCGTCAATGAGAATAAGAATCGGTTCATACAAAGGCCCATACCAACAACAGGTACGATGAGTACAACTAAGGACAACGTGCTGTGCGGAATCACATTTAAGTAGATGTGAACTGCAACATCACAAAATACCAATATGGAGGCTTGGTTACTGATGAACGTGTTTCATGTTGTCTTTGTTTCAGCCACACTGTGTGTTATTAATATATCAACGTATATATCTTGGAAACGCCCGTGCAAAAATGGGACGCTGGTGGCCCTCATACTATTTTCTGGTACATCTTTGATCCTCTATTCGGTTTGTGTTTTGTTTCTCAAAACAAGCGTCGCCACCAAAGATTGTATTGACTTCTACCCAGCAGTGCTGATCACCGTGAATGGCGCCCTTACAGCTGTACTTTGTTGTTTACTGAGGAATAACTTAAAACCAAGGCCCTCCAGCTGGATAATGAAAGCAGTGTTCTGTTACGCCGTTACCGCAGTGATATCCCTGATCTATCTGAACTCGGACACCGAGGGGATTGGACAGGAAATCCAACTGGAAAGTGTCCTAATTCTCACGTCATTCTGCTATTACGAGGCCAATAAAATCCTGGTGTGTCTCCTACTGGAAACTTTTAGCTTATATGTTCCTGTTTGTGGAGTATTTTATTACATCTTCTGGAAACAACAGAAAAGTGACCCCGGTAAGTTTAGGAATAATGTCTTATTTTGTTGATATGCTAACCCGGTAAAAATGTATCAAAACTCAAGATACAACTGTATGTTCTGGCATCCTTTTCAAATTAAAAACGTTTGATAATTAGATAATTTTAATCAATTTATATTCAATTTATATGTTAAAAACTAAATCTGCATAATTATACTGCATTGGGCTAATCCATTTGATGTAGATAATGTCAATAAAGTAGGTTACCCTGTTTATGCCAATTCTGAATTTCTGTTATTAACATAGTTTGATAAGATGTACATTGTCGTGCAAACCTTGTATGATCTAATGTTAAAGATGCTCCACCGCTGACAAATGGTATTTTTTCACTATCAAAAACAGGAGCAAACGATTTAGTATTTTTCTTCAGTTACAAAAGTTACTTACTTTACACCATTACCACCATTGAAAAGTTTAAGCTTCTAATTTTACTTCAAGTTAAAAATATGAAAAATAATTAATTGCATCCCGAAAAAATTCCGTGTCACTATATCCTATACGGAATAAAGTACTGATTGCGCATGCACCAAAGGCAAAATAAATTATTTCATATTATTGTTTGTGTTAATTAGACATATATATACACGAGTAAACACCAATTATTGTTCAAATGATGAATATCATTTATGCTATGTTGGCGGTGAAGGATCTTTAAAAGTTATTTTTAATTTCATTTTTTTTCCAGAAATTAAAGTTACAGACGTCAAAATCATCTCTTCATGTGCTATCTCCCATGAGAACGCAACTTATTGCGAGATGTGCGCCAAGATCAACAAGGAAGTTGTGCTGATGCTACACGTATACGGTGTTGTATTTTTGTTGCTCAGGCCTGCACTTTTTTTATATTCCTATGGTTTTGGTAGTCGGACTACGGACGGCTTGCCAATAATCCTACATATGGGTGGATGTATGTTTTTATCGGCCATAAATTTGTACATTTGTCTTAAGAATACTAGCGTCAACGGCAATAATGACAACAAAGGACCGAATTTGTATATTTGAGCAACCTCTTTGATGCCAAGAATCGACTCTGGAGGTCTAAACATTGCCAATTGTACATACTATTTAACTTGTTTTATCAGGAAAATAATCCTAATAGGGGGATATATTCCATGTGGCTCATTGCATTAAATGTAGCGTTACATATACGTGTTGTGTGTACTATAACATCTGTGATTGGGAAGGATGCTTGCAAAAAGACGTGGGGACCATATTGTTATGTTTTAAACACATCTTGTTGCAATTAAAAATTAAACACGTGTTTTAATCTTTCATATATTAAAGTAGATCTAAACCTTATATGTGTTCATGCTATTGTTTCTGTTCTGTTGTTTATATTGCCGTTGAATTACTGTAAAATGTTAAATAGCAATAAAGAATTGGATTGAAATAAAATATATCGAAAATTATTTTTTTTTTCGGTATGTATTTTACCTGAGCATAAAGGGATGGTAGACTCTATAAATACTTGGATTTGTAAAAAGACAAAAAACACGTGGTCTGACATGAACAGCCAATAACACGACAGGATAATTAGGACTAGAACGTAAAAGTTTCTTTTTTTTAAATTTATGTTCTAATTTTGTTGTTTTAACGGTTTATACCGTAGCTGAAATGGCTTTTATTTTTAATGTGAATCGGCTTCGATAATTTTGTAGAGTCGCAAAAGTTATGAGTATCATGAACATAAAATTTTATGTTAATTTCCATAACGCGGGTCATGATCATCTTATAATTATTCATATTTCTGGGCGTTGTCCAAATTACCGTGCAATAGTTGACTTTCACTGTGCAACGCACAAAAACAGCGAAAATAGCCTATATATAGCTGTAATAGTGTAGCTCAAAAGACTTTTTGACAGAAAATGGTGTCGTCTTTAGAGCTACAATTGGTGCCTATTACTGCTAATGGAGCAAAGTAATGATTATGCAAACCATTATAAAACGTCTGTTTGCATTTTTATCGTTCATGTACTTGTTTGATATCGCTTACCTTCTAGGCAATAAAACTAAACCACATAAAATATCAAATTCTCACCGAGGCATTATTTTTTTTACATAATACATATGAAGGTCTTTCTGAAGGGAATTTATACGGCAAGTCCACAAATTGTGAATTTGACGTCTTGTGAGCGGTACGGCAGATATTAAGAATGGTAGTTATGTTTGTTTTGGACAAAAATAATATGTAAACGCATGTATACGCATAAAATAATTGGAAACCTACAAAAAAGTAAAGAAAACTATGCCCGAGTGATTTTCGGAGGCAGTGCTCCACTACGACACATAGGGACCAATTCGTACATGGCCGTATATTCGTTCTAGCCTACATAGTGTTCACATAGATTTCCACAAAGGAAATTCTCATGTGACACATGAAATTCACATGTGACACTTGAAATTCACATGAATTTCATGTGAATTTTTAAGGTGAAATTCATAATTGAAATTCACATGAAGAAATATTGCCTGTTAATTATCTGTATAATCATCATGCCAAATATCTTGAAAGTTTTAAAATTTACTCAAGTTATTGTTTTCATATGGAAAAGTTGATGGATATTACACAAAAGATATATTGCATCATCACTAGGAGTCTTAATTAATTTACATTAAAGACAACAAATGTAATTTGTATTTTTGTATTTATTTTTACTTGCTGTTACAACACAACACGATAAATCTTCTCTTTCATTCACACAGCATCCACATGCTATTACTTAACATACGCACTATCATCGCACCACCATCGCCATGTCTCTACCTCTAATCTCATTGTAAAACACTTGCTTCATATAGAAAAATAAAGCTGTATTAATGAACTGATGCTTTCATTAAAGTTTTCCTGTCCCATTACATTGGTCAGTAAAGTTGAAACAAAATAAATTTCCATCTATCCTTCTGCTTATTTCTAAATAATTATTTTTTCTTTGTTTTCAAACTTAATTTTTCTTACCTCTATGGTAAAAATCTGAGAATGGCGTGAAAAACTATTTTTTTCATTATTTATAGAAAGCCATAAAGTATTATAAGCATTATAAAATACATGATCAGGACTGTTACCTCAATTATCAATAGAAGGATGGGTACATTACAACATAAAAATCAACATAACAAACAAAATTAAATCTTCTCAATATGTGCTGGATCTTATTATATATGAGGATTTAATATCTTTTGATAAATAAACAGTGCTACAAACTGTATATGGTGATCAAATGTTTATCAAAAACAACCATGAATGCAGACACAACTAAACCAATATTCAAGGTAATGATTATCGAAATATTGAATGTATCGAATATGAATGAAGTGAAGAACCAAAACTAAGTCTTTCCTAATTGACTCTGGTGTAGAAATCTAGAAACCAAGAGTAAAATGGGACTAATTAACATACCATGTGATACCATGTGATACCAAATAATGTTTGTACAGGACTATTATTTCTATCGTCGATGGAATAACAGTAAAAGATGCCCTAGCTTGCCCTAGCTCATATATATATCATTTCAGCTGATAGATTACAGTCAAGTTCCATCACCACTAGAGGTACTAGTCCCGCCCAAACGCTATTGGGTACCATGTTGTACATGGATTAGTCTCATTCTTCATCTCTTTTTCCATAGCTTAAATCCTCTCAACAAATGAGAACACCCATCAATTCATTTCTAATACCAACTAGAATACAGGAAGAGGCATAACTCTACCAATAAAAACGATCTCAAAATTTTATAAAACAAAAATGTATTCCTTCCGTACTTATCCGATATACATATTGTAATTGACACAATAATTCAAACAGCAGACAGTGAGATAGGTTATTTCAGAGTAAAGCGGTTTAAGCCCGCCTCTCACATTTCATAACAGAAGTACATGTATACATTTTACATGTAATAGCACATATACACGTATTTGTATTGATGAAATAAGACTTGAACCAACTCACCAGTTTAAAGAAATGTAAACATTTTAAAGCTAAAGAAACAGATGACGCATAAAAATAATTTAATTGTTAGCTTAATGGACTCAATTACAACAAAATAATTTTCTACGTACATGTAGCACCGTTCACAAAACTTGCATACTGAGTTATCCTAGCCAATCTATCAAAAATTCACATAATCCTAACCACTTCATCAATTCCTCGTACATAACAGTACACACTAATATCTACGCTGATGGCAACTGTTAGGAAATTACCTTCCAAGTGTTAGAACATGAAAATATCGGCATATACCGGTAACACACAGACGTTCACCACACCCAACATGCCATATACAAGGGAGATCACCCTTAAATGACCCTAGATGTCAATTATAATAGACATTGATTCAACAAATACTCTCTTCAGCTGAAAGAAAATTTATGTTATAATAGTTTTCAGAAACAAACAACAATCTTACTATATCCACTTTATAGATGATAGGATGATCAATATGTGTTACTGAAAACATCATTTATCTGGAGACAGATTTTCTAATAGATGAAATATACATGGAGCTCCCAATGGTAGTAATACTATCATCAGTATAGAAGTTAATACTGGGTAATAATATGTTTGTACACAGATTTATGGCATACAGGTTACTTTATAAGAATTGTAAATATCAATATTCCCTTTATTAGGGCTGGGTATTGGAACAGCCGAACCGATACATATTGGCAATGCACTGAAATGATACACGATATGTATTGTCGATACAATGAAAACATTTTTCAACTTAAATTGTTACTGATATTGTGAAATATTCTGAACAAAATAGTTGTTTGCGAGTCCTGCCAAATGCTGGCCATCATGTGCTCTGCTACATTGTATTCATGGTTACGCAAACACATTTCTGGTGTATCTAAGTGACTCGAATGCATCACCCTTCCTATCAATAGAATATGCTACAGAAACCCTTTGCATGAATGGTATATTAAAAGAGCTTTAACAGATATTTTCTGTCAAATGGAGAGAAAAACAGTAGTTTTTAATATCTGAACGATACAGCAATACAACATGCTGTCGTATCGGGAACCGATATGTTGTTGAATACCGGTAGAAACCAGTATATTGATATACCGATCCAGTCCTACCCTTTATACAGTATAGTGGGTTTTTTTTCATAAGGGATTAAGTTTTGCTACTTCTGTAGTTAAGTTCAGTTTCCGCAAATATTAAATATTTAGTAAGACGATCTCTACTGCTTATTAGTGTTAGAAAATGACCAATAAGTAAACACACAAAAATGTATATCCTCGAGAATTAGTATCAATTAAAAGGGGAGACCGCAAAATCTTCTCCATGAAATTAAACAACACTTTTATTCAACCATAATAACAAAACATCAAATATTATAATACATTAAATGTATTGTAAAAACAGGATGGATCAGATGTTTAAACATAATAAATTACTTTGAAGTTAAATAAAAATATTTTTCCATGCATATATAACATGTGATTGTCACCTTATGAACTACTATATATACCTATTAGGTATTAATATAACTAATTTACTAGACACTTGCAATTTTGGCTCTATTGAAAATCTGAACAGAAAAGACATACATATTACTTTCTTTTTATATTTCAACTGAACAAATCTTCAAAATTAATCAATGTTATTAAACATTTTTATTATTTCTTCATTAGACTTTGAACAACCAAAATACATTTGAAAGCTAATTAGAGATTATAAAAGCTCCTTAATATCATCTTAACAGTGTACTGAACTGTTGTTTTTACGGGTACCCTTACAAAATAGTATGAAAGCAAAAATATGCAAAAATATATACAGTACTTAATAATATTCAGAAAGCATAGAAATATATATCTGAAATAAAAATTCTAAAAACTCACTCAGTCATGTTTTATTGGCATTCACATCAAGAGCAATCACAAGCATGTCAGTCAATTGGTATATTTTGTGACAAAAATTCTGGGAAGAAATAACACAAGTGAAAACCAAATTTATGTACCAGTTAATCAATGTTTTTAAAAACATTTTTTATCCATAATAAAATGTTGTTCTGTATCAAGTGAAATTTCCTTTCTTTAGCATTTACAAGCTATAAAACCCTCTCTTCCAGTAATGTTTGAAAATACAGAAAGTGAAATGTACAATTGCATGCTCAAAGCATGCTGACACTGAACACATCATTTGTTACATTGCACTTAAGAAATAGAGGGACGGGAATCAAGGTCACAAAGTTCTGAAAATTTTTTGTCACATCAAAAGACTTCATCCTTCAAACTTTACAAAAACCACTCTTATTCTGCATACATGATAATTATTAGGAAAGCCATCACCTTGTATCTGTGTCTTTAATGAGTAGTATTGACAACAACTTGTGTTTAGATACGATATATCTAAAGATACAATACGATAGATCTGTAGATACGATTTATCTATAGATATTATAGGATATATCTAAAGATACAATATATCTATACATAGGATATATCTATAGATATTATATAGTATATCTATAGATATGAAATATTTATAGATATGATACAGTATATCAATAGATACGATACGATATATCTATAGATATGATGCAATATATCTATATCATTTAAGCGTTATTTGGAATCCTTAATGATTCCAGATGATTAATGAGGCAATTCAATGTACAATGTTTAGATATCATGGATCACAGACACAAAGAGAGAAACACAATGTAAACAGATACAGGTGAATGGGTATTATATATATATACTTAGGTAGTTCATGGGTGACTGACTTCATAGCTATCGCATACATAACATGTACATGTACCTTCATGGTGTTTTTCATTCACGGCCAAAAATCTCTATCTCCAGGTCTGTTTATCACAACATGGCATGTTGATGGCATCATGTGATCCACATGCCATATTAGGTAATGCACATATGATATCACACGCTCCAAACCAACCACATGTCTTGGTCCATCATAATAATTAGAAGGTAACTTCTCTTCATAATATCACACAACAAGAATTAGTTTTTCTAGCCTGAAAAATTAAAAGTACATTCTATTAATTGAATTACAGATAAATCAATGTAATGTGAATAAATCAATAACTTCAGTATAAAACAGTATTCTATAGATACAATATTGGTATTTTACATTGCTTTTTAATAACAAACATTAAAGATTGAAATTTTCAAATTAGTCATAATATAAAAATGTCAATTTTCTAGAAAAAATATTGGAGCTACAAATAAAGGGGAGATAACTAAAGACAAAACTTACAGTTTTATAAAAGGCTTTAGACTGGACGCTAAGATCTGCTGACCGGTCCACTAAAGCGTCCAACTTCTCATCACGCTCCAGCAGTGCTTCAATAGTATTATGCTGAAGAGAACAACAATAATATATTGATAGGTTTCTCAATCTTTTAAAACTAGTGAATAAAGTTTTTGTTGTGTTAACATATATGTGACATAGGATTACAGAACAACACAAAGAATATTATAGGACAGAAGGTGGTGGTAAAATATAAAATGAGACACAAAAATGAAGATAATATATAAAATTGTTTAATTAGACAGGAAGTGATTATAAAATATAAAATTATTTGATTAGACAGAAGGTGATGATAAAATATAAAATTATTTAATTAGACAGAAAGGGATGATAAAATATAAAATTATTTACTGAAACAGAAAGTGATGATAAAATGTGAAATTATATAATGAGATAGAAAGTGATGATAAAATATGAAATTATTTAATTAGACAGAAAGTGATGATAAAATATGAAATTATTTAATTAGACAAAAAGTGATGATAAAATATAAATTTATTTAATTAGACAGAACTTGATGATAAAATATAAAATTATTAACTGAAACAGAAAGTGATGATAAAATATAAAATTATATAATGAGACAGAAAGTGATGATAAAATATGAAATTATTTGATTAGACAGAAAGTGATGATAAAATATGAAATTATTTAATTAGACAAAAAGTGATGATAAAATATGAAATTATTTAATGAGACAGAAATTGATGATAAAATATAAAATTAGAAATTATTTACTGAGACAGAAAGTGATGATAAAATATGAAATTATATAATGAGACAGAAAGTGATGATAAAATATAATATAAAATTATTTTATTAGTTAGAAAGTGATGATAATATATGAAATAATTTACCGAGACAGAAAGTGATGATAAAATATATAATTATTTAAAACACTGGGTAATATAAACATAAAGACTTTTTTTCACTGGTAGTATTAATAGGCAGTTGAAGAAGTCTTTTCTCAAGGTAAGAAATTAATATATCACTAAAGACATGGATAGATCTTAAAGTACTTACCAGAATAATTTTTGTCTCGTCCAATTCACTCTGTATCTTTGTCATGGCATCGGCTTGTTTTGGATCCTTCAAAGTAAAATATTCAATTCATTATAAAAAGTTGTGTGAGAGCTCAAGGTTGAGATATACATCTCTCCTTGATTCTTTTATTGTTTAATTTGCTATGTATGTTCATATCTTGACATTTGTTATTCTTAAACAAATACATCAAACAATGCTGTATAACTGCACCTTTTTCATGATCGCAAAAACATCAACAAGTAGCAGGAACCTAGTGAATTTTCACTGAATTTTCAAGGATTAATGAGTCTCCCTATTTAGTTCCTCATCATCACAGCATCATTATTGTTTGCTAATTACATACACAAAAACAATACATACCTGATATTTAGCTAAATGTTCACTAAGGTAAGGAAGTTTTAACCTGAAAATACAAACAAATTAATATTAGTAATATTCTATTTCCTGGAAGGTGCTTATAAAGTTTGCTTGGCCATTAGATATGTATGCAGGGATTTCATTATCTTTCAGGGGAGGCAGTATCACTGTAATTCCAGGGGGTACTTTACTATACTAATTTGTATCCTATCAAATGTGATTTAGCCTGAATCAGGCAGTTCTACTGCCAGCTTTAACCGTCAAACAGTAGCGGGAACCATGGCAACTGCCTGATATTGAAACCCCGGTATATGAACAGAAAGCTTAAGATGAACTTCAGGAAACGATGCTATACAAAAATCAAAATCCGATCCTGTCAATCATTTTATTGTCACACCACTCACGAAATGGCAGAAGCACATCTTAAGACTTCTTTTTAGATACATCTACTATTTGAAAAAATGGCCTGTATAACTTCCTGACATATGTCGATATTAATCGATGTCTTTCTCAACATTGAAAATGTCTGAATTATTTAGATGTTTCAGTTATCAATGTTAAGAAAAATATTGATTAATATTGACACAGAATTAATATGTCTGACAGC
The DNA here is from genome assembly GCF_041381155.1 of Argopecten irradians. Lineage (NCBI taxonomy): Eukaryota > Metazoa > Mollusca > Bivalvia > Pectinida > Pectinidae > Argopecten > Argopecten irradians. Next base: position 31,621,474 of record NC_091144.1, read on the forward strand.
TGATATGGCCTCCCCCCCAAGTTTCCAAGTTGGTCTCAATTGGAAATATATATAAAATTAAGAAAATTGGAGAACATCAAATTAAAACTGGAGAAATAATCAGACAGTATTCTCTGTCAGAGAAACTAAAGTAACAAACTAACAAACTTAATTTGTTGAAATCCAAGATGGCAACCTTGTAGTCATGTTGTTTTGTGACTTGTACAAACAGAACATGCACATATAACGACCAATTTAAAGTGACTCATATGAGATTTGAGAAAGGATTTCAGTACCGTATGAGAAAAAAGGGATAGCAAGATTCACTAACAACAGATCGACATGCATGGAAGAAAGGACAGACATCTGATGATGGTGGGCTGAAAATGTACTTACCCAGAATTTGGTTTACTCCATTCTGATTTATTAGGTACTTGAGTTTCAAATGTATCCAATATCTGTTTAAACATCCAGAATCCATATTTTAATCAAACACCTATTTTGAACAGTAAAATATCCTTAATTTCAAAGTCCAATGAGCAGAATGAGTTAATAACTTCTTAATTCTTTATGTACTTTCACATGAGCAAATACTAAATTTGCACAGTTTAGTGAATTGGAGATCATAACAGTTAAATACCAAGGAAAATAAAATTAATATGGACATATAGTATTACAGTACAACCACAACCTGATAAAAAAAAATCCACCAGTATATCATAATAATGCACACTTGTGAAAACAGAGAAGAAAGGCAAAACAACCAGACTCAATTGTTGTATTTATGTAAACCAACTTATATTTAAGCAAATGATCTGGAAATGTGAAAAGTAATCTCAGCAAAAATACACTCTTCATAGACACAATAGAAATATACGAGTTGAAAATCACGAAATTAAATCGTGAAAATAGGTTATATTGTACGGTACAGGATCTAGCAGATCGCTCTGAAAACTGGTCATTTATAGTCAGTCAACACTTTTGGTTTGGTTTGGTTTGTTTATTTTTACGTCCTATTAACAGCCAGGGTCATGTAAGGACGTGCCAGGTTTGTTGGTGGAGGAAAGCCGGAGTACCCGGAGAAAAACCACCGACCAGCGGTCAGTACCTGGCAACTGCCCCACATGGGATTCGAACCCGCATCCCAGAGGTGGAGGGCTTGTGGTAATATGTCGGGACATTTTAACCACTCGGCCACCGCGGCCCTATCAGTCAACACAAGTCTGCTACATGTATGTTACTTAATGGTGAATATTTTTTTTATTTTTTTTTTTTTTATTTTTTAAAACAGTTTAGGGTACATCCGCTTTACCTTATTAAGAAGGGTGTGAGCTACCCTCTTTGGATATTCATGGTCACCAATGACCACTCCGGACAGTCCATCTGACCGCACATAGACGTGACATATGTAATCTGAAAATGGAAATACATGTACTATGTCTGTATGAGGACTGATTCACAAGAGTGATTTGAACTTTTATCATGTTAATAAGAAAAGGATGAACAGCACATTAAAGGACCACTACCTTTCCAAAACGGCTTTTAATTTTTAAAATGGGAATGTTTAATAAGATTGATAATTTTATAGAGTCACAAAAGTTAATAACTTACAGTTAATACTATGTGTAACACTACAATTACTATCACATTCTGAACAATTCAATTTCAATAAATTAAATGATGATTTTCATAGCACAGGTCGTTTTATCTTTCCCGTTGCATTCCTAATTACTGCGTATTGGTTGATTATCACTGCGCCAGAAGGCAAAACAGCAATATGAATCTTCACTGTTCATAGTTTACGCAGGATATCCTGCATTTGATTTTTAATTTTGGTTTCACACACGTAGTGGGCCTTTAATCATAACATATTTGATCTGAACATAGAAGAAAGTGATGTCTGTGTTATTTTACTTAATTATCTATATAGCTAACAGATATGTAACTATAGCGATATCAATATATATTTTGATGTGATTTTCATGCTGTTTATCATTATGTGATATAGTATATTAAATGATGACTAGAATTGACTACAAACTATATATGGAAAGGACTAGCGTAGTTTGATCTAGATCTACGGTATTTGTTGTTGATTACCATTTTATACTGTGTAATGTTTATATTGAAAGTATATTATTTTAAAAGGAAATATTGACCATAAATTATCATTGAATATAGTATGAATTATTTAATGAAAACAAAATGAAAAGTTTGAAACTCTTAAATGTCATGCATCAATATTCAAAATTGATCAACTTGAAATGTTGAGTTGTGTATTGTATGTTAAGACAATTAAAATCCAATCGTCTCACCTTGTTCTTTAACTGAGGCCCGACTTGCAATCATCGTTCTCTCTGTGATGATTTTACTAGTAAAGTCCATGAATTCTTGAACACTATATATCGTGAAAGACAAGTCTGATTTATTAACATATATACAGCGGGACATCTGGTTGATAGACATAAAATTAAAAACAATATTTTCAAATGTAGGCAAACAGCACATAAGTTTAGTATCTCTGCATGCATGAACAATGTATTACATCATGACACCAAATTTGTTTGTTACGCTTGACAATTATTTTTGAAATTGTGGAAGAATATCACATGTTTTAATTAACTCATATGTGTAACATTAGTTAAATCACACAACCAAAATGTTCTATGAATTCAATAAAACCTAACTGTCTTTACGCAAAGCAACCGAAAAAACCATTTATACATGTTCTTAGAGACCAAAAAAAAGTAAAATTAAAACTTTTTGGATTAGACTACAAAGATTTGTACAGGTATACAATTTTTCTTTTTCCATTGAGTGGCAGGTCTACAGGTAGTTAGGTTTTTGACATTACAATTAAAATGAAAAGTATAAAGGACTGATATATATCATACCTTGATCGTTGGAAATAACCAAAAGACGAGAGCTCATGACTAGCACTGAGGGGATTAACTTTTCCATCTCCATTTTTATACAGGACTTGCAGGCAGTAGAGTTTCATATCTACAGTCTTTGTTTTTCACCTTGGTAAATATGTTTACTCTTAAGAGTAAATATAACCATTCAACTGAGATTGAGAAATATAAACTGTAACAAAATAATCAAATAGCAAGATCGTTAATGTATGATAGCACATGTAATTTGTAAACACACATCTATTGGTAAATGTCATAAATTTGTGTCATTTGCTACAATTTTATCTGATCCTGGTTTCCTGGATGTTTGTTGTTTTAATTTACAATAAATCTACAATACAGTGCGGTCACACTTAATAACGACAACAAACGACAACAAACGACAAGAAGCGACAACAAACGACAACACGTTAAATACAAGGAAAAGTTAGTGACAACACAGGATATGTTATTCAGTACATTAAAATGAATATTTCTACCAAGTTTTATGAAGATTGGAGCAAAAATGAAGGAATTATGAGCGATTTGAATATTCTGATTTGAAAATTAATAAGAAAAGGGAACCGCTGGTCAACTACCTTAGATCAAAACGGCTTTGAATTTTTAAAATGGGAATGTTTAATAAAATTGATAATTTTATAGAGTCGGTTAATAACTTACAGTTAATACTATGTGTAACACTACAATTACACCTTCTGAAAATCAATTTTGAAAACCTAAAACGACAACAGATGATATCGTTTTATCTTTCCCGTTGCCAGTCCTAATTACTGCGTATTGGTTGATTATCACTGCGCCAGAAGGCAAAACAGCAATATGAATCTTCACTGTTCATAGTTTATGCAGGATAATCTGCATTTGGTTGGTGTTATGACATCCTCTTAAGCCATTAATATATATTTTTGTATATGATGATTGTTTTCAAGAAACTTTTAATTTTCGTTTCGCAAAGGTAGTGGGCCTTTAATCATAACATATTTGATCTGAACATATAGAAGAAAGTGATGTCTGTGTTATTTTTTACTTAATTATCTATATAGCTAACAGATATGTAACTATAGCGATATCAATATATATTTTTGATGTGATTTTCATGCTGTTTATCATTATGATTATGTGATATAATATATTAAATGATGACTAGAATTGACTACAAACTATATATGGAAAGGACTAGTGTAGTCTGATCTAGATCTACGGTATTTGTTTTTGATTACCATTTTATACTGTGTAATGTTTATATTGAAAGTATATTATTTTAAAAGGAAATATTGACCATAAATTATCATTGAATATAGTATATGAATTATTTAATGAAAACAAAATGAAAAGTTTGAAACTCTTAAATGTCATGCATCAATATTCAAAATTGACCAACTTGAAATGTTGAGTTGTGTATTGTATGTTAAGACAATTAAAATCCAATCGTCTCACCTTGTTCTTTAACTGAGGCCCGACTTGCAATCATCGTTCTCTCTGTGATGATTTTACTAGTAAAGTCCATGAATTCTTGAACACTATATATCGTGAAAGACAAGAAGTCTGATTTATTAACATATATACAGCGGGACATCTGGTTTATAGGACATAGAATTAAAAAAAATATTTTCAAATGTAGGCAAACAGCACATAAGTTTAGTATCTCTGCATGCATGAACAATGTATTACATCATGACACCAAATTTGTTTGTTACGCTTGACAATTATTTTTGAAATTGTGGAAGAATATCACATGTTTTAATTAACTCATATGTGTAACATTAGTTAAATCACACAACCAAAATGTTCTATGAATTCAATAAAACCTAACTGTCTTTACGCAAAGCAACCGAAAAAAACCATTTATACATGTTCTTAGAGACCCAAAAAAAGTAAAATTAAAACTTTTTGGATTAGACTACAAAGATTTGTACAGGTATATACAATTTTTCTTTTTCCATTGAGTGGCAGGTCTACAGGTAGCTAGGTTTTTGACATTACAATTAAAATGAAAAGTATAAAGGACTGATATATATCATACCTTGATCGTTGGAAATAACCAAAAGACGAGAGCTCATGACTAGCACTGAGGGGATTAACTTTTCCATCTCCATTTTTATACAGGACTTGCAGGCAGTAGAGTTTCATATCTACAGTCTTTGTTTTTCACCTTGGTAAATATGTTTACTCTTAAGAGTAAATATAACCATTCAACTGAGATTGAGAAATATAAACTGTAACAAAATAATCAAATAGCAAGATCGTTAATGTATGATAGCACATGTAATTAGTACATGTAATTTGTAAACACACATCTATTGGTAAATGTCATAAATTTGTGTCATTTGCTACAATTTTATCTGATCCTGGTTTCCTGAATGTTTGTTGTTTTAATTTACAATAAATCTACAATACAGTGCAGCTGCAGTGTTGTACATACAAAATGTGACTTATTTCACAATGTTGAAATAATCTAACATTCACCTATTGGTTGAAGTTAAATTCAATATGAGAATTGTTAAGGACTGCTAACAACGATTTACACATAAACGAACGCTATTAAGAAAAATCACGGCCGTATAATGTGCGATAACGCAGGTCGAAAACGAAAATAGGGAGCCTGAAAGGCTTTCACGGTCAGACAATATGGCAATAGAAAGATGTATCATCTTCAATCAAACGATGCCTGTTTACTTACCTTAAACGTTTAAATAAAAGTCTGCTTTTCACAAATTAAATAGAAAAGAAAATTTATACTGATGAATTATCCCGTGGAAATCACCATAAAACAAACAAACCACACGTTATTTTAGAACTGATTCAACAGGAAGTGACAAGTTGCAAATGACAGAAACCGGAAAAAGAATTATATAGTTACCTCCCCTAAAACATTTAAGGTAGCACTACACTAAACTTCTAGACCCGCTAGAATTTACAAACATTTTGGTTATTCTGGAAACAGTAATGTTGAAATCACAAAAGCAAATGCTTTTGTTTGAAAAGTACATTTTAATCACAATAAAATCAGATATATTTTTTTCGCTGCCATATCTTGTTTTTATTCAAAACTACAAGCGGGTAATTTTTTCACAAACAATGGAAATACACTGTATGCCAACAACCAATATATTAAAAATAGCAACATTATATCCAACCTTTGAAATAACGGTTTTAAAAATCAAGTCCTTGCGTACTTGCGTTTTAGCCAAATTAAATATGCTCACAAAAGGTGTATGGCAGGATTTCTTTTTTTTTTTCAACAAAAACTATATAAAATATCTAGATCTATTTGATGTCGCCAAATTATTTTATCTTATCAAGGGTATAAACACCTTCAAATTTTAATAATTGATTTGCAGGAAAAAATATAACAAATAATAAATTTGCAGCTGCAAATGTCGAAATTTTAAGTTTCTGGTATCAGTGCACCATAATGGTTTTAGTTTGCTGACTTTTCAAACAAACAGTTGAATCCTCATACTGTGTACATGTAATTCCATCAAGGTGGAATCTCTCCATTCAGAGGGAGTAATTTAACTTAATTTGAACCATATGACCTGATCAAGGATGAGTTGAGTGTACAGCAAGTTGGAACTACCGGTAATATGCCAATCAGAGGGTGTTTACACATCCATCGGTTAAAGGTACATCATAGTGGAAGCCCAGCTAGACCATGAGGTCTAAAACTACCAAACACGAATCTAAGTGAAGAGATTCTGAGAGAATGTAAGACCCCTACTCCACAAGGCTAAAACCAAGTATTCCCGGCCTGAAAATGGCGTGGGTGAAATATGGCTGCAATATTGTAGATCAAAAGACTTTTTAAAAGGTAATGGTGTCGTCTTTAGATCTACAACTGATGCCTATTACTGCTAATGGAGCAAAGTAATTATTATGGAAATCATTACTAAAACGTTTGTATGCATTTTATCGTACTTGATTTGTATCAATTACCTACCAGACAACAAAACTGAACCATATAAAATTAACTTTTTTTTCTTCATATGTTTATCAATTTAAAGGTCTTTTCGAAAGAAAACTAAATACGGCAAGTCTACAAATTGTAAACTTGACGTCTTGTGACTCGTACGGTAGATATTGAATGATGGTCGTTACTGTTTGTTTTAGACAAAAATAGTACTAATATAAAAATGTATGTATACGCATAAAATTATTGAAAACCGACAAAAAAGTATAGAAAATTGTGCCCGAGTGATTTGCTGAGGCAGTGCTCCACTAAGACACATAGGCGTGCACCATTTCGTACACGGCCGACAGGTGTATAGATATAGGTGAAATATAAAGGAGAGCGATGCGAAGGAGAGAGCTGTACTAAGAACGAGCGAGGAGAAAAATTGGCCAGCGTTCAGGACACATAATTTGCTACTGGACTCTCGTAGATGAAATAAAGATCAACTTGAAAAACTGGACTGTATGACTGGATAGTTTATCATAGATTTGTGAATTAAATTAATCGGCTCACGTCGCGACTTTAAGTGATCTATAACACATACTTAGTTAATGTTCATGGATAAATAGTGAAAGAAACACCTTTACTGATCGCCATATTTCATTTCTAGACTCATATAGCTGCAGCACTAGACGGTTTTTAATGGCCCAAACAGCACTGAATTTTTCCCGCCAAAAACTAATAAAGCACGTGGTTTATGAAGAACGCCACAGCAAGGATTTATAAGTGATATAAAAAAAACTTGGGTGCATATATCTTATTCCATTTTATAGTATTATTTATTATGCAAACTGAATTATCAATTTATAAATATTTGTGTTTGAAAACTGAATTATCAATTTATAAATATTTGTGTTTGAAAATTGTTACTTTAATCAAAGTAATTTCTTACCCACGAGCATGCCTTATTGGACAGCGGACTTATTGGTTTAATTATAAACAATCATTTGTTTCTGGTTTATTTAACTGTAAAAGTCTTGCGTCAAAGCCAAAGAAAAAATCGGGTTAAATGTACTTGTACATACATACCCGGTCGACCCGATTTATAACGATAAAGGCAGAATCGTTCCGTATTAAGTATAGAGAAGTACCGGGGATTTAAACACGGAAGCTCAAACTAGGAAGTAATATACATACATCCTGTAAGACAGTTTGAATGGTGGAAAAGAAGCTCAGCTGACAACGATCTGGCCATGGCAGGGACCCTCCCAGAATATTCGGGCCTTGTCCGATGGACGATCAACGATGTCCAACAATGGCTCTCCTCGGTATTTATTTGTTCAATTATCGTCTGCTAACGTAGGCTTGTAAACCACCTGCCTGCAGTGCTATTCCTTGTTTGTTTATCATCTACGAACTATTGATATATGAGGTCAAGATCGGAGTTATTGTGACCCTAGCTTGTGTAGATTAAGAAATTTATCACCCTTTCCTTAGAAATGTTTATATATCACAATGTATTACGAAATGCGATAACTGACCCGTCCGCCGAGTCTGGTTTTAGACCTACAGGTAAACGGGGATACACTGCTGCATTGAGGCAACATACACAGGTAACTTCATTACAGTAGTGTTAGCATAACATTTAGAAATTTTTTGTGTGTTTATTGTTTTTTATTCATGTTTTCAGAGATGTTTGTCTCATATTTATAAAATAACCGCCTGTTAGTGTTTTAGACCACTATAACCTAAATATAGGTAACCACCCCCAAAACCCATTTACTTGTACATTTAATAAGTCAGATTTATCTGAATGGGTCATATGTAGATATTTGTATACAGGTACCTTGATTCTACCTGATTTTGAGTCTAGTATATTTAGTTTGACCTACATGTATAAAAGTGTATAGTCTGACTGTCTATGGTAGGTCTATATATAGATTGGAACTTTATGATATTTATTTATAACAAAAATCTGTAAGAAAAACCCAGACTTTATTGACAACCATTCCAATGTACTTAATTGCATCTATAATGGGTTTGGAAAAGGCAAACAACTTCATCGCTAGTATACACAAAATATGTATACAGGTATCCTAAGATACAATTGATAAGTCTGGTATTTTCATTTTCAAATATCTGATTTAACAAACTATATTATCCATGTACATGTATCAGGAATGGTGTTGAATGACTTTTCCATTCCTTTTGATATATCAACTTTGCATGCATCAATCACTGACTGGTGAACACCCAGCTAGTGTTAATCCTCTATATACTCAGGGGTTACTATCAGTAGTTCAGGAGAAAAACACTGACCAATCACAGACGTGCAGAGTCTTCTTTTGGAGATTACAGAGAGTGTGACACCCATCTTTAATTTCTCTATGCATTTATTATGAAAAAGAGCAATAAGATTTATTTGAAAAGCAACAAAGTCAACCACAGTGCACCGTTATTCAACTCTTTTGATGTACATGAAATGATCAAATTATCTAAATCTTCTTTTGCCTCCTGGATAAGTTTTACTATGAAATATTCTAGGGGTGGATTAAATATCAGTGATAGTAACCCAGCTGGTTACTGCCAGCTGGTAGGCTGGTTAAGTAAGCTCAATCAGTATATTGTCCAGCTGTTGTGCACAGGGATATGGTGTGAATTTCCAATCAACTGTTATATATATATAATAATAAATGTATTATAGATACAATAATACATATAGCATTAATTGGAAACTTGTGCCAGGCCCCTGTGCTACAGAAGGTTTGAATCCTGGTCTGTCAAGTTCTTAAATGTGTTAAAATCATAAAATCCATTCAACCTTGTGTTTTCCTAATGAACTGTTCCAGTACTTAGATGAGTACAAAGTGTTTTCAGGTGTTTTCAGGTGTGAATAAGTAAATTAATCTAAAAAGTCTTTCATAATATTATGGTCTGTCATGTCATCATCACACCTTAAAGAGTTCGACTTCATTGGTAACTGAGGATTATATTAGTGGACCGTATCCCAGAAGGGATTGTACCATTGATGAAGAGGAAGTATACAATTTATTATGTAGATGACATCTTTGTTCTTGACCTTAAATACATCAACAACTTCCTGGTCAAATATACTCATAGATACTTTTATGTCTAGAATATTCATGAGGGACATTAGGTTGAAGAATTAGAACAATTACTGGAATTAATGAATAACAAAAAATTGATTGATGATTCTAAGGTTGCCAATCTAGGTATGGAGATGCAAAGTAGGAGAAAACTCCCACCAGCATATATATATGGGAGAGGGACAAATCCATGCACCCACAGACATGGGGGAAGGGGCAAACTCCACCCACAGATATGGAGAGGGAGAACTCCCACCCACAGATAGTGGGAGAGGGAGAACCCCCACCCATATATATTGGGGAGAGGGAGAACTCCCACCCACAAATATGGAGAGGGAGAACCGCCACCCACAGATATGGGGCAGAAGGAGAATCCCCATCCACAGAGATGGGGGAGAGAAACAAGTGCCACCCACAGATATGGGGGGGTGGAAACACCCACCACAGATATGAGGGAGGGGATGAACTCCCACCACAGATATAGGGGAGGGTGAGAACTCCCACCACAGATATGGGGAGGGGGACAACACCCACCACAGATATAGGGGAGGGTGAGAACACCCACTACAAATATTGGGGAGGGTGACAACTCGCACCACAGATATGGGGGAGGGTGAGAACTCGCACCACAGATTTGAGGGAGGGGGTGAACTCCCACCACAGATATAGGGGAGGGGAACACCCACCACAGATATGAGGGAGGGTGAGAACTCCCACCACAGATATGAGGGAGGGGGTGAACTCCCACCACAGATATAGGGGAGGGTGAGAACTCCCACCACAGATATGGGGGAGGATGAGAACACCCACCACAGATATGGGGGAGGGTGAGAACACCCACCACAGATATGTGAGGGAGGGGGTGAACTCCCACCACAGATATAGGGGAGGGTGAGAACTCCCACCACAGATATGGGGGAGGATGAGAACACCCACCACAGATATGGGGGAGGATGAGAACACCCACCACAGATATGGGGGAGGGTGAGAACACCCACCACAGATATGGGGGAGGGTGAGAACACCCACCACAGATATGGGGGAGGGTGAGAACACCCACCACAGATATAGGGTGAGAACACCCACCACAGATATAGGGGAGGGTGAGAACACCCACCACAGATATGAGGGAGGGGGAGAACTCCCACCACAGATATAGGGGAGGGTGAGAACTCCCACCACAGATATGGGGGAGGGTGAGAACACCCACCACAGATATGGGGGAGGGTGAGAACACACACCACAGATATAGGGGAGGGTGAGAACTCCCACCACAGATATGGGGGAGGGTGAGAACTCCCACCAACATATATGGGGGAGGGGGAGAACTCCCACCACAGATATGGGGTAGGGGGAGAACACCCACCAGAAATATGGAGGAGGGGAAGATCTCCCACCAGAAATATGGGGGAGGGGGAGAGCTCCCACCCACAGATATGGGGAGGGTGAGAACACCCACCACAGATATGGGGGAGGGTGAGAACACCCACCACAGATATAGGGTGAGAACACCCACCACAGATATAGGGGAGGGTGAGAACACCCACCACAGATTTGAGGGAGGGGGAGAACTCCCACCACAGATATAGGGGAGGGGGAGGGTGAGAACACCCACCACAGATATGGGGGAGGGTGAGAACACACACCACAGATATAGGGGAGGGTGAGAACTCCCACCACAGATGGAGGGTGAGAACTCCCACCAACATATATGGGGGAGGGGGAGAACTCCCACCACAGATATGGGGTAGGGGGAGAACACCCACCAGAAATATGGAGGAGGGGAAGATCTCCCACCAGAAATATGGGGGAGGGGGAGAGCTCCCACCCACAGATATGGGGAGGGGAAGAACTACCACCCACAGATATGGGTAAGGGATGCACCCTGTTACATGTAAATTCTAATGAAAGGTATAAGAATTCAGAATATTAATATCTGTTTAAAACATTTTCTTTCTTTTATGCAGAACGCATTTTCCGAGTTTTGCCGAAGTTTCCGAGAGAATGGAATAGATGGAGTGAAGTTTGTGGTGTGTATTTTTATTAAATTACCAATAGGGAATCTCATATAATATAATAATGTAAAAGGACCTGGCTGATGTAGATTTTATATAGTGTTAAATACAGCTCTCTCACGTAACTCTCAGAGAAATGTTTCTTTAACTGGCTCAGTCGATAGACCTTTTGTTTTATCATGCTGGAGACCCAAGTTTGATTCCTGGTACGAGTACTCGACAGGAACGATTATTTTTCCCTGTTGTTTTTCTTTTGAACCCATGTTGTATAATCTTTATAATATTTCACATTTTAGGACTTGGATGAAATAGAGCTGAATCGAATGAGAACACCAATGAATAAAAGAAGGTGAGATGATATTTGAGTCTATTTCAGCTGTCGGGGCTTTACAGCCTGTAACACTGAAATTTATTATAAAACTAAAATAATGGTATGTGTTCATCTGTATGAGAGGGGGTGTCATGTACCATAACTAAGTCACTGTGACCTATATTTTTACCTTTAACCTCAATTAAAAACAATCTTCCACAAGTCCTCTCTCCATAATTATAAGGCACTAAAACTATAGGTGTTCATCTAGTAGAGGGGAATTCAAACTTATGGCTCATACAGTGGGTGAGAGGTTCAAATTTTGACTGGATGTAAGCTTTCCATGTTTCTGTATCATTTTAATCAGAAAATATTTTTCTCTCAACAGCAAATTGATGACCATTATAAAAAGTATAAAGAAACCAGACCTTTCTGGGTAAGTGTTTTTCTCTCAAACAAAACATTCAATAAAAGGTTCAGATTTATATTAGTTTGACCTAATAAACCTTAAGTATCAGTCCACCTTTTATAAAGGAAAATAAAAAGTGATTGCAGCATTCAAGGGAAAAAGTCCATGTCATGTGAAATGAGATTAGACACTTAGCTTACTAAATCTCATGACCCTTAGCATGGTATCTCATGAACAAATGTTGATAAAAAAAAATGCAAAAAAAACCCACTTAAATTAATGTAATTATGGCAGGCTTTCAAGCATATGAATACATAGAACGAATATACCTATTATACCTTTCGGCCGGGTACGAATTGGTCCCTATGTGTTGTAGTGGAGCACTGCCTCCGAAAATCACTCGGGCATAGTTATCTATACTTTTTTGTAGGTTTCCAATTATTTTATGGGTATACATGCATTTACATATTATTTTTGTCCAAAACTAATATAACTACCATTCCTAATATCTACCGTACCGCTCACAGGACGTCAAATTCACAATTTATGGACTTGCCGTATAAATTCCCTTCAGAAAGACCTTCATATATATTATGTAAAAATAATGTCTCGATGAGAATTTGATATTTCATGTGGTTCAATTTTATTGCCTAGTAGGTAAGCGATATCAAACAAGTACGATAAAAATGCAAACAAACGTTTTATAATGGTTTGCATAATCATTACTTTGCTCCATTTGCAGTAATAGGCACCAATTGTAGCTCTAAAGACGACACCATTTTCTGTCAAAAAGTCTTTTGAGCTACAATATTGCAGCTAATGAATACACTTTTGAATATGAAAATAACCAAACTGATTTTAACAATACTATTGTTATTTTATTGATATAGGCCTAGGTAAGTAGTCCAGAGCAATCATAATAAATAATACATGCTTTATATAGCATAACACATGTACATGTATACCCCAGTTTGTACAAAGGAGAGAAACAAGTTTATATACTTATATAAGTTCACATTATAACTTGAAGACAACTGCAGGTATTATTGATTATATGAAATGCAGAAAATGTTTGCACTATACTATCCGCTTTTGACGCAATATGGCTATGTCAGTACAACTACAAGCTTGAAGCTTCGTCATTCCCACATTTTAATGCCCCTCTCCCTTCCCACACCTTTCTTCAGCCCCTCCTCCTCCTGCCCCTCTTCTTCAGCCCCTCCTCCTCCTGCCCCTCTTCTTCAGTCCCTCCTCCTCCTGCCCCTCTTCTTCAGCCCCTCCTCCTCCTGCCCCTCTTCTTCAGCCCCTCCTCCTCCTGCCCCTCTTCTTCAGCCCCTCCTCCTCCTGCCCCTCTTCTTCAGCTCCTCCTCGTCCTGTTCCTCTTCTTCAGCCCCTCAACTCCCACCCCCTTCTTTACCTCTCCCCATCCAACCCACTCCTTTCCCACCACTTTCTTTACTCATCCCTATTTCCATCCCCTTCCCCCTCCCATCCCAACCCTGTTCTTTCTTGTCCCTTCTTGGTTCCTTCTCTTCACCCTCCGCCCACTTCCCTTCTTCACTACCACCTCCACCCAAACATCTACCTAATCCCTTCCTTCCCACTTCCCCTTCTAATCGGTTTACTTTACATGTTAGATGAGACCTAGCAGCCTGTGAAATCTATAAGATTTACAGTAATATTCAGCATGGCAAATTATATGGTGCATATATACAGTATTAACAATAATATCAAAAGTTAAAAATGTAATGTTTATATGATGTAATTACAATAAAGATAATTTTCATTGGTGCCAATTGCTTTATGTTTATAAATATTATACAGTAATGCAGCTTAATTTATTTATAAAGCACCTGTTACTCTGTCCATGGGTAGCAATACTAATTTTGATATATAACTGTTTATGTCGACATAAATGTGATTTTTTTCACAGAATCCAATTTATATGTACAATAGGAGTGATTTTCTTATGTATTTTTACTTTAAATTTATACACTATAGTTCTGTCCAAATCAAAATGCGAACATTCATATTATTTATCATTTCATAAAGGTCAAGGTCACTGTTTTAAATACAAAGCTAGAGAAGTTTTTCCTGTTGTTGATAACCTAAGTAATGTTTGTCTTGTTGCTATTTTAAGTATAACTTTCCTGATTAAGAAGGGATTAATTTTAGCAGTAAAGAGGAAGTCTCCAGTTATACACAAATTTAATTCAAATTCCCCACAAATTACAAATTGTGGTGTTTAAAAATGACTTAACCTTTAGGTCCTGTATTTTTCTGGCTATCAGCTTTGTCTAATTGACTTAAATTAACTAATTAAGTTTATAAAAGTCTACTACTGCTTAGTGCTCAATGTTTAAGGAGTGGGACGACTGGTTCACCTATTGTCAGTATAATGTGACCAGCTCTGGTATGTTGTGTGGTGTCTTCGGCGGCACGCTTCAGTGATATAGCACTACAAAAAGAACAACAGTTCCACTATAACAGAAAACACAACTCGAATATACTGCAGTCTCCTACAACACACACTCACACACAACCACATACATGGGAGGCTGTCCTTACATGACCCTGGTTGTTAATAGGACGTTAATTAATCAAACAAACAAACAAATATTGTGGTATTAGGGAATTATATTGAATAGAATGAAATAGACTTGATTGACCACTAAACACACCAGGTGGTATACAAATGTACTCCAGAACTACATCACACAGATATCACTATGTAATCAGAGCATAACACATTAAAGATGGAAGGGGTAGGAGTGGGGGTAAGTGTAACAGTTTGGGCTACAACTTCTTTTGCTCATTTTTGCAATTTCTATTGTCTGGGTTCTGATGTTGGATAATGGTCATAAGAAATGTTAATCATGAAATTGATATGGTATTCAGTCAAAAATTGTAGAAATATATACTTTTGAGTTATATCGTTTTATGAAATTGAACAATAATTTGATATAGTTTTGGACAAAAAAGGGAACCCTGGTGTACACCTTTGGAGGGTAACATTAAATCATCCCTAGCACAGGCCCCTGGGGCCTTTTGAATTTTTCAAAGGTATCTTACAAGTTCTCTGTTCATAGTACTACAAAATGCACATATAGGTGGCTATTGTAGTAGTAGCCACGAAAGAAAGTTGACTTACACTAGTAGTACATGTACAATACTTTGTGAAGTCTCTTGCATTCATACCTAATATACTTGACATATTATACAAAGTAAAGTTTAAGATTAGACTTCTATTGATCTGATCATCATACACCCTAAGCATGGCTGTACATATCATTATACTTACACATGTGATAATGATGCCTGGTTCCTTCCTCTGCTGATGACTTCTCCATATAGCTTTGTGTGATAATACAGATGATAATGCAGGTTTTTGATCCCCTGATTTCCTTAGGATTTTGTGTGTTTATAAATACCTATGTGCTATAATGGTGGTCTGCCATGGGTTGTCTGTAGGATGTAAACATGGGGACAGTATTGAACAGGTAGGTCATAGGATTCTGAGGAATAATATATTATTTAGCTGTCTTGTTAGCAGGTAGATTTTAGGAAAGATAGATGGTTAAGGTTTTAAGGTTTAAATAGAAAAAATGGCTATTAGAATAAGAGTTAATTTTCTTTTGAAAATTGTTGAAATGTTAATTATTATACCACTCCCCTCCCCCCACCTCGAAACAAAGTAACAGGGTAAATAGGGGGGGGGGGGGAGGTAACAGTCTATCTGCCTCATTTTTCAAAATGATAAAACAGCTGCTCCTTCTAAACTACAATTTACTATAATTATATATAGCATATGTGGCATTCTCTACTTTAGATCTGATAGGATGAAACGTCGCATCAGACATAAGTCAGTCAGAGTTGCAGATTTTGTTTCCCAAAAATCGTTAAAAATCTCTGGGTTTGTGTCGGAGTCTGTTACAAGGTAGTTTTAATATTTCATTTCCCTGTTATTCGATGGATTGGGTTTTTCGTTGTTTTTGGAGTTTAACATTTATTCATTGGAGGTTTCAGGTAAAGGTTTTGAGTTATGGAGTTATACGCTGTTGCATGGCATGCATTGTGATGGTTAGATTTTACTTCTTTATCAAGTTTGTTTAAGGTTTTTAGGTCATCTGACCCGAAGGGTCAGGATGACCTATAGTCATCATGTTTCGTCCGTCGTCGTGCGCCGTCCGCCGTGCGCCGTGCGCCGTCCGCCGTGCGCCGTCCGCCGTGCGTTAACTTTTCACATTTTGAACTTCTTCTCAAGTTTGACCAGTGGGATTGAGCTGAAACTTACCTGAAATGATCCTGAGATGGTCCCGACAAAGTGTTGTTATTTTTCGGGTCGATCCGAAATCCAAGATGGCCGCCACAGCCGCCATCTTGAAAACACATTTTAAACTTCTTCTCAAGTTCTACCGGTGCGATTTGGCTGAAACTTGCATGAAATGATCCTGACATGGTCCCGACAAAGTGTTGTTATTTTTCGGGTCGATCCGAAATCCAAGATGGCCGCCACAGGCGCCATCTTGAAAACACATTTTGAACTTCTTCTCAAGTTCTACCGGTGCGATTTGGCTGAAACTTGCATGAAATGATCCTGACATGGTCCCGACAAAGTGTTGTTATTTTTCGGGTCGATCCGAAATCCAAGATGGCCGCCACAGCCGCCATCTTGAAAACACATTTTAAACTTCTTCTCAAGTTCTACCGGTGCGATTTGGCTGAAACTTGCATGAAATGATCCTGACATGGTCCCGACAAAGTGTTGTTATTTTTCGGGTCGATCCGAAATCCAAGATGGCCGCCACAGGCGCCATCTTGAAAACACATTTTGAACTTCTTCTCAAGTTCTACCGGTGCGATTTGGCTGAAACTTGCATGAAATGATCCTGACATGGTCCCGACAAAGTGTTGTTATTTTTCGGGTCGATCCGAAATCCAAGATGGCCGCCACAGCCGCCATCTTGAAAACACATTTTAAACTTCTTCTCAAGTTCTACCGGTGCGATTTGGCTGAAACTTGCATGAAATGATCCTGACATGGTCCCGACAAAGTGTTGTTATTATTCGGGTCGATCCGAAATCCAAGATGGCCGCCACAGGCGCCATCTTGAAAACACATTTTGAACTTTCTCAAGTTCTACCAGTGCGATTTCGCTGAAACTTGCATGAAATGATCCTGACATGGTCCCGACAAAGTCTTGTTATTTTTCGGGTCGATCCGAAATTCAAGATGGCCGCCACAGCCGCCATCTTGAAAACACATTTTGAACTTCTTCTCAAGTTCTACCAGTGCGATTTGGCTGAAACTTGCATGAAATGATCCTGACATGGTCCCGACAAAGTGTTGTTATTTTTCGGGTCGATCTGAAATCCAAGATGGCCGCCACAGTCTCCATCTTGAAAACACATTTTGAACTTCTTCTCAAGTTCTACGGTGCAATTTCGCTGAAACTTGCATGAAATGATCCTGACATGGTCCAGACAAAGTGTTGTTATTTTTCGGGTCAATCCGAAATCCAAGATGGCCGTCACAGCCGCCATCTTGAAAACACATTTTGAACTTATTCTCAAGTTCTACCGAAGGGATTTGGCTGAAACTTGCATGAAATGATCCTGACATGGTCCAGACAAAGTATTGTTACATCTCTGGTTGATCCCAAATCGAAGATGACAACCATGACACTATGTATAGTTAAGTTCCTATATTTAAAGGCCCTTGGGCCTCTTGTTTGAAATAAAATTTGTTGAAAGAAATTGAAAATGATCCTGACATGATCCTGACAAAGTGACACCATATATAATTAATTTTACTATTGTCAAGGTAGTCAGATGACCGTTAAGGCCCTTTGGGCCTCTTGTTTTTTATAGAATCTTGGAAAAGTGTTCATTTCATATTAAATTGTATGAAATTAATATAAGTTTTTATTTTTGCATGCCTTGTAGACCAGTTTCATAAAATCTTTAAAAAAACCAAAACTTAAAAAATATCAAATGGGTCAAAAAAGTTTTAATTTTTGTATGCCTTGGAAACCAGTTTCATAAAATCTTATAAAAAAAATTAACGCAATTTTAAGAAAAAAATATCAAATGAATCAAAAAAGTTTTAATTTTTGCATGCCTTGATGACAAGGTTAATAAAATCTTATAAAAAATAAACTCAATTTTGTTACACTTTTTCTCGAATATCTACATTTACATTCTCTTTAAAGAATATCAGCGTCATAATGTAAGTTTGTGTATGTTTCAAAATATCAAGCATTTTCACATATGTCCTTAGATCCTGACGTCACGTAATTGTTCAATTAAGTCATTTGTTTTCTGCTTTCTCTGGCTGCTTCTTGTTACAAAATCAAGAATGAATGGCATTAACTATCAATTGTTATCAATTTTGTAATGTTGTTTGTTGTTCAGTGTACTAGCATATTAATTAAAAAAGATTGTCAGCAATATAATTACATGCCAACATTTAACATTTATGTTTTACACCTTACATGATTACTGATAGAAAGCAAAACTCTTGATAATAACTTTTTTGTATTCCTTTACAGGGTACAGAACCTCATCAGCAATAGAGCTGCAGCTAGTCCACATGTCCCTCAACGGGACTACAACCAGAAGGCCCCACCTCCTCCTATAGACAGCGGTATGGGTAATATATACATACACATGTCCCTCAGTGGGACTACAACCAGAAGGCCCCACCTCCTCCTATAGACAGTGGTATGGGTAATATATACATACACATGTCCCCCAGTGGGACTACAACCAGAAGGCCCCACCCCCTCCTATAGACAGTGGTATGGGTATATATACATACACATTACACATGTCCCTCAATGGGACTACAACCAGAAGGCCCCACCTCCTCCTATAGACAGTGGTATGGGTAATATATACATACACATGTCCCCCAGTGGGACTACAACCAGAAGGCCCCACCTCCTCCTATAGACAGTGGTATGGGTATATGTATATACATGTCCCCCAGTGGGACTACAACCAGAAGGCCCCACCCACTCCTATAGACAGTGGTATGGGTATATATACATACACATGTCCCTCAACGGGACTACAACCAGAAGGCCCTACCTCCTCCTATAGACAGTGGTATGGGTATATATACATACACATGTCCCTCAATGGGACTACAACCAGAAGGCCCCACCTCCTCCTATAGACAGTGGTATGGGTATTTATATATACATACACATGTCCCCCAGGAGGACTACAACCAGAAGGCCCCACTCCCTCCTATAGACAGTGGTATGGGTATATATACATACACATGTCCCCCAGTGGGACTACAACTAGAAGGCCCCACCCCCTCCTGTAGACAGTGGTATGGGTATATATACATACACATGTCCCCCAGTAGGACTACAACTAGAGGGCCCCACCCCCTCCTGTAGACAGTGGTATGGGTATATATACATACACATGTCCCCCAGTGGGACTACAACCAGAAGGCCCCACCTCCTCCTATAGACAGTGGTATGGGTATATATACATACACATGTCCCCCAGTGGGACTACAACCAGAAGGCCCCACCTCCTCCTATAGACAGTGGTATGGGTAATATATACATACACATGTCCCCCAGTGGGACTACAACCAGAAGGCCCCACCTCCTCCTATAGACAGTGGTATGGGTATATATACATACACATGTCCCTCAACGGGACTACAACCAGAAGGCCCCACCTCCTCCTATAGACAGCGGTATGGGTAATATATACATACACATGTCCCTCAACGGGACTACAACCAGAAGGCCCCACCTCCTCCTATAGACAGCGGTATGGGTATATATACATACACATGTCCCTCAACGGGACTACAACCAGAAGGCCCCACCCCCTCCTATAGATAGTGGTACGGGTTTATATACATACACATGTCCCCCAGTGGGACTACAACCAGAAGGCTCCAACCCTCCTATAGACAGTGGTATGGGTATTTATATATACATACACATGTCCCCCAGCGGGGCTACAACCAGAAGGCCCCACCTCCTCCTATAGACAGTGGTATGGGTATATATACATACACATATGCCCATGCGGGACTACAACCAGAAGGCCCCACCTCCTCCTATAGACAGTGGTATGGGTATATATACATACACATATGCCCATGCGGGACTACAACCAGAAGGCCCCCCCCCCTATAGATAGTGGTACGGGTTTATATACATACACATGTCCCCCAGTGGGACTACAACCAGAAGGCTCCAACCCTCCTATAGACAGTGGTATGGGTATTTATATATACATACACATGTCCCCCAGTAGGACTACAACCAGAAGGCCCCACTCCCTCCTATAGACAGTGGTATGGGTATATATACATACACATGTCCCCCAGTGGGACTACAACCAGAAGGCCCCACCCCCTCCTGTAGACAGTGGTATGGGTATATATACATACACATGTCCCCCAGTAGGACTACAACTAGAAGGCCCCACCCCCTCCTGTAGACAGTGGTATGGGTATATATACATACACATGTCCCCCAGTGGGACTACAACCAGAAGGCCCCACCCCCTCCTGTAGACAGTGGTATGGGTAATATATACATACACATGTCCCCCAGTGGGACTACAACCAGAAGGCCCCACCTCCTCCAATAGACAGCGGTATGGGTATATATATACATACACATGTCCCCCAGTGGGATTACAACCAGAAGGCCCCACCTCCTCCTATAGACAGTGGTATGGGTATATATACATACACATGTCCCCCAGTGGGACTACAACCAGAAGGCCCCACCCCCTCCTATAGACAGTGGTATGGGTATATATACATACACATGTCCCCCAGTGGGACTACAACCAGAAGGCCCCACCTCCTCCTATAGACAGTGGTATGGGTATATATACATACACATATCCCCCAGTGGGACTACAACTAGAAGGCCCCACCCCCTCCTGTAGACAGTGGTATGGGTATATATACATACACATGTCCCCTAGTGGGACTACAACCAGAAGGCCCCACCCCCTCCTGTAGACAGTGGTATGGGTATATATACATACACATATCCCCTAGTGGGACTACAACCGGAAGGCCCCACCCCCTCCTGTAGACAGTGGTATGGGTATATATACATACACATATCCCCCAGTGGGACTACAACCAGAAGGCCCCACCCCCTCCTATAGACAGTGGTATGGGTATATATACATACACATGTCCCCCAGTGGGACTACAACTAGAAGGCCCCACCCCCTCCTATAGACAGTGGTATGGGTATATATACATACACATGTCCCTCAACGGGACTACAACTAGAAGGCCCCACCCCCTCCTATAGACAGTGGTATGGGTATATATACATACACATGTCCCCCAGAGGGACTACAACTAGAAGGCCCCACCCCTCCTATAGACAGTGGTATGGGTATATATACATACACACTTCCCCCATTGGGACTTTAACTAGAAGGCCCCACCCCCTCCTGTAGACAGTGGTATGTATATAAACATGCATAATGTCCTCTCTCTCACATTGCCTCTAGAGTTATGGCCCTTTTATAATATTTACACAGTGGATACAGAGGTATGTTTTATTTGAATATTTTATATTCAATATTTAAGTTTGGTCTCATTTGAATATTCAAAAATTAAATTTTAATAATTCTAATTCTGATAAATGTATTCAGTGATTGAGATTAGTGTAATCTAAACTAATTAATGTTCTTCACGTAATCTCCCTATTCAACAGATTCTGGATCAGGAACAGATGATGACTATGAATGGGCAGACAGTGATTTTGAGGTAGGAAAGAAAGTTGTAATGTAAATACATGTTTGGTAGTTACATGATCTCCCCCATTGTCAGTACAAAGTACATTTTGTATCTTCATATAGATAATTTTCACAGATCAAAACTCTTTTGCATTTTTATCTAAAAACGAGAAATTCAAATGTTAGGGAATTCAGGTTTTGCGATATGGATTATAAAGGTGGATATCATTCAACCTTTTGTCAATATTTCATGGATCAAATTTTCTAATCATAGGAATGTGCTGCGAAATCGCGAAAATATCATTCCCTCGAAAATACCTGGCTATATGGTATATAATTGGTCATTAAGAATCAAATAGCACTATTAATAGGCTACAGTTTCTTTTAAAAGACCTAAAGATGAACTCACTACACTTTGAAAAGATTTTATTTCCTGAATTACATTTTAATAGGCTTTATCTATCTGATGCAGAAACAAACTTAAAACGGAAATTTTGATGAAATTTTTTTGTCATTGCATTAAATTAAATGTCCGACATTTATCTTTGTTAATCAGTTGTTTAAAATGTTACACATGTAATAACTTTTTACACGCAGATGTGCATTAATTAAGATAATGTTTACTGGGAAATTCAAGATGGCCACCAGATGAAATTAAATTACTACTCCTCCTTAACTTCTTGAGAGAATTCAATGAGACTTGATGGTAATAAAAGGGAAGGGGTCGATGGTATTTTAGTTGGCCTACTGATTGACAGCTGTACTTAGTTTCATAATGATTATGGAGCGATTGTTAAAAACAAATAAATTATTTGGTCTAGTACATGTTCTACAATGTACTAATGGTCAACTTGATGGGGTCAGTTTTAAATTTACAATACCCAATCTTAATGCAAATACAACACAATTGTGTGAATTCAATTTTTCCACTTATGTAAGTCTTTCTGTTATAGGATGACCATGATGCGGGAGGCCATGGTAAGTCAGAACTCACACCAATATTTAGCTATTGAATTTAGTATGTAGAACGACTGAGATCCCAGTCGTATCCGAAGGCATTGATTCCAATAGGATCAGATGTATGCAACTTGTTATCCAGTAGTATTCCCTGCCTCTTCGAATTTATGTGGAGGAGAGAGAGCCAAGATTTAATAACCTTGATGATCTGACATTGAAATTAACATATGTCTTTACCAGGCAGGTGTTTACCTCCTCCTTCCATAAACTTTCTGTAAGGTCTACACATTTCCTTATATGACCTGACAAGAGAAAAAAAGAAGGATATCCAAGCATTATACACAGGTACATACAATTCAAGCCTTTCGGTGTACTGATGCAGGCTATCAAAATAGGCCGCAGATGTCAATGTATTAGGGATTTTTAAAATCATATACTGTATTCAACCCAATAAGTGCCATTGTCCCTATAAGCGCCCCTCCCCCTTCTGGGGTCTAAATTTCTATTGCATAAATAAACACCAAACTGTATACGGTAGGTTTGCAATAATTTAGTCTTATTAAGCATGTTTTCATTTTTTTCAAATTTTAAATACCCAAGTTATTGGGTAGAATACGGTAATCCAACCACTCTTGACCACGGCACACAATTTTTTTTAAAGTTACAGTTTCATTAAGTATAATAAAACAGTTTTGCATGAATGCATGTATTTGGTGCTGGGAATTTAAGCTTTCGAGTGAATCAAAAATATATTCTGATATAACAAATAGTCTGCACTTTTCAGAATTATAGTTAATCAATACACTATAATGAACAATGTGGTATAGATGTAGTGATACAACTTTGATAAGATAGACTTAGAAAATATGGTATTTTTGAGCTGATATAATAGGTCATGTTTTAGGATAATATTTACTATTTATTTAAATAAAACCATTACTCATAAGAAAGGCCTTGAGACCCCATGCTGGACCTGTGCCATGCTGCAACAAAGGGCCACCAAGTTTGTTCGAATGAATGACCATGACCTTCACCCATTGTAACAAGTTAAGGGTTCAAGTAGGCTTTATAGTAGGCCATCTTCTCAATAAATAGGTTACAAATATAATTGATATTGGGCTTGTGGCTTGCTGGGAGGAAGGGCTGCAAAAGAAACTAGACAATTAAGTTCATTCAAGGTCCAGAGGGGTTAAATAGTCTAAAACCCTTAAGCTAATTCTTTCCTAAGTAAGGTCAAGATTTTAACTTGTTTCATGCTATCAAATTGGATACCAAGTTTGTTCACATGGATGATCTTTGCCTTCATTCAAGGTATTGGGTTCAATTTAATATGCAAAATCTGCAAATGGCTTCTTTTATTCTCTTTAAGTAAGAGTCCCAGAGGCCTGATATTAGATCAGTAACATGGATGACCTCAGCCTTTGATAAACTTACTGGGCTGTGGTTTCCTGATGCTAAGTCTGAACATGAGACACTTTGGTGTATACTGGCCACTTTGGTCGAACTTTGTTTACATGCACATATTGACAACAAGACAGTGACGGGTTGAAAGTTGGGATAAAAATACCCTGTTTATGCATTTTTTCTTTGATATTATAGAACACATGTGGCCATTAAGGCCTGTATAGACCTCTTGTTGGTAGTTCTATAATATGTCATCAGAAAATGATAAATGTTTTAAAACAGGTCACAGTTCACACACCAGAAATGGCCACCGTGGAGATAAGTATTTAATCAGTGGAATGATCTAGCATTAGTAGTAATTCTATGTGTACACTTTAGATATATCCCTGCAGCTTCTGTAATTCATCTATAAAACTAACAAACAATTTCTATATATTGTATATATACTCGAGTCAACCCAGCTGGCCTGCAAAGATTATAATGTTTGATGGTTTAGCAGTAAGCTGTAATAGCACAGGTCCCAGTTTCATGAACATTCCTCAACATAAAGAAATTTCTTAGCTTACTATCAATAAAATTCTCCATAATAAGAAAGCATTAAAGATGATTCCTCACCTTAAGAATTTTTCCTTAGCTTATGTAATGCTTTCCTATAGGGTATCTTAAGTGAATAAATTCCTTAAAGTTAAGAAATGTTCATGGAACTGGGTCCAGGTCTTGTAATAGGCTTTGTTGATTACCCCTGTATACAGTGCCTTATTGATAAAGCCTTTGTCTTGTAATAAGCTTTATTAAATAAGCCCTTTAATGCAAGATTTATTGATTCAACACATATAGCTGGTCATCAATTACCAATTAAATTGCATGATACTTTCCCACATTATTTACCTAGTATATCTTTTTAATTTTTTTTATTGCATGTACAGTGATTTTTTTCCTCCTGACCAAGACTCAATATCTAATGTCTTGATTCAATCAAAAAAGAAGGAAACTTTTATTTATGATATTGACAATATTTTCTAATTACTAATATCAAACAAATATCATATGAAATCATGAATGAGATTCCTGAAGGTAAAAACCATAATTGGAGCTGTATCTTTTGTTTAAGGTCAAGGTCACATACAAATTTTGGTATTGATTTACCATGGTTTCTGTTGCAATATGACAATATATAATGTGACTTTTCAACGCTTCTATTGGTAGTTTAAAGGAATTCTTCTTTATATCAAAGTCAATCACTGTGTATCACTATTCCATTATTTTGATGAACATCAAAGGACATAATCACCTGTGCTTTCTGTTGCCTCCTGTTTTACTATGAGAGAGTCTAGGGGTAGATATAATGTAAGTGATAGTAACCCTTTGAGTTTCGAGGATGGCATGACGTATAACCATTATCAAGTGTTTTGGATTAACAGAGTCTTTTGAATGATTTCCAGGTGCTTGCGTAGTTTCTCACTATTTTGGAGTTTTCTGGAAATAAACATAATTTTGATGTTTTATAGCTATAATGAATAGTTCAGTAGTTATTTCCCCTTATCGGAACATTATAGCTATAATTAATAATTCAGTAGTTATCTCACCTTATCAGACCTATAATTAATAGTTCAGTAGTTATCTCCCCTTATTTGAATATTGTAGCTATAATGAATAGTTCAGTAGTTATTTCCCCTTATCGGAACATTATAGCTATAATTAATAATTCAGTAGTTATCTCACCTTATCAGACCTATAATTAATAGTTCAGTAGTTATCTCCCCTTATTTGAATATTGTAGCTTTAACTAATAGTTCAGTAGTTATATCCCCTTATCAGAACTATAATTAATAGTTCAGTAGTTATCTCCCCTTATCAGAACTATAGCTTTTATTAATAGTTCAGTAGTTATATCCCCTTATCAGAACTATAGCTATAATTAATATGTGAGTAGTTATCTCCCCTTATCGAAACATTATAGCTATAATTAATAGTTCAGTAGTTATCTCCCCTTAACGGGGCCAAACATTACCTTTATTTACCTTGGTGGCTAGGGAGTCTTGGCTGTTGAGTAATGATGTCTAAAATAGCTCTGATGCTGTCTGCAGGACATGTAAATCAACATGAGGAAAGGTATTTGCAATTATCAAACAAGGCACAAAAAACAGTCAGTTATCAGTCACTGATAAGGCAGAGTAGGACGGTGAGTAACCTTCTTTTTTATCCACGCAAAACTAAAAGACATGATCAAAAGCCAAAATAGCAAAGTACAATTTTCTACCTCCTTTGTACAAAATTATCTATCCATGAGTGTCATTTTAGGGGTGACTGAATGATTAAAGCGTTTTGACACATTACTCTTTTAAGCCCTCCACCGTAGGATTTTGAATCCCGCAGAGGGCAATTGCCAGGTACTGATAGTAGGTCAGTGGTTTTCTCCAAGGACGTATATGAGAAGGATAAGTCACACTGGGTTTTGGGGGAGTACAACGTAGGAGCTTTTGTGTTTGTGCACTGACCGTGACGTTGGGCGACGACCGTTTTCCTTTGATATCTGCCGGCGCAGCCTTTGATGTAATTTGCGGGTGCGAGGGTTACCGTCTTACTTTCTAAAGCGGGACCGTCATTTCATGAGCTGTCGTACTTTTTAACGAAAATTTAAGACATATCTTCTAAATCTTCCGTCCTTTAAGCAAGTGATAAACGTTGTAAAATTTAATAAACTTTACATTGGTGTTTCGTTTGACTTGATAAGACAAGTATTTGTTGAGAAAAATGGTTTTTATTCCCGGTTCATAGGCGTCTCGTGTGGTGTTTAGTAGTGTAAAGAGACAGTCACGAATCCTTCTCACTTATAAATTCTTGTTTTCTCCAAGAACTCTGATTTTCCTTCACTTTCTAAATATACTGGCATGTCCTAAATTGGCACTAGTTATCACAATATAGAAGTTAAAAAAAAAAAAAAAAACACAATTTTTTTTAAGTATTATAATTATTTGTTGCATATTGTACAAAAAACATCAAACACACTTTTTTTACACAAATTAACTACCACTCACATGTATAACACAAAAGCAAACACTGCTCTATATGAATATTTCACCCTCTTTTTATCTCACATTGACACCAAATGTAAAAACAACATACCTGTACACTTCACATCCTCCCACACTCAATAAAAAAGCCTGCACATGATTTACAAATGGGATATGAAATGATGATATTCGCTATTCTGCAACAGATTTTAAAAATAATTATCATTTTTAAATGTTCAGGTATCAAGAAACTTTTTACTTTTTAGCAATGTGTCTTTTCTTTAAGAAATGTTGAAGAGGAGAAAGCAATTTCTGCTGTATTCTGATCATTATTTGATAATCTTGGTCAAATGTCAGACTCTTTTTACTTGAAATGCAGAAATTTGAATATGCTGACAATTTGAGCTTGTGTATATATATAGACTTTAATGCAATGACATGTAAAAAGGGATAGGGGAGACATATGACTGAATGTCTACTTCGAGAACCGCAGATTAAGTTGAGGTTTTAGAGCCATATATCACGCTGTACCTACAGAACTTTATGTATTTACCTATAGCACCTGAATGTTTCCATCCCTAAAATTAACCAGGATTACTGAACCCTCGTCATTGAATCCTTTTATCAGAGAAATCTGAACATGACTTTGTTAAGGCACTTCTGATATCATGGGATGTTGCTCAAGTTTTTATGTGAAATTATTGAGATTTCGTCATGTGAAATTCCATAGAAGGAGACAAAGTAGAAAGCTGCCAGCTCTGGGTAGGTAGTTATATAATACATGTATGTTCTTTTGCTCGAGTTACGATCTGTATTTACAGTATTTATCAAAATTTTAAAAAAATATATATATATAAAACTTGCAAAAATGTGTAATAAGTATAAGATCTTTAAGAACTATAAAGTCATATGAATGAAATTTGAAGAAGAAAAATAAAAAATATTATAAAAAGTGTATTAATGAATTATCTATTCTACTGCAAAGAATTAAGAATGATTGGCTCAAACTCATTCTTAAGATTGTTTTTTTTTTTCATTCAACAGCAAAGATGAGTTTTTTGTATTATCTAATTATCCATAGATTTTAATTTTTTTCATTGGGCCTTTTTCTACATTATGAAATTTTATAAGCTAATTTAAATTCGAAAACTATCATTTTTTTAGTTCCTGACCTCTGTTACTAATAATACAACATTAAAATTAATTATTAGGTTCGGTAGTTTATATGTGTTATGCATAGTTATCAAGCAAGCTTCACTTTATACACCAATTACATCGTGTGGATTTGAACCCTAGCTTGGGTATAGCTGAGGCCTTTAGCAAGTTTTGAGTTATAATACACAGTAATATTATTGAGAATTGAATCTCCTCTAAGCTGCCAGTTTTTAGTACTTAGAGCCAAAGTCCAGAGCTAGGTCTGCTTAGAGCCCACTAATACATGTAATTTGTGGTACATGGCCATATCAGTTGTTATATAACTACCAGGTACGTAAACATCACGATATTTATACATGGCAAGTGTCACATCAAGGATGGTATCCATCCAGGCAAGGATACGGCAATTAATATGTAAAATAATTTACGATAAAGATTCTTAATTAATTGTAATGTAACTTTTAATTAATTAATTGTAGTGTAATGTACATTACTCACAATCTTGTGCAATTACCTGTGTATAAAGACCACCCAGCTAGGGGACCAGGGAAAATGGTCTTTGTAGTCAAGTGGTCTTATATACACAGGTCAAATTGTGGTGAAATTGACCATTTAGGAGACACTGAGGAAGTGGTCTTATTCAGCTGATTGTCCTTATACAGACAGGTTTTACTGTGGTGAATGGTGAATTCTTACCCCAGAAAACATCTGTACTGCACAAAGCTATTGCTTTAGTTTTGGATTTCAGAATTGTCTTCTTTTCTCCCATTCTCTCATATGTCTTCGTATTGAAAAAAATTCAAGTATAGTAAATTAAGAGACATTTCTAAAACAATAGATTCAAATAATGTTTTTCTTTTTTTTCTCGAAAACTTATGTGTCATAAAAGATTTTCACTATACATTTAACCATAAAGTATTGTTTTACAGTCAGTATCTTGATGCCTATTTATATCTTGCCTCAGCATCATACAATACAAGGATTATCTCCCCTTAAACAATTATAATCCTACTTAATGATGTCACATTGGGCATTAGACTGGACAGGTCAGTGTACAGACTCTAGTGACTAACAAGGCATGACCTAAAACCATCCGTCATCACTCAATCATGAGATTTATATCCCTCGAGCCCCGAGTGTCTATAACACCCTGAGGTCATACACACAGTAGTCAGCCCAGGTAGTATGTAGTAGTAAGTCTATATACTGAGTCACTCATCATAAGTCTAATATGTAAAGCTACACGATTTTTAGTGTAAAAACATCTATCGTGGATATGTTGACATCCTGACCACAATGTGATACAGATTTCTATCAGTGATTTTGTCTTTGATGGATTATAATTCTCTGGTATAATTCTCTGGTTTAATTTGGAGCTTAATTATACAATCATCTTCAACGCTTTGTTTCCGAGGAATATGTGATCTCTGTGCTTTGATTTACAATATTGTGTTTGGATTAAATTTCATCTTAACGATATAAACTGCAAAAATGGCTGCTAGACAAAATCTATAAAGTACATCGGAGTGGTGATTGGTGTATTAATATCTTAAGTTGTATTCCGTTTATCTTTTATGTTGATCGACAATTGAGTTACAGAAATTGAAAAAGAACCATGCAGCATTCAATAAGTTTCTCATTATCTCAAGTGAAATAAAAACATGGCTGTAATTAACTGAAAATTGGACATGTTTTATGCAGTTCTACTGGATGATTAATTTAATAATTTTGAAAGTGATTGGATCTTCATCGTCAAATGTGGATAGGTGTTTGAAGAAATATTTTGAGAATCTTCAAATGATACAATTTTATTGATCTTTGCATGTTTTGCGGTGTAGGACTGATTTGTAATTTGTGACATCAAGTTGTTGTTGCGATATTTATATTGTGGATTTGATCAATTTAAAATCCGAAGTTGCATCCTGAATTTTTGACATCCCTGATTCTAAAAGACATCTTGATGACCTTGGGATGGATATAAAAAAATTTGAGGGTTCGTCCTCTCGACCTACTACTTCATCCTCTGATACAACAACCATGAGTGCTCTCGGGAAGTTTTTAGAGAAAAAAGGATTTGGAAAACGTATGAGAAAAAGAAGTTCTAGTCTTCCACCAGAAAATAGACTGAAAACACTGTTCAAGGAAGGTTCAGCAGTTATCGCATCTCGGCATATATTTCGAAATAATTCGTCAGGTCATGTGAATAATGTGGATCGAAAGCCAACACGAGTTTACAAAAAACCGGATAAGATTTCACGACAAGGTACAGTGGATATAAGTATTATTGTTTATGTACATGCAATAAGGAATAGATTCTCTTGCGGCTGTTAATATACAAAATCAAGGCCTATTCATCCAGCTTTCAAATATCTAAAGTATATGAAAAAGTCTAACCTGTCTTTAAAGACCAATCAAGGGACAAAATCAAACTTTTTTTATAGCCTAAAGGTCTTTACACTAGTGTTGAAATTAGCCATTTGGAATTCTTAGAAAATTAATTACTAGTTAGTATTTATGTGGGGTATGTGGTTGCTAATGTAGGTTTCATGGTCTGTGTGTCAATTAAGGCTTCCACAAAGTGGTGTTATAAAGCAGGTGGTCGTTATTCAGAGGTTGCTGCTAAGGCAGGTGTTACTGTACTGTGAAAATAGCTGCCATGAAAATATTGATTCATGCATACTCTTGCTCATCATATGTAAATGAGTCATGAGTCAGGATTGGCCTTGAATTAACACTGACTGGTCAAGCCTCCATCACATTTTCTTGACCACTGAAGACATAAGCATGAATTCTTCTATTTCATCAGGTATTTGTACATTTGTCCTTGTGATGGCTAGTGCCCTATTGTCATACACAGTAATTGTTTATCAAATTGTAATTTATTTCATGGCTCTTTTCTTTTTCAAATTAGTAAAACTTGATCGGCATTGCTTCCAAATTTGGAAATTTTCTTGCCATATGTTCACGTATTTGTAAATTTCATCAGGGAATTTAAATGAATGTCGTAATTTTGTTATCGGATAGGTTATTTACTTTCAACTCCAGAAACCGTGATTAAAAAAACTATGTTGTTATTGCATGTGCACAGTGCGATGATTTTGTTCGAGAAATATCAGCTGACTTTTAGTTATGGCTGTGAGATTCAAATTTATTCAACTCTAACAATATTGATTCTGTCTTTGATAATCTACTCTAAGACTGTCTGGTTTTGTCTTTTGATGTTTGTATTGAAGGTACCAGGTAGACTCATATATCTATGTCCTTGATTTTATACATATTTTTCCGTAAAATTGCATGTTTACATTATTTTATAGTACCCTGCTTTTATTAACACTACCCAACTGTATTACTATCCTTACCTGCATGACCTAATTATCTACACATTTTACCAGTATATACCGTAATTACTAACCTGCCTCATGCAAATGCTTAAACATGTTGCCAATTATATATTTACACTTTTGACCGCACTTTAACCTTCATATTTTTATGAGTGTTAAAATTGTCTTATAAAATTTCAAATTTGAACATTTTATGATTTTCTGTAAAAGATGGAAACAATTAACATTAATTTAATTATAATGGAATTTTCTAGTGAATTAATTATGCAACTATGACTAATTAAAATATTATTTTTTCCTGTTTTTCTGAATTTAAAATAATGGCAGAATAATTTTAGTCAATTTTTATCATAGATCCTTTATTGCCTATACCGTTATGTTTTAACATTGAAAATTTATGTGTGTTAAGAATAATTAGACATCAAATTAAGATCACAGATTAATTACTTTAAGACAAAAATATCTTACTGTTCAGTCAACCTTTGTTATCAAACATCATTATTTCAAGTACATGTACCAACCTATTGGTGTTGCTACTAAATTTTGCATTTCTTTGCCTTCAAATAATTGAAATTTCATTTTGTGACCTAGATTTTTTATTCATTTTTTCAACGTTTGATTTTCCTGTATTAATTCAAAATTTACTCGCACATGAAAATACGTTGGTTTATAGTGTTACATTTTGTAAAAAATTTGAAATATTGGTCTTAATTTCTATCATGAAATAAGATGGTTTCAAGATCTCAAAACGATGTGGAAAAAGTACTATTTACCATCAATTAGTCCCACTCTCTGGTGATTGTGACATCGTCATTTGAAGTGATTTTTGTGACGTCATAATCCCTGGAAAATGGGACTAAATCGATGGTAAATAGTACTTTACCTACATCGTTTTGGGATTTCAAAACCCCCGAATTCTAGATGACAAAGTTTGACCATAACAAATTCGGTCTTTGCATATTACAAAGTTTTCTTCCCTTGGAGTAAGGTATTGACTATGATGTCCTGTATCAACCAAAAGAGTGTAACATCATACTTTTTGAAGAAAATGATTTGAGTTTCGCTCGTAAAATAATGACATCATAATTGATACCTTCCCACAAAGAAGACTTTTCAATATGTAATAGCGAAGCAGGTTGATGATTGTCCAGTTTTATTCCCATACGTCAGACACAAGAACAAGATTCAGACATGAGTCCAGACGAAGATTACGAGAACACAAAACAAAAAATCCACCCACCTCGTGTTCCTGGACGTGATGCTCCCAAGAACAAATTTTCTGTTGATAGCTTGAAAACGGCACTGAGTGACTTTAAACAAAATTCTATGAGGCAGAAAGAACGGGAATTTATTGAAGGTACACACCTTGACCCAAACGTCTCTTAATTAGGACACACACATCTCTATATAGTAATCAGATTGTTTGTCTGTCTGTCTGTCACACTTTGTTTCTGTACAATAACTGTAACAAATGTAAACCGATTTTCTTCAAACTTGGTGACAAGATTAAATGCCTTTAGGGCTGGGCCGACTTCGATCGGGACTGTCGATGGACCTTATTTAGCGGAGTTATGGCCCTTTTAATTACTGAAAACGTAGTTTTTTGACATTTCCATGCTATAAGTGTAACAAATGTAAATGGTCACCTGTTCATATACATTTCTATTCTGTTTTTGCATATTACAGAGTTAGCTCCCTTGTGGGTAGGTATTTATTGTGACGTCATTATTTTGTGTGAAAAATTCATATCATTTTTCGAAATGTATGTTGTTATGTTCGTAAACACATGATGTCACAATCAATACCTGCAAGGGCAGATAACTCGGTAGTATACAGATTACCTTTTTAAGGTGTACATCCATTTTGTTTTTTGATGGTGAGATGGAAGAGAATTTTTTTCATTAACAATTGCATGTTCACTTCAAATTCTGTTTTGGTGATGGTGAAAATATCATGCCAGGTACGAGATAGATATGGTTACATTTCACAGTATTATGATAAAAATACAGTAAACCACGTTTATAACGAACGCACTTGAAACATATCCAAATGTAGTATAGTTCATTCTCAATCAAAATTTCTGTAATGTGTTTGCTATGTGTGTATAACAAACTAAGCTTATAACGAAGTGATTTTGTTGGTCCCCAGAGGTCGATTATATAATAACCATGTTTTACTGTGTATACTGTACTAATTAAATTTTAATTTGAAAGCCATCAACTCCATATGATTTACATTCTATTAACTAAAAATCAATCATGTGAAACATACATATGATGAAACTTGGAATTTCATAAAAGGATTGATATTAATGTTACCAGTAATTACTATTGCCAGAAGTGATTTCTGAGATTTAAACAAGCTTAAGAGACTGAGTGGTAAAGGTATCTGACATTAGTCTATTTGCCCTCCACCTCTAGACCTCATGTTTTAGGCACTTGATGAAATAGTCTGCCTATCAATTATTAGATATAAAAGCAGGGTTTTTTTCCCTTTTCCTGAGATCATTTCAAACTGCTTTCCTCCAAACACCTTACCACAAGGAATTGAGATCTTTAAAAGCCATAAATCCATTACCTGTAGCCTCAGAATGACCCAGTGTACATCTTATTAACAACCAGGGTCAATAAAGAATGTGCCAGGTATAGCAGCGGCAGCCTCCCCAAATGAGATTTGAACTTGTGACCCAGAGGTGGAGGGCTGATGGTAATTTGCCTGAACATCTTAACCACTCAAACACTGTGGCTTTATAATTTGGTTGTTGTAACATTTTGTTGAGAATCAGAATGACCATGGAATAATGCAATGATGTTGTTTGTAGATGGTCCAGAGGAGAATTACGATGAGCCAGCTCCACCTAGTCTTCCATCTAGAACCGCGCCTCAAGGTTTGTTAAGTTTAAGGTTTGAAATAAACTTACCAAAGCAGTGTAAACTAACTAAAAATTGTGATAAGTGTATGTTTCATATAAAAATTCATATTCAATCATATTTATGTTGGTTTTTAGGTCATCTGACCCAAATGGTCAGAATGACTTATAGTCATCATGTACTGTCCATTGCCGTCCGCCAGGCGTAAACTTTTAATTCAAACAACTTTTTCTCAATAGCAGAAAGGCCCAGGGTACTGATATTTTGCCTGCAGTACGCTGGGACAAATGGCTACTTATTTTGGTCAAATGAATGACCTTGACCTACATTCAAGGTCACAGGAGTCAAAAAGGCTAAAATCTCTAAACAACCTCTTTTTAATAACCAAGAGGCCTAGAGAAATGATATTGGGCCTGTGACATGCTGGGATGAAGAGCTAACAAGTTTGATTAAATGAATGACATTGACTGCCATTTTAGGTACCAGTTGTCAAATAGGCTAAAATCTTTCAACAACTTCTTGTGAATAACTAAGAGGCCTATAGACCTGATATTGGTCTTATGAAATGCTAGGATGAAGGTTACAAAGTTTGTTCAAATGAATGACCTTAACCTACATTCAAAGTCACAGGGGTGGTATAGGCTAAAACCATTGAACAATTTCTTGTGAATAACTAAAAGTCCTAGAGACCTGATATTGTGCATATGTAGCATGTATGAATGAAGGGCTACCATCTTTGTTAAAATGAATGACCTTGACCTTTATTCAAGGTCAAACTACCATCTTTGTTAAAATGAATGACCTTGACCTTCATTCAAGGTCAAACTCATCAAATATATCAGAAATATCTTCTATTAAAGACTTCCTTGTATTGATTTCTGTATACTTTTAAAGAGTTGTATTTATGCCAATGGTCAGATGACCGTTAAGGCCCATGGGCCTCTTGTTTATGGTTTAAGTGTTCACTATTGTTTTGATTTAAGCTCGAGCCATGAGAGTAAATCTTGGAGGCTGAAAAATCCACCAGCAAATAATTTATTATACCTATACTGCTGGAAATGTACTTATTTTAGCAATAACTTTATTTTAGCTTGTTGAGCTCTTCTTTGAAGCAGTTTTCCTAGTATTCATGTACAATTTTGTAAATTTTCTTGTATTGAACCATCAAATTACACTGATTTATATATGCACTATTAAATCATAATTTGCAGTTGTTAAAAAAAATGCAACTGGGCTAAAATAAGTACATATACAGTAACTTAAGAAAATGAAAAATCATACACTAACATAAATGTAATGGGTACTTATTAATATCATCAGTATACAGATAAATACCGTGCACTTTGTTATCAGCAGAAAAACTTAAAAGTGAGGAAGTTTATTTTTTCACCTTCTAGTGTCTTCTCAGCCATCCCTGCCTTCCCGTCCCGGACGACGAGGCCAGCCAGCCCCACCCCCGGAGATAGAACAGGTAGTTATCATAAACTTCATTATTTATCAACTCAAGGAAGTTATATCACCTGAGGCCTAAGACCAAGGGTTTAAACTTTCGAGGGTTGATAAATCACCGTATCCACCTAGGTTTATATGGCATTTACATGATGTAAATCCCTTAACTTTATGTACATATTTCCTTCTATTGATAATGCCCTGCAGTACTGAAGTTGAAGAATTCCGAAAAGGAAAAGATTGATAATATCATAATAAAAAAAGAACAAACACCATTATATAAGTGTTGTTTCAGTCTGAATCCAGAGTAAAACACACAGTCATACAGTAATACCTTTTATAATAATTTATATCTATGAAAACATACTAATTTTGTAGTTATATTTATTATTAAACATACTGTGGGCAACAGTATCAAGTTCCATGCATTATGGGGTGGAATGATGAAACACTTATAGAACACTATAGGTCATTAGACATAGGATATGAGGTATAGATATATATTGTAACCATATTTGCTGTAATTAGTGCTCAGGGGCCTTAAAAGTTCATAGCAAATGCTAGTGCTTTTGTGTTAGGTGACAAAAATAAAAGTTGTGGACAAAAATATCTCAGTCACAAAAAGTCAGCCATATTTTAGTTGTCCTTATGGCATAATAATCTGTTGCAGTAAATATGCCTTCTTTCCTTTGATAGTTGTCAATTAGTATATTGTGATTCACATGAAAAACTTGCAAGGTCATGTAGAATTATGGATATAATGCTGATGCTATAAGCATCACACAGTTATAAAACATGGTTAAACCCATAGGATGGGGGGAGGGTTCTTTATGTAACTTTAAGCCCTACAGAAGAGGGGAGGAGTGCTTATAGGGGGAGGGGCACTAATTATGGTGAATATTATACATATGTAATGTGTACTGTAACTAACATTAGTATCATTTGTACACTGTATTACTGACTTGTTAATTATGATACATCTTTGCTAACATACCGTATAGCCACGGTTATTTTCGCTGACAAATTTTTCGCGATTTAATCTAAAAACGATAAAATCATATGTTAACGATTTAAAATTTTTGCGATATGGATTTAAATGTAGATAGAATTCAACCATTTTTCATTATTTCGCAAATCAATTTTTCACGATCATAACAATGTGCCGTGAAATTGAGAAAATGTCATCCCTGGGAAAATATTCGACTATATGGTATCCTTATCTTCTAAAACTATAGCTATATAACCTCTCGTTTGTTTATACCAATAGGTCACATATGAAACTTTGATATAAACTTTCTTTATATCCTTAACGGCCATTTTGTATATATGTATATGTAATATTCTATTTGATGAATAATTCCATCCAGCCAACTTATGAGGAAACTGATGATCCTGAGGTAAGCTAGATGGCGCTGCAGTCACCCTGTCATGTGACCGGTATATCAGCTGATATTAATAAACTAGAAAAGTCTACTAACACCATGTATATCCGGCCTACATTTAGCAAGAACTTATACGGTCTTTGTCATCCAAAGAAATGCTTGTGTTTGCCTATAATGGTATTATTATAGGTGATATTTATGAGCCTAGTCCTTGCATCAAATCCCCTCTGTCTGAGTGTTGTTCAGGAATGGTAGAATCATTTACCCAACTTTGGGTTGAAACAGGAGAATCTCAATCCAAGGGGTAAGATTCTTAAATTGTCAAACACAAGGCTTTGCTGAGTATTGACACCTTAAGAATCTTATCCCAAGGGTTGAGATCTCCTGTTTTGCCCCAAAGAGGGTGAAAGATTCTTTTTCTCTGACCGTGTGCACCACTTTGTGTCTCTAATAAGGATGTGTTCAGATCAGCAATGCATAAAGGATGATGTGATGTAACTGAAATTGTCGTCGCTGTTGTGTTGTCATTCCAACTGTTATTGTAACATCATGGTACCATACGATTGTTGAGAAAGTGAACAAAGATCTAGACCTGTGTATAGCTTGTCTTTACCCTAGAGTGAAACAGGAAAATCTCACACTGGTAGAAGTGTGAATATCCCTGTTTGGGCGTCGGGAGAAAATGTATTCACAAAAAATATGTTATATATGTACCAGATTGGTTAATTTTGTTTACATTTTATAGTCATACCTCTTTAGTAGCCTCATTTATACAAAGAAAGTTGTATTTCCATATCCTTTTGCTTACACAGTAAACAGTGTTGAAAAAGAAAGAAAACTGGGCCCAGTTTCATGAACGTTCCTTTAAGGAATTCCCTAACTATTTAATTCTCCATAGGAAAACATTACATACATTTTGTATTTTAAGGAAGGTTCCTGGATTTAAAAGTTTTCCTTAAACTATAGCTGTAATGCTTTCAAATAGGGAATTTTAAGGTAAGTAATGTTCATAAAACTGGACCCAGGATGGATTATGAAAGAAAAACTTAGAATTTTGCCACGTCATCGGAGTACCTCATGACTCTCTAATATTAAGTCCTGAAATAGTCACACCACAAAAACCTTCGCCAACCATATTAGTTTTCTTTTGTTGTGTTGTTTAATTATATTTCTGTTAAAGCTCTCTTGTGCTTACATAAGGCTTGCAACTGTGAATCTAAAAATGTTGAAATGATGTTGAATTTATAAAGCTTATATTGTTACTCTTTTTTTTGGTATGGCTGCATAGTTTAGAAGCATGACTTCTTTGTATTGTCTGTTTCAGCAGCATGTAAATTATGCACTATACCATTCAATTTTACTGGAAATTGTGAATAGCTTTGTTAGATAAATTATTTTTCTTGTACCAAAGAAAAACATAGGACACCCAGCAAGCTGGTTCCTGATGAATAATTCAGATTCGGTTGTCAAAAATCTTCAAACTATGCCGCATGAAATAGTTATGTAGGGCGACTCATAAGGCTTTGATCATCCTCTTTACTCCAAGGGTTACTATCACTGCCATTTTATCCACCCCTAGACTATTTCATAATAAAACTGGGGGCAGCTCAGTAGAAAAAAACTGACCAATCACAGGCCTGCCACGACTTCCTCTGATGATTACAGACAGAGTGAGGCCCAACTTCGCAGCCACACAATCAACTACAGTGTACTGTATGCTATTTGATTTTTTATATGTACATCAAATGACCACATAACCTGTGTATAGTTTTCCTCAAGTGTGACTATGAAATAATCCAGGGATGGATATAATGTCAGTGATAGTAAACCCTGGATTATTGAGGATGGGCTTTGAAGAGAGCGAACACCTCTTAATTTGCTTTAACTTAAATGCTTCAAATTGTTGGAGCTATAATATGCCAAACATTATTTTTACCATTTTGTTTTTCATCCCAACTGTACATTTCATAGAGCTGAGGCTGGCTCACTATGTTCCAAATTTGCATATTACAGAGTAATCTGCACTTGCGGGTAGGTATTGATTGTGACGTCATGTGTTTGCGAGCGTAACGTCATACATTTGGGTGAAAATGACGTGAATTGCGCTCACAAAATAATGACATAACAATCGATACCTACCCGCAAGGGAGCTAACTCTGTAATATGCAAAAATGGAATAGGCTTATGTTGAGCATTTTCTTTTGTATTGGTATTTGTTTTGTCGGGTGCTTTATTGAACTTATCTGTTAGCATCAGCAATTTCTATGCTTTTTACTTTATTATTAAAAGAAGGTAAGCAAATCAAATTGAATGATATCAAATTGATTTTTCTTTTTTTAATTTCTTTAATTCTGTGGCATTTACATGATGCAAAAATGCTTATAAATTAAATACATTAACTACAGCTTAATGCATTGCAAAAAGCTTTTTTTTTCTTCTAAAAATGCAA
Source organism: Argopecten irradians (assembly GCF_041381155.1). Taxonomy (NCBI): domain Eukaryota; kingdom Metazoa; phylum Mollusca; class Bivalvia; order Pectinida; family Pectinidae; genus Argopecten; species Argopecten irradians. Next base: position 31,661,872 of record NC_091144.1, read on the forward strand.
TGCCAATTAGTATGCATATATTTATTAAAGAGGATAGTAATTTGGCTTGGGCTTATTAGGGCAAAAGATGATTGAGGCTAAGAATGGTTAGGATTGAAAATTGCCAAAGATATCATTTTCAAACCACTCACTTGTACGACTGAGATTGTGATTTGTCTGAGATGTAGACTGGCTACCTGACCCTAATAAGTTGTCTATAGATTTTCTCAAAAGAATTTAAAATTCTAGATTATCTCCCCCTAGTTTGAAATTACAGAATTGCAGAGACAAAAACTTTTCAAGTCAATTTTGATGATTGTAATACTGTAGAAACTGGTGACAAGTCTATCTGGGATGTAGAATGTATCTGAATAAATTAGTGGTTTAAATTGTGAGCCAATCTATGAATTGAAAACTGATCTATGACTGTGTCATTAATGCTAATGCTGTACTGACTATTCGGTGCTGAAATTTTACGAGATGTCTTTTAATTTTTCATGTGGACTGTTTCACTGATGTTCTAGTGAGTATCACCTGAAGTCTTTTAACGGGTATTTCAGCAATTTCAGTGATGATGAATTTAGTGATTTGTTGTGTCTGTATATATTTTCAAAGCACTAATGTTAAGATATTTTCTCTGTCATTTTAGCCAGCACTACCGTCTCGTCCAGCTCGGAGAGCTAAGCCTACACCTCCAGTAGAACAGGTAAACCACAGTGTAATGTTTTCATGGAAATTAAATTTATTTACATTTCATGAACTTACATAAAAAGTATAAAGATAAGGAAATAATAATGGTTGTTCAAATATAAAATAAAGTTTTTAGTTAATTTACACTATCATAATGTATTCAATCAGCTATTTAAACATAATTTATTGTAAATACAAAAGACAAAAGAATCAAGCAATAGTTATTACAACTTATATAAGCCTTCTTCTAACATACAATGACAAGACAAGAGGCGATAGACCTAGACAATATTGATAACATTAAAAACAAAAAATACATTTTTATCAAATCAAAATCTTTTACTGGACTTTATAAATTAGCTATTTATCAAATGTATCCTATTGATACATACATTATTTTTTAATGTATCAATATTTGGGTGATAAATGTAGTCTTTAAGATAGAACTCTGCCATTAATTTTTCTGTACAAAATTATAATAGCGTTTTCGCCATAATTAGCATCCCCCCTCCCCCCCCCCCCATAAGCGTCCCTCCCCTCTTCTGGAGGAGAAGTTAAATTAGTTATGAAAAAGCCCCCTATTCCATGGACTTATGATGTTTTACAACTATGTGGTGCTTATAACATTAACATTGTACTCCATATTACATAAATTGTGAAGTCTTTTACATGTGAATCACAACATAATAATGCGTCTCAAAGAAGGCATAAAAGGCATATGCATGTTTACTGTAACAGATTAATGTGCTAGGAATACACAAAAAGAGTTAAGATATGGATGACTATTTTAGAGGTTTCTCGTCTACAACGTACATGTTGGTTCCTTCCCTAATACCGGGTAGGTACACCCCCCCCCTCCCCCCCCCCCCCCCCTTGTTACAATATTTTAAGTACCATAGGCACTAATTATGACAAATAGTGTAATTCATTAATGTGTTTCCTATATCCTCTTTTGATTTTCATGTACATATTATTGACCTTTTCACCTGTTGATCAGCTATTAATAGGATACTACTGATGTTTATTTCTACCTTAGGCTCCCCCTCCCCAGCCGTCCCGCCCTGGCCGACGGGCTCAGCCTGCCCCACCTCCACAAGACGAACAGGTATTGTACATGTATATATGTATATATTGTACTTGTATTGCTATTTTGATATCATATCTACATTATTTTGTATTATTATATTTCATTCTATAATTGTGTACATGCGGAAAACTTTTGGGATGGTATAAATAATTATTATGACTGTACTATTCGTTATTTAAGTTGAGTTACCTTTTATCCTCTAATATTAGTTAACTTGCTAACAAAAGCCATAATTATATGCAGTTATACCAAACCTTGTATTGATATGAATCCCAACATTACAGGTTTACTATATAATGATTGCTAATCCTAAATTGAATTTTGACTTATTTTATAACTTTTTTCTCAATAAAAGTCATATTTCATTGAATGGAAATATTGGGCCATGTACATGTACTTACAATAAATAAAATTGGAGTTTAGTTGTGGCCAACAAAACATTTTGAATGAAATAGTGGCTTGATCTGTACAAATTTGAGTAAATTGAGTTTCACCTGTAAGGTTTCTATATTTATATACAAGGCCTAGAAACATATACTGGGTATATTTTTCTCCATGATTTCATTTCTAGCTAAGTATTAAATAGAGGTTACACAATGAGTGGTTGTTGAATATTGAATTTATTCCACACGAGTGAGTTATTTTTTAAAAATTACAAAAGACACAAGCTTTAGCGAGTGTCATTTATAACTTTAAAAAAATAACTTACGAGTGTGGAATAAATTCCATATTCAACAACCACGATTAGTGTGACCTGTTTCTACCACAATCATATTCTTTTAAGCCGATAGAAATACGGCAGGGATTCGGTAACGTGTATTTACCGAAATATGCAATTAAGGTGAAGTAATATTTTCATCAGCAAAAAGACACTAATTAGTATTCGAAAGTCATCGTTTGATAAAGAATCCATCGATATCAAATATCTTCTACTTTGGAACATCTTTAGGATTAAATGATACTCATTTAAGGTGTTATTGAGTTCAAATCTTCATTGTTGGTTCCAGAAAATAAAACGCAATGTCGGACTACATGTAACACATGTAAAAGCATTTGCACGACACAGCATTGTCTATTTCCTGCCAGATAATCATCAAGCTATTACCATCAAGATCAAGTTCGTGTTAACACGTTAAATCTACGAAACTCATCAGTAAAATTCTTGTCCATCAATATGTAATATTAGTACTATAAAGGTCAATTTAACATGTATGAAAATGTCACATATTTTGACAAAACGACCATGACGCATACACTTTCCAACATAAACAAATTGTTAATCAACAGCTGCAGTGTTTATTCAATGCCCTAAGAGTTGAATAACACCGCCTATTGTGGTAGAAAAAGCAATATAGACATGTAGTTCTATTACCTAGCATGACTGAGTATTTATTCCAGATACCCAAAGTATGATTAGATGTAAATGTACGCTAGGTTTCAAATTGTATCTTCCACAATTTCCCATACATATGTGGCCCATAGACACGGATGAGTTTATTAAATGGGTATTGACTCATTACTTCACTGTGATACTATGATCATGTTGCCTTTGATAATCTTTAATCAGCCTACCTATGAGGAGACCGATGTAAATGATTTAGCCCCTGAGGTGAGATTCTGAGATATTTGCTTTAATCTGCTTTCAAATTGATATAGATGCATTTTAGAAGGTCAGCTGCATGACCTTCCGTTTTTTCTTTATCCTAGCTCACCTTTATAGAAGGGCTGTTAAATCTATACCAGAGTGCAGTTTCCGTCGTCTTTCCTGCCATGTCTATTTATCCATTCATCAACACTTATGATGAATTATACCAATCAGTGTTGGTCTGTTTTTGAAGAAAATGTTTTAGTAACATTCTACAAACAATATGCTTAGTTTTTATCGCATTACTAAAAGTAAATGCACCTTTTAAAATCAACATGCATATTTTTAGCCCATCATCCCATGATGTTGGCTTATTAAAATCGCCTTTTGTCTGTGGTCGAAGGCCTCTGTCTGTCATTCTTGTTATCGCTTGAGCATCTAGTTATGCATACTGATTTTTGGGACTTATACGAAAACAAATATTTTTGGTAAAACAATTATTATGTACGTATGGTTTTGGTTATGTTTGGTTAGAACAACAAGTTGGAAACGAAAAGGTATTTTTAGAATTATTCCAAACTAGAGTTAAAGATATTTTTATACCAAACTGGCATAGTGAGCTTGTAGATTCGCCAAGGGCAAGATGTTATTTATTGTTTACAAATGAATTTGGATATAAGAGTTATCTCGATACTGTAAATATTGAAAAATATAGAAAAGCTCTAATGAAGATTAGAACATCATCACATAGATTGTACATAGAAACAGGTCGGTGGCATAAGCCTAATCCAATTCCAGTCGATTTGAGATATTGTTTTAATTGTGCAAAAATTGAAGATGAATATCATTTTATCTTGGAATGTCCTATTTATGTAGATATTAGATCAAAACTGTTAAAAAAGAAATTTTGGTTTAGGCCTAATATGACTAAATTTATAGATATCTTGACTTCAGAAAATAGTAGCATTATTAAAAATTTAGCTATCTTTGTTCACAGAGCTAATGAAGTTAGAAATTCAATATTATTTGATAATTGATATATTTGATGTGTGCATCCTTTCGCTGATTTCTTTTTTTTATTTATATATATATATATATATATATATATAAAGTGTACATCCTTTTTCCAGAAAAGTCTGTTTGCCATTGTTATGTCTGTATTTGTTTTGCACAAAGGCTTTTTAGCCTATTTGCTAAATGAAATAAAGATATTATGTATATACGAAAACAAGATGGCCGACAGCAGCCATCTTGGATTTTGACCATTGAAGTTATCACTATCTACTGAAGAGATCTTTTGAAATTTCATAATTTTTATTATTTATGTATATGTTCCTCTTTGTGCTTATGTTATAAATATTGCATTTTAGTTCTGATTGGAAAAATTAGAAAGGAAAACATTGAGAAATGATCGCTCTTTCCTTTGACCTACAAAGATAATGCAACGGGCGACGCCGAGATGCCTCTGGGATCTGTTTGTTATTTAACCACTAGACCACACAGTTTTTGTAGGTTATAAATAGATAGTTAATAGATAAAGCAGTCACATATTTGCATTTTATATACAATTATAGCATTTTGATGAGGTTGATGCATGTTTTTATTAACCAAAGACAAATTATATATTACCATTATTTCATTATTTTACTTGGTTTTTCTTTAAATGTAGTAAATAAAGAAGCATACAACAATCTAGTTTGAACATCTACATTTGTATTTCCAGATATATTACCAGCAATTGAATATTAATTATACAGAATGTATAAAAATCATCAAACCATATGATCTGGGGATTTAGATAACATTTTTCTTATCAATTCCTCATTTTGAGAATGAAGTTGGTGACAAGAGTTTTCATAGTTTTCTATTCAATGTCTAACTTTTAGAGTAAAGATACTGTTTAAATAAAAACACCGGTTGTACCCACAGGGACCTGGCACGAAAAATTTTAACCAACAGTATACATATATATATGTTATAGATACTATAATATATATATATGTATACTATTGGTTAAAAATTTTCGTGCCATGCCCCTGTGGTTGTACCACTCTTATTGTTAGTCTTTGTATGGGTAGCGTAAATGTTATATAAAATGTTTCTTTTCTGCTCTCAGGATAGAGAAGAATACCGGTATTAATAAACAGATTGGTCAATCAACCTTTATCAGTTGATCATTGTACTATAGGGAGGGGGTCATATGGGGTAGTGAGATCCAATGAAATTGACAGAAAAACCAAGAAAAATAATTTTTTACAATTATCGCTACATCTTCTATGCATACATTAATCACTATTAACATCTGCTGGACAAGATATATCTTACATGCATAGACTATAATATGTATTGTCCAATATAATGAGCTGTACTTTACATCTGTAAACAACATTCATTTTGTATACCTATTCAGTTTTCATTGATGAAAGGGCTAAACTAAACCCATTTTAAAATATCAGATATTTAAGCTTCAAATTGCATTGTTACTGACTAGTATGTTTGTATCAATATTTACTAAACAAGCATGATAACAATATCACAACAGATGTATATGGAGAAATGAATATTCATTTGTATTTTTAAGGGACCATTGACCAATCGTCAGGCAGTATGTAGCTGTGCTGCGATCATGGTTGCAAACACACATGTACCTATTCAATGTCGTAGCATACACACTACAAAGTCACATGTGGTACCTGGAAAGTTTGATTGGAATAAAAATCATGACATGAACGCATTCATTTCTTATGAAATTTGTAATCATTTTATGAACAATTATAGCTATAGGCCCAGGTCTCAACCCGAAGTGGTGTGAAATTCTGACTTTAGGTAGTACGTACATGCTTGGAATCTTTAAGTATCCTTAAGACTGAAGATTCTACTGCCTGACCCCCATTTGTCTCACCCAAAAGCAAGGGAAGCTAGATTCTACAGCTTATAGTCTAAGAGACTGCTGATTTAAATCATAATAAATAGAAAGGGGGGGGGGGAGAAATCTTGCCAATTCATCCAATATGTAAAAGTAAATATTTAATTCTCCTTGATTAATTTTCAGATGCCTTTTATTTTCAGAAGTTTCACCAATTTTGTTAACTTACAATCCATATCCATGTGTGGCCTCAGATTGACCAACATGTTAAAATTTTCTTTAAAAGATTATTGCATTGAGAGCATTAATGCTCATTTCACATACCTGCATTAATGGACATCATGATTACATAGATGACAACTACTTCTAATCTGTTCTATAGGATGTGTATGAGGACCCCGACAATCCAACAGCACAGCCCCCGCCCCCTGGACCACGCGGCGGAAAACGTGTCGTACCAACCCCATCATCACAAAATACTCGCCGACCTCCTCCACCTATTAACGAACCAGAGGTAGGTCACATTAATCTAATACAGTCTTATTGAAAAACAATATGTGTTGTACTCTGGAACTGATTTTATAACTGTATAGACCTGGAACATTATAATGATTACTGGAATGGAAACATAGCTATATGGATATTCAGAGCATCCTCATTAATATATGGTAATTTTTGCAAGATATATTTTCATTCCATGTTTAAATTTTGACTGTATATCATATTAAAAATTAATTATATTTAATTTGGTGTTAAGAAAAAAATGAAAAAGAGTTTTGTATAATTAATTATTCAGTAGACATCTACACATTATGAATGTCACTAATTAGTTCAAACATGAAAATCAAGAATAATGTGTGGTGATTTGCTAATATCTTAACGTTTCAAAATTTACACTCTTGCAAATATTGCCATGTATTGTATCAAGAGTGTTAGTACAATATGGTATAATTATATTACAATAATATTATTGTTATTATAATAAAAAAGCATATAGTATACAGATGATATCTACACAGAATGATTATCCACTCATTCACCCTGAAATTCCAAAGTGGACTCTTCCAGCCTTTGAACTATAAGGGTCTTAGGCATCTTCAGAGGTAAATGAGATAAGTCTGATGAGACTTTTTGATATGCTGAGTTATCTCCTCTTGTGAGTAGGATTGAACTGTAACGTCACTTGAATATATATCAATCACAAGGGTAGATAACTCTAAATAGCAAAAAGGAATCAATCGCTACATCCTGTTGTCAAGTCATGTGCACTCTGTATACAGCTGCTGAAGTAGGATGTGACACAATTAAAAATTATAACCATATATGGTAGAAGAGGTCATGCATGTCGGTTGCACTTATTGACCTAACTGACCTAATGTCACTGTTTAATGGTGCATGTTGGTATCACATGATCAGGGTATAATGTTATTTATAGCAACATAATTGACCTCTACCTTAAAAACACTGAATTAACCAAATAATTAAATTGCCTATGTACTGTCAATTTGGTGACTTTCCACCAATAAAATCCATGCAATTATTTTTCAATAAAAATCAACCTATAACATGCAGTCATTAAAAGAAATATTAATAGATATATGTTTATTCCCAAGATCATTTATGAAAAAGAGGGAAATTAATTCATAAAATACCAAAGGTAAAAGGTTAAAGGTCAGTTTTAGTGTTGAATGTACTCAGTACATGAACTTTAATTTGTTGTTGGCAGTTTATGAAAAAAAAAATCAATATTCCAAATATCCAATTTCCTTGATATATTTTGAAATTTCAGTGATGGAATTCTTTTTGTTATTTCTTCAAGTCTAGAAGAACATTTTGAAGTAAATCAAAGAAATCAAGAAATTAAAAATAATTAAAATTAAGAATCAAAGTATGTCAAAATAAACATTTTTGCAGAGCAAAATGATATTCATCATTTGAACAATAATTGGTGTTTAATCGTATATATATATATGCCTAATTAACATAAAAATAATAATATAAAATAAGTTTTTTCGCCTTTGGTGCATGCGCAATCAGTACTTCATTCCATATAGAATATAGTGTCATGGATTTTTTTTCGGGATGCAATTAATTATTCTTCATATTTTTAACTTGAAGTAAAATTAAAAGCTCTATTATTTCGATGGTGGTAATGGTGTAAAGTAAGTAACTTTTGTAACTGAAGAAATATACTAAATCGTCTGCTCCTGTTTTTGATAGTGAAATAATACCATTTGAGAATTAAGAATCAAAGTATGTCTAAATTAAACATTTTGAAAGGCAAAAAGTGATTTACAATTCTACGCTGAAACTCCCAACAATGAAGCTCGTCTACTCTGATAAACAAAATTGTTACTATTATTGAGTCTTTCTGGTTATAACATTTTTTATTTGGAAAAATTAATGAAGTAATTAAAATATAATATAATTAAGAAGCATTTTAACATTACCTGTATGATAATACAAAAAAAATGATAATGCAAAATTGGGCAGAGACTCGGTAACAGTCCTGATTTTGTACACAAGTGTTAATTATACCTGTACATGTACACTCATAATGTACTACAATGTATCTGGAGCATGTGACAAGATGGCACATTTTTTGTAGGAACATTACGAGGATCCAAACCTACCACAGGCTCCCAAACCTCCAACAGATGAACAGGTATAATGTTAATTGTTATAGAAATATGATTTAGATTTAAATCAGTATTGACTATGTTGTAAAGTGGTTTGAAACAAAGATCACAGGGACATGCTCGATAATTTCTCTTTTCTGCATAATTATAGATAATGTGGGTTGGTTTATTTTTTTAAAACAGATGATATCTGGCCAATGAAATTTAACATGATAATGGGTTTGCTGTGCATGATAGATTGAACACTATACTTATAACTAGGAAAACAAATTGATGCAATTTTTCTCAAATTGATATTCGAGAGGTGTTGAAGTGTAATATGGATTGTAATTAACATGTTCTTTACAACTGTTGAAATACCCCAAAACACAATTGTTGAAGAAAAAAAAAATTAGATTTAAAATTTTCTAATGTGTATGTGTCATACATTGATCAATCTCCCACAAAGTCCTTTAAGGTGGCAACTGACTATAAGAATGTAGGTCTATAGAAGTCTATAAATACTGATAGCGACAATGAAAAAGAGTTAATGACATGTAACAGGAGAGAATAAATTTAGCAACCAGATGAGTCAAACTAGTCAGGACCTAGCTCCAAACACTATTGCCATAGAGCTCTACTGATTGAGCTACATCAATGATCAATTCAGTCTTGTGTTTTATCTTCCTTTCTCAAATTCTTTCCCTCAAAGACACCTTTCACAACCCAAGCTTGGGATACCCTGCTAAGTGTTCTCCCAATACTTGAACCAGGGGATAAGTGGCAAGCTTGCCAATCTTGTAACATGAAAAGCCCAACCAACTCGAGGTTCAAACTTACTCCCAGTTCACAGATGTTCTATTTATTGAGCTATCTCATTGTCACTGATGGCAACACCACTGAATATGTCAATACAAGTGCAATTTGATATAGCTTTGATATCATTAAAGTCAGCATAGAAAATGTTTTCTTGACACATACAAATACATACCTGTATTCATCCAAATCGGAATGAAAATAAATGTTATTCCTTGATGTGGTTAGCCAACTTATGAAGAATTACCAGTGGAAGAGGAAAAGAAAAACAAAACTAACCACAAACAAAAAGGGGTGTCTGTCCTGCCTACAGGGAAGACAAAAGAAAGCAAGGTACATCATATAGAGGCTATAGTGATCATATATCAGACCACCTCTAGCTAGCGCTTTGCTGATTAATCCGCTGTCCGTCCACTGCTAAACTGAATAACTTGAATAACTCACTAACAAGCCACCTGTAAACATGTTTCACCCACTACCAAGCCGTAACTATATAGACTACCGTATACCCATGCACAGTTCTACTATATATGTTGACATGACAAATCAGATTTTAACCTCCAATGTAACCTTAAATCCTGCCACCGCCAATGTGATTATCCCAAATTTCTGTGAGCTGTTAACCTAGTTATAATTCCACTATTACTGCTAACCTAGTTATAATTCCACTATCACCACTAACTTAGTTAATTCCACTATTACCGCTAACCTAGTTATAATTCCACTATCACTGCTAACCTACATATGTAGTTCTAATTCCACTATTACCGCTAACCTAGTTATAATTCCACTATCACTGCTAACCTACATATGTAGTTCTAATTCCACTATTACAGCTAACCTAGTTATAACTCCACTATCAATGCTAACCTACATATGTAGTTTATAATTCCACTATACTGCCACCTCCAATGTAGTTAGGTATCCCACATTTCTGTCAGCCGCTAACCTAGTTATAATTCCACTATACTGCCCACCTCCAATGTAGTTACGTATCCCACATTTCTGTCAGCCGCTAACCTAGTTATAATTCCACTATACTGCCACCTCCAATGTAGTTTACGTATCCCACATTTCTGTCAGCCCGCTAACCTAGTTATAATTCCACTATACTGCCACCTCTAATGTAGTTACGTATCCCACATTTCTGTCAGCCGCTAACCTAGTTATTATTCCACTATACTGCCACCTCCAATGTAGTTACGTATCCTACATTTCTGTCAGCCGCTAACCTAGTTATTATTCCTTTATGCACCTCCAATGTAGTTATACTACATGTCCACTTAACTCTATTAATTTTTTTAATTGTGTAATGTAATAAAAACACATAGTCCATTCATGTATTTTCACTATCCCTCCCCCTTCTGCGGATCGATCCTTGGTTAACAATTTATACTAGGACAATTATGTACTCCATAATTGTACAGATTATTCCACCCTCCCCCCTCCCCCTAACAATTTATACTGGACACAGTAAGTACAGATTATTCCACCCTCCCCCCCTCCCCCTAACAATTTATACTGGCCACAGTAAGTACAGATTATTCCACCCTCCCCCCTCCCCCTAACAATTTATACTGGACACAATAAGTACAGATTATTCCACCCTCCCCCCTCCCCCTAACAATTTATACTGGACACAATAAGTACAGATTATTCCACCCTCCCCCCTCCCCCTAACAATTTATACTGGACACAGTAAGTACAGATTATTCCACCCTCCCCCCTCCCCCTAACAATTTATACTGGACACAATAAGTACAGATTATTCCACCCTTCCCCCTCCCCCTAACAATTTATACTGGCCACAGTAAGTACAGATTATTCCACCCTCCCCCCTCCCCCTAACAATTTATACTGGACACAGTAAGTACAGATTATTCCACCCTCCCCCCCCCCCTAACAATTTATACTGGACACAGTAAGTACAGATTATTCCACTCACCCTCCCCCCTCCCCCTAACAATTTATACTGGACACAATAAGTACAGATTATTCCACCCTTCCCCCTCCCCCTAACAATTTATACTGGACACAGTAAGTACAGATTATTCCACCCTCCCCCCTCCCCCTAACAATTTATACTGGACACAGTAAGTACAGATTATTCCACCCTTCCCCCCTCCCCCTAACAATTTATACTGGACACAGTAAGTACAGATTATTCCACCCTCCCCCCCTCCCCCTAACAATTTTATACTGGACACATAAGTACAGATTATTCCACCCTCCCCCCTCCCCCTAACAATTTATACTGGACACAGTAAGTACAGATTATTCCACCCTCCCCCCCCCCCCCCTAACAATTTATACTGGACACATAAGTACAGATTATTCCACCCTCCCCCTCCCCCTAACAATTTATACTGGACACAGTAAGTACAGATTATTCCACCCTTCCCCCTCCCCCTAACAATTTATACTGGACACAGTAAGTACAGATTATTCCACCCTCCCCCCTCCCCCCCCTAACAATTTATACTGGACACAGTAAGTACAGATTATTCCACCCCCTCCCCCCTCCCCCTAACAATTTATACTGGACACAGTAAGTACAGATTATTCCACCCTCCCCCCTCCCCCTAACAATTTATACTGGACACAGTAAGTACAGATTATTCCACCCTTCCCCCTCCCCCTAACAATTTATACTGGACACAGTAAGTACAGATTATTCCACCCTTCCCCCCTCCCCCTAACAATTTATACTGGACACAGTAAGTACAGATTATTCACCCTCCCCCCTCCCCCTAACAATTTATACTGGACACAGTAAGTACAGATTATTCCACCCCTCCCCCTCCCCCTAACAATTTATACTGGACACAGTAAGTACAGATTTTTTCCACCCTCCCCCCCTCCCCCTAACAATTTATACTGGACACAGTAAGTACAGATTATTCCACCCTCCCCCCTCCCCCTAACAATTTATACTGGACACAGTAAGTACAGATTATTCCACCCTTCCCCTCCCTCCCCCTAACAATTTATACTGGACACAGTAAGTACAGATTATTCCCCTCCCCCTCCCCCTAACAATTTATACTGGACACAGTAAGTACAGATTATTCCATTCCACCCTCCCCCTAACAATTTATACTGGACACAGTAAGTACAGATTATTCCACCCTTCCCCCTCCCCCTAACAATTTATACTGGACACAGTAAGTACAGATTATTCCACCCCAATTATACGGACACAGTAAGTACAGATTTTTCCCCCTCCCCCTAACAATTTATACTGGACACAATAAGTACAGATTATTCCACCCTCCCCCCTCCCCCTAACAATTTATACTGGACACATAAGTACAGATTATTCCACCATTCCCCCTCCCCCTTACAATTTATACTGGACACAGTAAGTACAGATTATTTTCACCCTCCCCCCTCCCCCTAACAATTTATACTGGACACAGTAAGTACAGATTATTCCACCCTTCCCCCTCCCCCTAACAATTTATACTGGACACAGTAAGTACAGATTATTCCACCCTTCCCCCTCCCCCTAACAATTTATACTGGACACAGTAAGTACAGATTATTCCACCCTCCCCCCTCCCCCTAACAATTTATACTGGACACAGTAAGTACAGATTATTCCACCCTTCCCCCTCCCCCTAACAATTTATACTGGACACAGTAAGTACAGATTATTCCACCCATTACACCCTCCCCCTCCCCCTAACAATTTATACTGGACACAGTAAGTACAGATTATTTCACCCTTCCCCCTCCCCCTAACAATTTATACTGGACACAGTAAGTACAGATTATTCCACCCTCCCCCTCCCCCTAACAATTTATACTGGACACAGTAAGTACAGATTATTCCACCCTTCCCCCTCCCCCTAACAATTTATACTGGACACAGTAAGTACAGATTATTCCACCCTTCCCCCTCCCCCTAACAATTTATACTGGACACAGTAAGTACAGATTATTCCACCCTTCCCCCTCCCCCTAACAATTTATAACTGGACACATTTATTCACCCTGGATTTACTGGATTTGTCTGTTTGTATAGACACAATGATCTACCAACTACTCATCCTTAATTACTAAAGATATTTTAATGAAACTTTGTGAAATAATACTTATTCATGATAGATGTGTGTAATCTATATCGGACCAAGATACCTCCATCTTTTTTCAGACTTATGCCCCTGTGTTACAAAATGGGTGAATGAGATTATTGTATGTTATGTAAAGTAGTAATTGACATGTGACAATGATGTGTATCCCCTTCGTAATATATATAAATCGTATTTATCCCGTTCGTAATATATATCAATTGTAATTATCCCGTTTGTAATATATACATTTGTATATCATTGTAATATACACGAATATACCGCGGTCTCCCAAAACACGCACATGCACTTCGTGATATATATGACCCTGGCTATTAATAGGACGTTAATTTAATCAAACAAAGTAATATTCCATTATGTATTTTAGGAAGACTATGAAAAACCTAATGATCCCACAACTCCAACCCCAACTCGATTTCCATCCCGACAAAAAGGAGGCCGAGTGCCCTCACCTGTTGATGACCAACCAGGTAAGTCTATCACCATATCCAGAAAAACTAATCAAACACAAGTATTTAAGTAGGGATTTGCTTGGCAACTCATACATGTAATTTGTTAGGTTATAGTTGCTGTCAAACTCTCAGTGGTTATATATTATTATAAGGGTTTTAGTGGTTTTCTTATTGTTGTAATAATTCCTCAGGAAGAAGTTTACTTCAAATTAAGATAGTGCAACTACAATGGTATTAATCTATTGCTATTTGTAGAATTATGACCGCGAAAATACATTGTACTATCGATTATACAAAATTAGTACATTGATTAACTACACCACCATAATATTCTAATTACTGAACTTTATTTATTTCTCCAGGATATATGGAAATGCAGAACAATGAGGTAACTACTGTCTTTATTCTATATTTTACAAAGTCAAATTTAACAATAAATTACATCTTAAGCTTTAAAAAATCCCCTGCAAAGCTTCTATATACATGTATTATAATCTTATGTAATAATATCCTTTATTTGAATTGATTTAAAAAAAAAGATTTCTAAACTTGAAAGCCAGATCACAAAAATTTTAAACTGCTAAAATTTTATTTGATCCTTTTTAGGTAAAATTGCAAAAATTTCGATCCGCCTGGGTATAAGTTTTATTAGTTTATTAGTCCTATTAACAGGCAGGGTCACGTAAGGACGTGCCAGGTTTATTGGTGGAGGAAATCCGGAGTAACCATAGAAAAGCCACTGACCCGTGTAAACAACTAGCTATATAGTATCGGTGACTCTGTGATAACCTTGATGATGAGAGATGGGTTTTTTATTACAGGGTCCCACTGAGGATGATATTTATGTTGTACCAGAGGGTGAGCTCATCAAGTTTATGGAAACCATTCCTGTAACTGTACATGCTAATCAAAAAGGAATTTCATTTGAACATTTACATTTGTATATCAAGAAAACAAGCATTTCTATCCCCACTCACTCAACATCTATATCTAATACTTTATATTTCAGGGCTTTTTTCAACATGATTTGGGGCTAAAAATCGGGCCCATTTCCCATGGCAAAACCTCTAAAATTTTCCCAATTCAAGCCTTAAATTTTCCAAAATCAAAATTTCTTGAAAACTATCCAAAAAAATTACATGAGCTTAGTTGGTTAAGACTTTAAATATTTGTGAATTGGCTTCAGAAAAGTACATAAACTACATTGGAAATAAAAAAATCTTATTCGTTATGCTTTATTTCATATTTCATAATTTTTTCCCAAATCCTGGTTTTATCGTGCATTTTCCAAATTGAAAGTCATGGGCCCCCTTCCTAAAGAAGTGAGAAAAAGCCCTGTATTTCAAATTTTGTTAGCAGTTTTGATGACATTTTTTTCATTGCTCAATTATATTATATTGTATGTGTCTGATAAAAGAGATATTAGTGTCAGGTAATATATTATTGAGATATTACTAGTACATCGTTGTGAGATCTTTGATCAAATATATTTGATACACCATATATATAATGATGGACATTACTTTATATTTTACAGAGGAAGAGGAAAAAAAGAAACCCAAAAAAGGTACAAGTCAGGATTTACATTGTTTAAAAAATGGAAAATATACTTGAGAATTTTGTAGCATTCTGTTTATCTGACATATCAAATTATAAGCTCTATTTCTGGTTTTAGTTTTGTTTTTGTATTTTCATTTTTAACAAAGTTGTTAATCAATGACTTTTACAGTATTGAAGATCTGTTGTTTTGTTGTTTAACCTGACAAATTAAATCATAAGCTCCAGTTCTGGTTTCAGTTTTATTTTCGTATTTATATTTGAACCGAGTTATTAATCAATGACTATTACAATATTAAAGATCTGTTGTTTTGTTGTGTTTAATGCCCCTGTCAAAGACATTTTATCTTTTGTTTTGTTGTTTTAAATGCTCTTCTCTAGGACATTTTATCTGTTGTTTTGTTGTTTTAAATTCCCCTCTCAAAGACATTTTATCTATTGTTTTGTTGTTTTAAATGCTCTTCTCTAGGACATTTTATCTGTTGTTTTGTTGTTTTAAATTCCCCTCTTGAAGGCATTTTATCTTTTGTTTTGTTGTTTTAAATGCCCTTCTCTAAGACATTTTATCTGTTGTTTTGTTGTTTTAATTGCCCCTCTCGAAGACATTTTATCTATTGTTTTGTTGTTTTAAATGCTCTTCTCTAAGATATTTTATCTGTTGTTTTGTCGTTTTAAATGCCCTTCTCTAAGACATTTTATCTGTTGTTTTGTTGATTTAAATGCCCATATCTAAGACATTTCATCTTCTGTTTTGTTATTTTAAATGCCCTTCTCTAAGACATTTTATCTTTTGTTTTGTTGTTTTAAATGCCCATATATAAGATATTTTATCTGTTGTTTTAAATGCCCTTCTCTAAGACATTTTATCTGTTGTTTTGATGATTTAAATGCCCATATCTAAGACATTTCATCTTTTGTTTTGTTATTTTAAATGGCCTTCTCTAAGACATTTTATCTTTTGTTTTGTGGTTTTAAATACCCTTCTCTAAGACATTTTATCTTTTGTTTTGTTGTTTTAAATGCCCATATCTAAGACATTTTATCTTTTGTTTTGTTATTTTAAATGCCCTTCTCTAAGACATTTTATCTTTTGTTTTGTTGTTTTAAATGCCCATATCTAAGATATTTTATCTGTTGTTTTGTTGTTTTAAATGCCCTTCTCTAAGACATTTTATCTGTTGTTTTGTTGATTTAAATGCCCATATCTAAGACATTTCATCTTTTGTTTTGTTATTTTAAATGGCCTTCTCTAAGACATTTTATCTTTTGTTTTGTTGTTTTAAATGCCCATATCTAAGACATTTTATCTTTTGTTTTGTTGTTTTAAATGCCCATATTTAAGACATTTTATCTGTTGTTTTGTT